>NW_011494547.1:89787-112889 GCF_000754665.1 Bison bison bison
AAATATAACTTAATTTTTGCCATTTCTTCAATACAAAATTCTGCAAAACTTCCCTTTTTTTTTAAACTAGAGATTATACTGATTTCTCTGTAGATTCTATAAGCTTACTTTACTTGAGAGTTTTTTTCCTCCCCTCATTGTAAAAGCTTTTACTTTGGGGTAAAAGAACTTTTTTTATTGTAAACTATAAGATATAGCAATATATTAAAAAATAATATTATTAGAGATTTCTGAGTATAAGTCAGATGCAAAAAAATTAAATTAGTATCATAGAGTCTAATGATTACACATAAAACCAAAACAAGCTGCTCACCTATTCTTCAGCTTGTTTTCCCAACTGCTTCCCAACTGTGTGTGCTGCGTGCTCAGTTGTGTCCAACTCTCTGTGACCCCATGGACTGTAGCCTGCCGGTTTCCTCTGTCCAAGGAATTTCCTGGCAAGAATACTGGAGTGGGTTGCCATTTCCTTTTCCAGGGATGTTCCTGACCTAGGGATCACACCTGTGTCTCTTGTGTCTCTTGTATTAGCCCCAGGCTCTTTACCACTGTGCCCCCTGGGAAACCACCAGGCTTGAGTATCAGCCGCCTAGAAATAGTGGTTCTGCTTCACAGTGAATAATGATCTTAACCAGTAACTCCAGTGGATCAAGGGGCAGATGGATAGGAACAATCATCTTGTTTTCTAGAATCAGATACTGGGTAGAATATCTTAAAGAAAGACCAACGTCAAAACAGGGCACTTCACTTCCTTCCTCAGTTGACTTTACAGAGCAATATGACATTCCTGGGTAGAGAAGATCCCCTGGAGAAGGATATGGCAACCCATTCCAATATGCTTGCTGGGATAATCCCAAGGACAGAGGAGCCCGGCAGGCTGCAGTCCATAGAGTCGGACGTGACATAGCGATTGAACAACAACAACATCGTGACTTATTCACATGACTGTATCAGATTCTGAAATCTTTTAAAACCATAACAATAAACTCCTAAACTTACATGTCAAAAGCATAGAGAATAAATCTGGACAGTGAAAATTTAAAGGGTGTGACTTGTATGTTAAAATACAATAACAAAGCTCAACACCACTTCTTCTTGTAGAAACTTTTTCAAAGAGATTCCTGTTTAAAGGAAATGTCTTGCACATAAGGTTAGAGTTCATCAAGATTAGGGAATTTTTTTGCACATAAAAACTACTGTGAAGGGAACAACATAGTTTTGAGTGTCAGGAGATCTAGGCCCCATAACTAGCCAGCCCTGGCTTACTAATCAGGTGTGTGTCCTGGAGATACTCACATCCGTCTCCGGGCTGACTCTGCTTGAGGGGGATGAAACTGGAGCCTATTATACAGAGTGAAGTAAGCCAGAAAGAAAAACACCAATATAGTATACTAACGCATATATATGGAATTTAGAAAGATGGTTAACAATAATCCTGTATACGAGACAGCAAAAGAGACACTGATGTATAGAACAGTCTTTTGGACTCTGTGGGAGAGGGAGAGGGTGGGGTGATTTGGGAGAATGGCATTGAAATATGTATAATATCATATATGAAACGAGTCACCAGTCCAGGTTTGATGCATGATACTCGATGCTTGGGACTGGTGCACTGGGACGACCCAGAGGGATGGTATGGGGAGGGAGGTGGGAGGAGGGTTCAGGATGGGGAACACATGTATACCTGTGGCGGATTCATTTCGATGTATGGCAGAACCAATACAATATTGTAAAGTTTAAAAATAAAATAAAAAAATAAGAATTTCCTTCTAAGTGTATCATTTTGGGGATTCTAAGTTATTTATAAAACAATTTTTCTAAACTGTATATAAGACTTATAAGCTATTAATAGAGAACTTCTTAAAGACTGATTTTTTTAAAAGTCTAAACACCAAAATATTTCTTTAGAATAAACATGTGTGTGCATGCTAAGTCGCTTCAGTCTTGTCTGACTCTTTGCGAGCCTTTGGATTGCAGCCCACCAGGCTTCTCTGTCCATGGGATTCTCCAGGCAAGAATACTAAAGGGAGTTGCCATGCACTCCTCCGGGGATCTTCCCAACTCAGGGATCAAACCCGTGTCTCTTAGGTCCCTGCATTGGCAGGCGGGTTCTTTACCACTAGGGCCACCTGAGAAGCCCCAAATAACTATATGTGCATAGAACAGAAAAAGTCACTTGATGTAAATGTGTCAAATTAGTCTTCAGTACTAACCAATTGGAGGAAAGCATGGAAATTATTCTTGGGAAAGATGGAAAAAGTTAACTCATTTACTGGAACTGAGAAAAAGTACTTGATAATGTTTATTTTCAGATAAACAGTTGAATAGTTGGTTAAGAATTCATATGGTATTAGAAACTTCACAGGGTATTTGCCAAATTATTAACATTTTTCCAACTTTCAGTCTTTTATGCTCCCATTTTCTGCTATAATTTCTAAATCTAGTGCTATGAAATTTTATTTTGTAGAAGACTAGATAAAGCATAGTATACTATGATTCTGAGAACTGATGTAGTCCTGAATATATAGAGAACACTATCTGTTGCTACTAAGAGAATTACCAAAGTATAATATCCATTTGCCTTTGTTATATATTTTTATTTTTTAATTGTTGTCTTCTTATGGAATCAATTAGTGATTGTTAACAAATGTTAACATCCTAAATATGTTTATGATAGAAAGTAAGAACCCCATATATACTCAGCTTCTGGAGAAATCTAGGAAATTAACAGTCTTCTGTACCCGCCACCTAGAATTTTGCTCTATGACTATATTAACTCACACAGTATGTTATGTGATCATTTTTGTTGGGTCATGGGAACAGGTGACAGATGATAATTGCTCTGGGTTGCTGAACAAATCTGAGTAGTTCTTGAAATTCGGTGCATATGACAGAGACAAAAACCAGGTAATTAGAGTTTATGTTTAAAATACTTAAATGTTAAATAATAGCTAACATTTACTGAGCATTTACATTTTATTATGTGCAGATATTGTGCTAAGTACTGTATATGACTAATCTCTTTTAATCTTTACTACCTCTAGAAGGGAAAGGTATAATAATATATCCTCTTTTATTCTACAAAGCTGTCCTTTGCACACTATGCATTTCACTACTGAGAAGAAGGATATACCAGTTCGTGTAGCCAGAAGACAGGGGGCAGGATCTACCTGCCCTCCTGTCAGTCTCACACTCAAGAGTTCAGTGGTTCTTTGCTTCCAGCTCTAGTTCCCTTTGGCAATTCACAAAGTTCACCAGGCTTGCACATTTCATTTTCTGAGTAGACCTTAAATGTCCTTGGTTGAATCACCAAAGCCTAAGATCTCTCTCCAACCAAGTTTGCATGCCTAAAGCTCAGATGTTTCCTGCTATTCCAAACAAAACAAGTTGCTCAGTAATTTGATGCCATCCTTGGCCTCCAAGCCTTTCTGTACTCATGTTATCCTTTATCCCAGTCCTCCTCCTTCCTCCTATCTCCACCTACCACAAACCTATTGACTCTGCTAGGACAGTCTAATTACTAAGTCACTTACTAAGCATTCTTTAGCCATTTTGATGAAAATGAACTCTTTTTCCAACTCCTACGGCATTTGACTTTAATCCTCTTATGGTAGTTATTAGAAGCTTTAGGATAGTATTCTTATTTTACAATAATTTGTTCATGCCCTATTTATAGTACTTATGTTCATGCCCTGTTTATAGTCTAGGTTCAAGTTTTTAGAGATAACTTCTCAAAAATCACCTGCTGGTCTACCAAGACTATCTTACTTGCAGGCTTTGATAAAAAAAACTTGTTGAATTTCACTTCCTGCCCATAGAAGACTTTAGGGTCAGTAAGTCTGAAGTAAAGAGGAGTAATCTTGAATTAGATCTTATTTTGTGACACATGAAGAAAACTGAATGGAGGGGGAGATGAAGATTGAACTTCTGTAAGGAAATTACTCTTGTAGAGCTCTGTGTCTGTGAGCTAAACTATATTGGCCTGAGACAATCAATAAGGAGAAAATCTGAGAGATTTTGTATAGGCATTAGTAACATGAGTAAAAATAGGAACAAACATAAGATGGCGTGATTCCCCCATGTTGTATTCATGGAAATAATACATGAATTATTATTAGTGGTATAATATTATAATTGATAATAATACATGAATTATTATTAGTGTCTGCCTACAGACAGACACTAGGGAAGGTTTGTTCAGAGAGGCCAGGAGTGATGCCCAACCATTCTGAGTTATAGGCATGAGTGGCTCTAAAGAGCAGGTGATCAAAAAACTGCTCTAGGAAAAAAAGTGTTCTATATGGTGCAAGATGCCGTCTGAGTTGAAAGGTCTGGGATCGTCTTATATCAGTTCAGATCAAGAGTTTAAGTTGTTTCTAAATGCAGGATCTGAATGCTTTAAACTGTAGTATATTAGAATTGAAAGACATTTCAGCAGTCTTTTAAAGCCTAGGCCAACAGCTTTGATTCACTGACCAGGCCAGAGAGCAGCTTCAGCAGAGCTCAGGCCAGTTCAGTTGACAAATGAGAGTTCTATGACAATTGAAATTCTAGAAATTGAACATGTAAAGATGGTAAAAACTCTATCCTTTCACTTGGTATGAGACAGGCATGTTAACAGATGAGTCAAAAGAAAAATAGAGTTATGATGAAAGCAGGAAAAAAAAATGCTTGTTGTGGAATTAAAGAATTAAACTCTGGCTCTAGCTTTGGGATAAAAGGAGCTGATGCTCAGGAAAGATCCCTTAGTGAGGCAAGAGGGAAGGGAGAGGGCTCAACCACTAAAAGATCGACACAGTTGTTAAGAAGAACAGGATATGACAAAAGCTGGTTAGCACCTACTAGCTGAAGATGGCAGAATATTCGACTTC
Source organism: Bison bison bison (assembly GCF_000754665.1). Classification (NCBI taxonomy): domain Eukaryota; kingdom Metazoa; phylum Chordata; class Mammalia; order Artiodactyla; family Bovidae; genus Bison; species Bison bison. Next base: position 94,656 of record NW_011494547.1, read on the forward strand.
CAGTAGACCTTTAGCCTCAGCGTACACTAATACATTATAATACATTAGCATCTAAATGACACACTCACCAGGGCTATCACAGTTATGAAGTTGACTATAAATAGCCTAAAAGTGGGCAGTGACCCAATTCCTGAAAACCTCTACTGCTTTTCCAAAAGTTAGAGTATTTTTCCAGAGTCGTGTTCAACCCTTTGCCCCGTTCCCCCTAACCCCCTGCCATCAACTACAGCATGCCAATCTTCCTTGTCCTTGATCATCTGGTTAAAAATTACCCAGCCCATAAAAACTAACCACTCCCACATCTCCAGCCATTCCCACTTTTCTAGAAGACCCCAGGGCCTGGGTCCTCTCAGCATCTGAGAGAGCCCACGCTATCTGTGGAGTGTGTATCTCTCTAAATAAATTTGCTTTCACTTTACTGTGGCTCATTCTTGAATTCCTTCCTGCAGGAAGCCGAGGACCTTCACTTGCCGGCTGATCCCAGGGACTCACGGGACAGCTGGGACGTGACCATCCTCTCACACCTCATTTTTCCTACATTAGGAGATCTGGTACCTGTATTGGACACTAAAGTATTAACAATAAGCACAGAAGCTGAGGAAGGAAGGACAGACAGGGGGATATTGTAGGCAATCTTGTGTAAGTGCTCTATGAAATGCAAAGTAAAGAGGGTGGACAGTGGGCCTGAGGAGCAGCAAGAGCTGTGGCTGGCCAATCTGCTATGCTGACATGCCTGGATGATGCTCATGGTGACAGGGAAGCCTTGAAGGGCTTTAATCTTGCGATTTATATTTCAGGTATGTTGCTTTGGAGGAAATAAATAGAAAGTACCCCATGCTTGAAGTTTTCCTTCAGTCTGGGGCAGTGTCCTCTGCAGCCGTTTCCTTTTTCTCTGGCTCTAGTCCATGAAAGGTGCCCAGCATGAAGGGGATGTTGGATGCAATCTGACAGAGTGCTACTCACTGTCCTTGAAGTGGTGCAGTGTTTTTGTTAGTTGCTTTGATTTGTCTTTGTGCCAGTGGAAATTCTTTCATATCCCCAAACTTTCTTTCTCTCTTCCCTCCTTTTTTCTTTCCTTTCTTTCCTTCTTTTTTTTTTTTTTCTGAGTTGCATTTATTTCTTACTGGCGCAATGACACAGAGGCAGATAGATGAAGGAGTAAGTACTGTTTCTTAATCAACTATCTCTGGACAAGAGTGGAGCTATGACATCAGTGTTTGGAATGAAAAGTCTCCTTAATCAGGAAAACAGAGTGACCTTTTCTGTTTTTATGATGGTAATGTCTGAGAGGCATCATGTTTCTTTTGCAAAGCCCTAATTTCTAGCTTCTTTTTCAAAAGTGAAGTCTGCTTTTTTCTTTTTTAGTTTTGAAACTTAAAAAAATATCATCAGAACATTGTTAGTGTTTCATGAATGTGTGTGTGTGTTAGAGATAGGGGATTTCCTTTTAACAACACCAACATATTGTTGGTTGAACATTGAGTACTATACATGTGGGAAGAAATTATGATATTAATGTCATTTCCTGAAAGTGACTAATAAATATGACAGAAAGCAAACTGTAAAGTAAATATATCATTTTACATCTATCATCTTGAGATACTCATACATTCAGGATGTGGGCTATAAATTATTGTCTTCTTACAGGTAAATGAGTAGAATGAGGAAATGGAATCTTTATCTCCATGATATGAGAAGAGAAATAAAATAAAAAAATAATGTGTTCATTCTCTTCTGAAGAACTTATTCATTTGAGAACACTGGACCTATTTTCTATCCAGTAGGGAGCACTGAAACCCCATGATGATGCTCTCATAAGATTGACACCTCTGAATTACCAGCACATGACTGTTGATTACTGGACCATCTCATTTGGGTCCCAGCTGAGTACGGGCCGTTTAGAACAGTGGCCTGATGTACTTTCCTAAATGCCACATTCCTTCTCATACTTGTTCTTAGTATTAAGTAAAACTTTAAATATCAATTTATATGGATGTTTATTCGGACACAAATGAAGACGTGTCAAACTCATGGTCAGTCACCATTCTTTAAAGATCTGTAGGTACGTAAACCATTATGGTGTTGGAAGAAGTTGTAAATATGGGAAAACTTACAGTATGAAGGTAAGGTAAACAGGATTCCTGAAAGGATGCCCTAAGTGCCACTAGTCAGGCAAGCCTCATAATAACCAGTAGCTAATATGTAACATGCTGATGGCCATGTTACTGAAATACAGGGATTTTGACTGGTAGGTAAACTAAGGAAAAATTAAGAATTACCAAGAGGAGGTGCTGTGAAGGGATATGTATGTGGGGTTCGCCAGACTCCATCTTTGCTACCTTTCATTTGTTCTTTCAGTGTTTCCAGTGGGGATTAAGATATGGATGGATACTATCTAGCCAAACAGAAAGTACATCTATGTGTTACCAACTTTTTTTCTTAGTTATTTGTGGTTTTTATTGCTCTTGTAAAAAACCTTTGAGGGCAGACATTTTCTGCTTTTCAGACATGTGTTCTCAGAAAAGAGTTCTGCAGGAGGCCTTTTGAAAATGCACACACTGTACTAGTCCCTGCTTAGCCTCATCAGCAGAAACCAATCTGCAACTGAGTAAGTGTGACTGGAAATAAAGAATTAGATGTATTAGGAGAGTGTCAGAATAAAGACTTTCAGAAAAAAAGACTGTTTTCTGGACACTGAAAAATATGTTCATCCTTTCTTTTTATAAAAATAATGTACACCAAGAGTAGGTTCAAAGAGTATGCTAAAATATTGTCTATGTTTATGCATCAATGACACCGTTTATTCATCATCAATAAGGCATAGAACTTAAAATGTTTTTTTTCCAGTAGTGATGTTGTCACAAGGGGCTACATTCTTTGACTTGGCCATCCTTACAACCACAGTCATACACTTTAATTGGTAGACAAGAGTTAGGTATGTAATTTGTGGCCATGGAGCAAACTGGAACTAACTACCCAACATGTGGTGAGCTTGAATGTCAGCCTGATCAGCTCTGCACTTGCCAGCTGAGCTAGCGTATTACAGCAACCATTGTTAAAAAGGATTTAATCACCTCTAGGCGATGGCACCCCACTCCAGTACTTCTGCCTAGAAAATCCCATGGACGGAGGAGCCTCGTAGGCTGCAGTCCATGGGGTCGCTAGAGTCGGACACGACTGAGCGACTTCACTTTCACTTTTCACTTTCATGCATTGGAGAAGGAAATGGCAACCCACTCCAGTGTTCTTGCTTGGAGAATCTCAGGGACAGAGGAGCCTGGTGGGCTGCTGTCTATGGGGTCGCACAGAGTCGGACACGACTGAAGCGATGCAGCAGCAGCAGCAGCAGTAACAACTTCTTGTACCTTCTTTCACAATGTACACATTTATTGAAGTTCAAGTTTTCATTACTAAGGAATTAACAATTAATTTTGAATTAAGCTTTAGTGTTTTCGTCAAAATTTCAGTAGTCCTCAACAAATGAAATAAAAACTACTTTTTGAGTAAGCTTGCAGATATCTTTTTCCATCTATTATGAAATTTACTAAAAATTTCATTTGGATGATCAGCATGTCAGGAAGATCCCCTGATGTAGGAAATGTTAACCTACTCCAGTATTTTTGCCTGGAAAATTCCACAAAGAGAGAAACTTGGCAGGCTGTAGTCCATGGGGTTGCAAAGAGTCGGACACGACTAAGCATGCATGCGTACTAGATGTATTATTAAAAATAATTACTTCTAAAATTATAATTCAATCTTACTCTAAGTTAATTAGTAAGCATATTAGTTTCATTTTAGAAACAATAAAATATACACACTGTCATGTCTGTTTGTATTTATACTCGAAAGAGAGCTTCAAATAGCAACAAGAACTAGGACTTTAAGTTAGGAGATCTGGTTCTAATCCTGTAATCTAAATCCTGTAATCTAATTCTGTGCTCTTAAACATTGTCCTTTCCTCTGCATGAATAAGAAATCATGGTCAGTATGTGTAGAGATAGGGCACATTGGATCTTAAGTATCGGTGATGACAAGGGGTGGCTTTGGTGACCTTTAGCTCTTTGTCATCTGCATCATTTCCATCAGTCCTTCAACCTACTATTTGATTTAGGTGATGAATATTTTCCCCTGGCTTTATTTAAAGTGCTATACACATGAAGCCTCAAAATAAGTCCCATAGCCCCTCATTCCAATCAGATTACTCCACTAAGCCATTTATACAGAGACATGTCTGAGGATAAAGCTGATGTTAGACTTCAAGAGGCAAGGCTATAGTCCAAACCTCAGATGGAGGTTAGAGTCAAGCTCCAGGGCCACAGTCCCATCTCAGAAGAAGAGGAACCATCAGTCTTGATGTGAAATGACATGGGTCTAGGTCAGGTGGGGCTCTGGGACAGAGATAAGGACAAAAGCCAAAAGACATTTCAAGGAGAGAGACAGGGTGGCTCTGGTGCATATGAGAACATGTGGCACAGTAAGAGAAAAGCAGGAAGGTGATTGCAGGTATCGTAGTGTGTGAAGGGGGCTGTTTTGTGGAGGAGAAAAATGAATCCAGCCGTAGACATGTTGAGGCCTGGGTGGTCTCATTGTATTTTAGACAGAATGTTCTTTAGATATTTTCTGACATGGGTTGAAGTGCAGGTCAGAGATTAAGCTGGAGACATAGATTTAAGTGTAGATGAAATATAATACTGCTCATCTTGTGTTTTCTCTACTACCATACTTACAATTCTCTATGCTCCTTTAACAGAAATGGGGGTTGGGATTTTGCAATTACCTTCAGTTCAGTCTATTACAGTGTTTCACAGTTGACAATGTTTCCTATAACATAGATCCCCTACACTTGAAAGTACCTAAGCCCACAGATGATTCAAGGAAATGTGTTTCCATCACGTTAGAGCAGGCTGTGCTATTCATTATGCCCTCAGAAGTTAATTCAAAGGTTTATGGCATGTCTGGCTGGTATTGGAAATTTGATGGAAATAAAATCTAAAAAAAAAAGCTAAGCAAATCTTTTTTACATGTTATATAGGCAGAGCAACCAGATAAAAGAAAGGATTTTTAGGATTTTCCAACAGCAATTTTTGCCACCATCCAGATGTGATTATATTTAATCTTCTCTGGGAGTTTATATTCTGCATTTAAATGGTTTGAACAACTTGTTTACTCTTTCCAGCAACTATTTGAGGAGCTGTACTAGGTTGCAAGCAGTGTTCCAGGAGCTAAGGATATAGAGGGGAATAGGACAGATAATACTCTGATTTCATACTAACGAGGTAGACAGGCAAAATATATGTGAACCAATAAATGGAAGGTGATTTTAGATAGAGGTAAGGCTGTGAAGGGGGTTTCCCAGGTGGCTTAGTGGTATAGAGTCCACCTGCCAATTCAGAAGACACGGGTTCAATTCCTGGGTTGGGAAGATATCCTGGAAAAGGAAATGACAACCCACTCCAGTATTCTTGCCTGGAAAATCCCATGGACAGAGGAGTCTGGTGGGCTACAGTCCATGGAGCCACAAAGAGTTGCTGCTGCTGCTAAGTCGCTTCAGTCATGTCCGACTCTGTGTGACCCCACAGACGGCAGCCCACCAGGCTCCCCCATCCCTGGGATTCTCCAGGCAAGAACACCGGAGTGGGTCACAAAGAGTTGGACATGACTTAACAACTAAGAAGCAGCAGCAGCAGAAGGCTATGATAAGTATGAAATGGGTATTACAGTTGAGAATTAGAAGGATGTTGAGTTTCAGTTGGATGGGTAATCAATGAGAAGGTATGTTTTTCAATCAGAGCTGAAAGATAACAATGTATTAACAATATGAGGACATGGGGTCAGCATTCCAAGGAGAGTGAAGAGCAAGTAAAAAGACTGAGAAGCATGGACAGAGTCTGCCATTCATGGGACTTAAGGAAGGACGATGTGGCTAAGTGACATGAGGAGAGAGGCAGGAGATATGCCTGGGGAGGTAGTTGGAGACAGGTCAAGTGGGGTCTTGTAGGCCACAGGAGATTATTTGGACTTATTCCTTGTGCAAGGGAGGATTTATACAAAAGAGTGAGATGGTCTAATTAATCATACGCTTTGTAGTGATACTGCTGTTTTTATGCATGTGTACATCTATATTTCTATTTTAATAAAAAGTTAAGCCATTTCTAGGTTCTAGAATTTTTCTGTTAGAGTATCCCAACAATAAGGTAGAATGTACATATTCTAGTGTGTTAAAAGGTATGCATGCAATGTGACGGATCCAAAGTCCTCATGGCCCGTATTCACTCATACTTGACTGTAGGGTTCATTGACCAAGCAAGGCTGCATGGGAGACAGTACAACTTTTCCAGGCAGATTAGTATCATAAAGGCAGAGACAGGTCAAGGTAAACATGTTTTCATTGTATTGCATTGTTGACCGATCTCTCTCAAACATCCAAAGCCATAAAATGGGTGTTTTGAAAACTATAATCTGAACCTGAATATGAATTAAAATGTTTTGTAAAGCTGGCTCTTACAATGTGTAGCACTTAAATGTTGGGAAAACATGATTCAGTATTTTAAATTGATTTCTTTTCATTTAGATGAACTGTAATATGATTTTCACAAAAGGCCTGACAGTATCTTCCCCTTGAAAAACAACAAAAAAACACACTACCCTTAGCAAAACATTTTTTTTTTTTCCTTTTGTACTGGGCTAGGGTTGACATCTTACAATTTGGGAAATTATGCTTTCTCTTTGAAAACAAAGTGCTGAGATTGTAATATCTTTTTTAAAATAGTGAGAGGATTTTACATGTTCATGACCATGATGAGAATGAGTGGGTCGTATAAGGGTGTCCAGTGGGGCTCCTGCATCTTAAAGAGTCTGCTTGGTGGCCTCCTTGAGAAGAAAGAGCCTTTGTGGGGGCTACTCTCTGACCTTCTTCAGAAACAAGATCCTGGGAGTTTTATTTATGGAGAGTTCTTTACTTAGATTCTCAAGAACCTAGAGGTGAAAGGATGAAGGGAAGAAAATGACTCTTCATTAAGCTCTCTATTTCCCATAATAAGCTTGGAACTGACCTTAATGGAATCCTAAAGGTAGTACAGTCAGAGTGGTCAGATGAGGTTTATACCACGAATAAAGTCTCCTAGATTTTGTATGCTCAGCTAATGGCTTTGCTTCATACCTATATTTGTGTTGTTTATGTACATGTATACACATTTGATTCATTATTCCCCAGTGGTTATATACTCTGAAATTGCTGTGGACATGGAATCAGTGAATCTTGAACCATTGCTCCAAGGGGAAATATGGGATTAGGTTCACATGAACTTTTGGTTACTTTTTGTCAACTGACCAATACTTGACTTTTTTAAAGTGTGTTTTTTCTGTTTAGACACCTTTTAAAATATGTTATTGGTTCATTTACACTGAATGATATTATAACGTATGCCTTGAATAAAGTTTGCTGACATGTATTTTTCTCAAAATGTACATACATGGCAGTTTTTCTGTTCTGGCAGAAGGGCCAGGTGTATGGATTTTGCCATTACAAATAAATCTTAGAGAGGAGGAGACGAATTTGCAATATGGAATTCTTGAATAATAAGGATTATGTGTGTGTGTGTATATATATATATAGATATAGATATATATAGCTTTTGCTACTGTTTTTTAATTTTCCATTAGTGCTGTGTAGGGAAAAGATATTTTTTTTGACACTTTCTCTGCAACATTTTCCAAGAGTAATACTGATAATGACTGTTTAAATATATTATCTGAGGGAAACTTTTCATCTTGGAAACTGACATTTCCTTTTTTCCAATCAAAATGAAAGTGTCAATTGATCATGGAAAGAAGCCAGAAAGTGTCAGTTTCTATCAGCAAACAAAGCATGCTAGTGTCTTTTTTCTCATAACCCGAGAGAGAAGTTCAGAAGTGTCTTAGGTAGATTTTTCTAGCAGAAAATGTTTCTCAGTTGTTTAGTCGCTAAGTTGTGTCTGAGTCTGCGACCCCATGGGCTGCAGCATGCCAGGCTCCCCTGTCTTTCACTATCTTATCAGAGTTGCTCAAACTCATGTCCATTGAGTCAGTGATGCCATCCAATCACCTTATCAGTGTCTTTTCCAATGAGTCAGCACTTCACATCAGGTTGCCAAAGTATTGGAGCTTCAGTATCAGTCTTTCTGATGGAATACTCATTGTTTATTTCCTTTAGGATTGACTGGTTTGATCTTGCTGTCCATGGGACTCTCAAGAGTCTTCCCCAACACCACAGTTTGAAAGAATCAATTCTTCAGAATTTATGAAAATGGGAGGGTATTAATTCCCACACATAACTATTGAGAATAGAATGCAACTGGGGATAACCTGCTTTTTAGCTTGGTGGTTATTTTTTCCTCTAGAAATACAAATATGATTTCATCCTCTATAAATCAATAAAAGCTTGAGTTGGTCATATTTTCTAAGCTTTGTAAAAAAGAAATTGCATCATAATAGCAGTCTTCAGATAAATAAGAACAGCACATTCGCTAATGTCAGCATTTAAACCACAAATTGAATGTCAAGAACTTAAATTGTTGCTTTCATTTCATTGTAAAGTTATGAAAAAGTCAGAATAAGCCAAACCAAAAAAAAAAAAAAAAAAAAAACCTTTGAAAACTATGTATTCAATTGTTTTTATCAGGATAGTACATGGAAAAATTCTTAGGAAGAAATAAGTTGATGGAAACATGTAATCTTGACTTATACATTTGCAAATTAAAACCAACAGAGAGCATAATAGCCAAACATTTCATTTTAGTTAGAAATGACCATCACTTTGTATGGCTATTTGAATACAAAGCTTGTACCCGAAGCCTACTTCCCTGGTGGCTCAGACAATAAAGCGTCTGTCTACAATGTGGGAGACCCGGGTTCGATCCCTGGGTTGGGAAGTTCCCTGGAGAAGGAAATGGCAATCCACTCCAGTACTCTTGCCTAGAAAATCCCATGGATGGTGGAGCCTGGTGTCCATGGGGTCGCAAAGAGTTAGACATGACTGAGTGACTTCACTTTCACCCGAAGCCTAGTGTGTGAGAAAGACCACTGAGTGACTTTCAGTTCAGTTCAGTCACTCAGTTGTGCCTTGATTCTTTGCTACACCATGGACTGCAGCACACCAAGCCTCCCTGTCCATCACCAACTCCTGGGGCTTCCTCAAACTCATATCCATCAAGTCAGTGATGCCATCCAACTATCTCATCCTCTATCATCCTCTCCTCCTCCCACCTTCTATCTTTCCCAGCATCAGGGTCTTTTCCAGTGAGTCAGTTCTTCACATCAAGTGGCCAAAGTATTGGAGTTTCAGCTTCAGCATCAGTCCATCCAGTGAATATTCAGGACTGATTTCCTTTAGGATGGGTTGGATGGATCTCCTTGCAGTCCAAGGGACTCTCAAGAGTCTTCTCTAATACCACAGTTCAAAAGCATCAATTCTTTTTTTTTTTTTTAATGGCAATCCAAATTTATTGAACTACTGATGCTAAGTTATACAAAATTGCACCACTTTAATTAAGGCTTTTAGTTTACATTTGGCCACCTCAAAAGTAGTTGTAACATTAGGTTGGTCAATTTAAATACTGTGGCTCCCTGTTGGATAGACACACAATCTTTACACCCAAACGTTAATGCATACAAAGCAACAAGGCATTGTTAAATAAAACAGCAATAGTTACTGCAACTTAGGCCTTGTGACCAATTACACATGATTAAAATTACTTCCCACATTCACATCCACAGTACTCTTCCACCATTTAACATCTCAACCAAAACGTTACACATGGGAAACAATCACTAACAGGCAAAAATACTAAACCTGTATATTTGGTATTGCAAATACACTTATGCATGAGCAAGCAGGGGATTCACAGTGAGAATCTACAGCTGCAGAAGCCTGAAAATGATTTACAAAAATTGTTAAATCATTAAAAAATTGTTTGAAAATATACACTTCTTGTTGTAGACCCCCACTGTACACACAACTATAAACATTGTTCCCTATGTAAACAAAAAAGGAAACATATAATAAAAGATTTGAAAAGTCTGGACATTTCCTTCCCAACAGATATTAAAGGCAACATCTTTAATCTAAGACATTATACTGAAAGGACTATCATATTTTAAAGACAAGATCACTGTCTCCACAGGTTTTTTAAAAATTAAAAAAACTATATAGCTGTGTTAATCAAAGCGCTTATTTGTATAATACAATGATAATGACCTTGAATTTCTTTAAAAAAAATTACAATAAGCTACAAGTATCAAAGAAGCAAAGTTATCTGGAGTAGTCTATATAGGAGCTCTTTGGACTTTCTTTTATTATGCTAAAATAGTGGTGCTTTTAGGATTTACATTATTGTACTCTCCAATACAAAGTATGGGGTGTGTTAGCTTTCTTTATAGTCCAACTCTCGCATCCATGCGTGACCACTGGAAAAACCATAGCTTTGACTAGATGGACTTTTGTTGGCAAAGTAATGGATATGCTCTTTAATATGCTGTCTAGGTTGGTCACAGCTTTCCTTCCAAGGAGCAAGTGTCTTTGAATTTCATGGCTGCAATCACCATTGGCAGTGATTTTGGAGCCCAAAAAATAAAGTCTCTCACTGTTTCCATTGCTTCCCGACCTATTTGCCATGAGTGATGGGACCTGATGCCATGATCCTAGTTTTCTGAATGTTGAGTTTTAAGCCAACTTTTTGAATCTCCTGTTTCACTTTCATCAAGAGGCTCTTCAGTTCCTCTTCACTTTCTGCCATAAGGGTGGTGTCATCTGCATATCTGAGGTTATTGATATTTCTCCCAGCAATCTTGATTTCAGCTTGTCCTTCATCCAGCCTGGTGTTTCTCATGATACTCTGATTTCTCTTCAGACTGACTTTAGAAGAGGAGAATTCCCAGGCCCAACTCGGCTACTAGTTAGAGGTATGCACTTGGATTGAATATTTAGCACCTCAGGTTTTGGTTCCTTAGCAGTAAAATGTGGAATTTGGACTATAAAATCTCCATTATCTCTCTTGGTTCTAAAATTTGGGGGGGAACTCTAGTAAGAAACACCTATAGTAGACATTTATTTGAATTTCAGAATATTGCTTAAAAATTGAATGTGAATAAAATGAAGTAACATAGTAATTCTAAAAAACACTATAACTATATCAATCATATAATTTATCATAAAGCCAGATAATTTTTTAGAAAGATGCTACAATAATTTAAAATACATAAGCTTTTGAGGTATTTATTAACTAAAAAAAATTATTATAGTTGTGGTCTGATAAAATAGTTCTTCTTAAAAAATACTAAAAAACAAAATTATTTTTAAAAGTAATATTTTATACAATAAGCAGTATAAAATAATTATTCATATTGCTCATTTTAATTTTAAAGATTGCATAAGTAGTTATTCAAGAACTTTAATCAGGTTTTTAAAAAATCCATATCTATCTCAACACTATGTCACTGGGATTTTCCCAATGAATGTAATTTTTTTTACATCATAGGTTCATTATCTTTTACTCATGAAATTGCTCAAAGTTATATTTGTGGTTAATAAATATGAAAAGCTTTTTTACTTTAGATATTTCTCTGTATAATCTTTATTGAGAAAATATTTTCTCTACAAATACCAAGTTACCTGGAAAGTTCAGTGCATATCTTGCTAAATATAGGGACATTTTCATTTCCGATTTTATATTGAAGCATGTAAATATATCAATCAAAATACAGATATTGTTTTCATTTTAAACTTTTATTTAGTTATCTCAGCAATTGTTATTATAAGAAAAATTAAAGTAAATGTCAAAAATCAAAGTAAATGTCAAAAATCAAAGAAATGTCAGATGCTGCAAAATCATAAGCATACACTTGTATCCAGTGAAATATGGGGACTATATAAAAAGATTTCTCCAAAGAGAAATTATAAAATTTCAAAATTAAATGTTGTGCACTTTTAAATTGTCATCATTTGATGGACTCAATTACTCTTGTGCTTTTATAGGAATAAATATTGATGTCTTCTCAGTTGCAAGCTTGATTTACAATAAAAGCAGTTCACTAAAATCATTAAACACTTTCTTGGTACTCTATTTGTTGAATAATTTAACTAGAAAATTCCAGATAATTTCTACAGAGTAGAAATATGAAGAACTCATTTATAAAATGTTTTTTTATGAATTGCAGGATATATTGACACACAGAATAATCCTTTAAAATTCCAAACATTAAAAAATCTGATGATAAGTAACAGAAAGTAAAAAGTGCTTTTTGGCATGCTAAAGAAACTTTTTTCTATTCAACAACTGTTTTGTAACAAAATTTTGAGGTATATTTGCTCTATAAAAATATATAAAAATGTTAATTTTGACTACAGTTTACATTTAAATTGACAGAATCATGTTGGAACAAAATTGTAAATTGTATATACACAGCAATCAACTCTAGGTATATTCTTGATGCTTGTGTTTTTTAGTAAAAAATAGCCTTCGTACCATTTTGCTCTGCTCCAAAAAAACTAATACTTGTATTATTACTGCAAAAAAGCATAATTTTATCTTCTTTGTAAACTTTTAAAATGAATGTATAAGAATATTTATAATAGTCAGATATTTTACCTTCAACAGAATGAATTTCCAAGCTCATTGATTTTTCTCTGTGATGATGATTTTTAAAAAATATTTTTAAGATTTTTCTGTCTGTGAAGATTTTTCCTCTGCTAATGAAGCTGAGGTATTAAGAATAGTTGCTTAATTTTTCTTTTTTTTTTTTGTAAAAAAATCACTTGAAATATAAAACGCACAAACTTATTTAGAATAATATTCCACTTGATCTGAATGAAAAAGTCATGCTTCTAGAGAAACACATAAACACATCTCTACAACTATGCATATTAAATTATCTTTTGACATAGTTATCTTTAAAAGAATGATATTCAGAAAAAGATACCCATGCTTTATCAGTGTATTTGTATCTTTTATATTGCTAGAGTAATATTTATATGACCTTCATGGTGAATAGTGACTGTCAACAAACATTTTATGTATGTTACACATTTACCATAAAACTTCTTGACAAATAAGAACTCTATATTGAATCTATCATTTAATAGGCATTTTGCTTTTGCTGACTTCGTTGTTGTTGAAAAGTTTATTAAAAATTAAAAAGTGTTGCAAACAAAAAAAAGTAATTGCTTCATCCAGTAAATGACAAACAGCACGAAGAAGCACAAATGACAAAGAAGGCTTCAGGTTATCGTATCTCTTGTGGTAGAGTGCTGCTGCTGCTGCTGCTAAGTCGCTTCAGTCGTGTCCGACTCTGTGCGACCCCACAGACGGCAGCCCACCAGGCTCCCCCGTCCCTGGGATTCTCCAGGCAAGAACACTGGAGTGGGTTGCCATTTCTTTCTCCAATGCATGAAAGTGAAAAGTGAAAAGTGAAAGTGAAGTCACTCAGTCGTGTCCGACTCTTCGAGACCCCATGGACTGCAGCCCACCAGGCTCCTCCGTCCATGGAATTTTCCAGGCAAGAGTACTGGAGTGGGGTGCCATTGCCTTCTCCGCTTGTGGTAGGACCTACCCTCTATTTCTTTTTTTTTTTTCTTATTAATTTATTTATTTTAATTGGAGGCTAATTACTTTATGATATTGTAGTGGTTTTTGCCATACATTGACATGAATCAGCCATGGGTGTACATGTGTTCCCCATCCTGAACTCCCCTCCCACCTCCCACCCCATCTCATCCCTCAGGGTCATCACAGTATACTGACTCTGAGCACCCTGTCTCATGCATCAAACCTGGACTGATAATCTATTTCACATATGATAATATACATGTTTCAATGCTATTCTCTCAAATCACCCCATCCTCACTTCTCCCACAGAGTCCAGAAGTGCCTTCTATACATCTGTGTCTCTTTTGCTGTCTCGCATATAGGGTCATCATTCCCATCTTTCTAAATTCCATATATGTGTGCTAATATACTATATTGGTGTTTTTCTTTCTGACTTACTTCACTCTGTATAATAGGCTCCAGTTTCATCCACCTCATTAGAACTGATTCCAATGTATTCTTTTTAATGGCTGAGTAATACTCCATTGTGTATATGTACCACCGCTTTCTTATCCATTCATCTGCCAATGGACATGTAGGTTGCTTCCATGTCCTAGCAATTGTAAACAGTGCTGCAATGAACATTAGGGTACACGTGTCTCTTTCAATTCTCATTTCCTAGGTGTGTACGGCCAGCAGTGAGATTGCTGGGTCGTATGGCCGTTCTATTTCCAGTTCCATACTGTTCTCTATAGTGGCTCTACTAGTTTGCATTGCCACCAACATTGTAAGAGGATTCCCTTTTCTCCGCACCCTCTCTGGCATTTACTGATTGTAACCCTCTATGTCTTATGTATCTTTCACGTGTGCATCCTCCAGTTACGCTATAGGTTTCCCACTGGCCTCACCTACTGGTGACTTGAGTAACTGATGCAGCTTAAAAGCTGTGGCACAGTTCATGACCCTCATGGCTGGAAGGCGAAGTTCAGTTTTCCTCCAGGCATTACCTGAGATGAGAGGTGAGTAGTCCCTAGCTCTAGCATTTAACCAGTTAAGCACCTGCAAGGTGTCCTGGCAATCAAGGTGTCAATTCCTCACATAAGGAAACAGTTGAGAAAAGAAAGATGGTAGACTCTGGTAGTCTGGAAAATCCCTGCATACTTCATGTGCGTCTCACATGCTAATCAGTAAGAGAGACTGTGGCAGAAGTTAGAACTACCAAATGGAGTAGAATCAAACCAATGAAAGCTCATTTTAATAATCAAATCTTGTTAATTTTTAAAATCTGGGGCAAATTTTTAATCAGATAGGAGTTGGAAGATAGCCATAAATCAGAAAAACTGGCATGTTTGGTTATCCTGAAAATTACTGAGCTTATAGGAACTTGACCTTATTGGAAATTTTGACAACTAGGACAATTCTTTTTTTGAAGTTTTATCTTACATAAATATGTTTTATGTTTTTAAAATGTTTTATTATACATATTTATATATTTAAGTTTTATTTTATCTATAAATAGATAGTAGTGGATTTATAATATTGTTTTAGTTCAGGTGTACAGAAAGGTGATTCAATTATACGTATACATATGTCTGGCTTTCTAGATGGTGCTAGTGGTAAAAAATCCACTTGCCGATGCAGGAGGCTCAAGAGACGTGGGTTCAGTCCCTGGTTCTGGAAGATCCCTTGGAGTAGGTAAATGGCAACCCACTCCAGTATTCTTGCCTGGAAAATTCCATGAGCAGAGGAGCCTGGCGGGCCACAGTCCAAGGGCCACAGAGAGTCGGACACAGCTAAGTGACTAAGCAGCAGCACACACACGTATCTATTCTTTTTCAGACTGTTTTCCCATTTAGGTTATTACAGAATATAAAGTACACGTCCCTGTGCTAGGTCCTTCCCAATGCTAGTTCCTTGTCTATTGTATATATGGCAATTCTTAAAAGTAATTCTTTAACTTTTTTTTTTTTTTTTTTAAGATTTAGTGACCTGTTCTGTAGCAAGCATTATGAGCTTGGACTTAGCAACCGTACTATCCTTGAGCGTAGTCATAGGCAGAAAAAATGAAACAGATTACAGAGTTGTGTTCTTTTAAGACTGATGTAAGAATATATTTGTAGGAAATTAGTAGTTGCTTATGCCTATCAGGTTTTAAGTAAATGTTATTTACTTTTAAAACTTTCTATCTTGCTGGTTAGTTTTCTTAAATTGCTAGCAATTGCTTTTTATCCAAATCACTTTAGAGGGATATTTAGATATTTTAAATATATTTATATCTTACATGTAAATATATTTGACACAACAGGAAAGACCAACATTAACCATGAACCTTACCTTCAAGAACCTTACATTTTGGAAGGAAAGTTAAAACATCTGTTTTATATCTATGCATGAGCACATACACACTGAAGAGCCAGCCTCATTCTCATTTTATCACTGCTTATGTCATCATTCTTGCTATCAGCTTTTTCCTTTATGGCCTACTTGACATTTCGTTCACTCCACACTTAATTTCCTCATTCCAGTGGTGTTTTATTCCTCACTTTAGCACCCTACTCCCATGACCTTTTCTGTATATCTGCATCAATAATGACTATATACACTCCAAACTCTGTGTCAGAATCTGCATCCCTGCTATCCATCTGGCTTAGTTTAAATAGTACTGTTACTGAGTCCATGCTCATAGTGCTGCACAACAGACCATTAAATCTAAAAACAAGTTGTTGAGGGAAGAAATAGTGAGTTTATTTGAAAACCCAGCAGACTGAGAAAATGGTTAACTACTGTCTCAAATAACCATCTTACCTGAGTTAGAATTCAGACTCTTTTTATTCTAAAACAAGGAGGAGCTATGACTTGTTGTAAACTTCTTGCAGGAATCCCCTATTCTTGCAGCTGTCCATCTAGGTCTGGTCAAAATGGTCCCATTAACCTCCAAAAACACTATTGCTATTTCCTCTTTTGCAACTTTTTAATCTCTATGTGAATGGAAAGGTATTTTACTTTTTAATGGTCAGAACCTTGAGAATGGGCTGTCATGTATATTTCAGGCTGTTGTCAACATTCTTTTACGAAGGTGCAGGGCCAGCATGACTAAGCACAGGCAACAGAGCACCAGGGTTAGAGCTAGAGGAGTAGATCAGATACGGAATCAGATTTTGTCTTTTATGTTCCAGTACTCCTACACCCACAATTCTCCAAGCCCTGTATGAACTTCACCTTCTCAAATCTCCAATTTACTTTACGAATCCTCTCTATAGTTCAATTTCCTCCTTACAGTGCACTACTATAATCACTTTCTTGTAAATAGTCTTTTTCCTGTCTCACTTTATTATATTAACCAGGAAAGAACGCAGCCTTGGATATAGCTCCCTAGGGAAAAAAATAAAAAAACAACAAGCCTCTTCTTAATGTCCTCATATTAAATTGATGATCACAAATTCCAGATGGTCTCTAGCTTTGGCTAGGAGTTCTTCTGCATTCTTCTACTACATCTGCATCCTTACATTCTAAGCTATTCCATACCTTCTCTTCTTCACAATACTCCCGACTATGACATATGACATCAGAACAGACAGCACTGATAAGCTGTAAGCTCGCTGACATGACCCTCTTCACCTTACCACCACATCTTCAGACAGTCTTCATTTGTTCCAAGATTCTTTGCTTCACCTCGTATTAAGAAGAGTTTGTGATCTTACCGAGAACAAACACCCTACTCTTGTCCACGTAAGAACTTTTACTCCTATAATAATTGTGTCTTGCTCTTTTTATCAACTTCAGTTTCCTCTACATTGGATAAGGTTTCTCATCGTATATTAAAAAGCCTTAATATCTTTTTTTTAAAGAAAAAACACACATTTAAAATACTTCTCTTATACCATATCTCTATATTTCATAGAAAAGCTTCTCAAAAAGATTGACTACTGTTTTATTTTTCATTTCTTCCCTCTCCATTCTTTCCTTATTCTATTCCAATCAAACTTGCTTCACCAATCCACAAAATAACCCCTTTCAAGGTAACTAATAGCTTCAACCTATCCTGGCAAGTCCACTGGTATTGGTGTGTCCTTCCCTCACTTGATTGTTCAGTGACCTTTGACCAGAATGGAACCATCTCTCCTTCTTGAAACAGTCCTTTCTTGACTTGATGACATCAGAGTCTCCTGGGTTCCTTTCTACTCCACCAATGACCCCTCTTTTCCAAGGCAAACCATTCAATATCACAGTAATCCAAGTCTATGCCCCAACCAGTAATCCTGAGGAAGCTGAAGTTGAATGGTTCTATGAAGACCTACAAGACCTTTTAGAACTAACACCCAAAAAAGATGTCCTTTTCATTACAGGGGACTGGAATGCAAAAGTAGGAAGTCAAGAAACACCTGGAGTAACAGGCAAATTTGGCCTTGGAATACAGAATGAAGCAGGGCAAAGGTTACTAGAGTTTTGCCAAGAAAATGCACTAGTCATAACAAACACCCTCTTCCAACAACACAAGAGAAGACTCTATACATGGACATCACCTGATGGTCAACACCAAAATCAGATTGATTATATTCTTTGCAGCCAAAGATGGAGAAGCTCTATACAGTCAGCAAAAACAAGACCAGGAGCTGACTGTGGTTCAGATCATGAACTCCTTATTACCAAATTCAGATTTAAATTGAAGAAAGTA
>NW_011494547.1:112989-118069 GCF_000754665.1 Bison bison bison
ATTATACAGTGGAAGTGAGAAATAGATTTAAGGGCCTAGATCTGATAGATAGAGTGCCTGATGAACTATGGAATGAGGTTCATGACATTGTACAGGAGACAGGGATCAAGATCATCCCTATGGAAAAGAAATGCAAAAAAAGCAAAATGTCTGTCTGGGGAGGCCTTACAAATAGCTGTGAAAAGAAGAGAAGTGAAAAGCAAAGGAGAAAAGGAAAGATATAAGCATCTGAATGCAGAGTTCCAAAGAATAGCAAGAAGAGATAAGAAAGCCTTCTTCAGTGATCAATGCAAAGAAATAAAGGGAAACAACAGAATGGGAAAGACTAGAGATCTCTTCAAGAAAAAAAGAGATACCAAGGGAACATTTCACGCAAAGATGGGCTCAATAAAGGACAGAAATGGTATGGACCTAACAGAAGCAGAAGATATTAAGAAGAGATAGCAAGAATACACAGAAGAACTGTACAAAAAAGATCTTCACGACCCAGATAATCATGATGGTGTGAATCCTGACCTAGAGCCAGACATCCTAGAATGTGAAGTCAAGTGGGCCTTAGAAAGCATCACTACTACGAACAAAGCTAGTGGAGGTGATGAAATTCCAGTTGAGCTATTTCAAATCCTGAAAGATGATGCTGTGAAAGTGCTGCACTCAACATGCCAGCAAATTTGGAAAACTCAGCAGTGGCCACAGGACTGGAAAAGGTCAGTTTTCATTCCAAGCCCAAAGAAAGGCAATGCCAAAGAATGGTCAAACTACTGCACAACTGCACTCATCTCACACACTAGCAAAGTAATGCTCAAAATTCTCCAAGCCAGGCTTCAGCAATATGTGAACCATGAACTTCCTGATGTTCAAGCTGGTTTTAGAAAAGGCAGAGGAACCAGAGATCAAATTGCCAACATCCACTGGATCACCGAAAAAGCAAGAGAGTTCCAGAAAAAAACATCTATTTCTGCTTTATTGACTATGCCAAAGCCTTTGACTGTGTGGATCACAATAAACTGTGGAAAATTCTGAAAGAGATGGGAATACCAGACCACCTGACCTGCATCTTGAGAAATTTGTTTGCAGGTCAGGAAACAACAGTTAGAACTGGACATGGAACAACAGACTGGTTCCAAATAGGAAAAGGAGGATGTCGAGGCTGTACATTGTCACCCTGCTTATTTAACTTCTATGCAGAGTACATCATGAGAAACGCTGGACTGGAAGAAACACAAGCTGGAATCAAGATTGCCGAGAGAAATCTCAATAACCTCAGATATGCAGATTACACCATCCTTATGGCAGAAAGTGAAGAGGAACTCAAAAGCCTCTTGATGAAAGTGAAAGTGGAGAGTGAAAAAGTTGGCTTAAAGCTCAACATTCAGAAAATGAAGATCATGGCATCTAGTCCCATCACTTCATGGGAAATAGATGGGGAAACTATGGAAACAGTGTCAGACTTTATTTTGGGGGGCTCCAAAATCACTGCAGATGGTGACTGCAGCCATGAAATCAAAAGACGCTTACTCCTTGGAAGGAAAGTTATGACCAACCTAGATAGCATATTCAAAAGCAGAGACATTACTTTGCCAACAAAGGTTCATCTAGTCAAGGCTATGGTTTTTCCTATGGTCATGTATGGATGTGAGAGTTGGACTGTGAAGAGGGCTGAGTGCCGAAGAATTGATGCTTTTGAACTGTGGTGTTGGAGAAGACTCTTGAGAGTCCCTTGGACTGCAAGGAGATCCAACCAGTCCATTCTGAAGGAGATCAGCCCTGGGATTTCTTTGGAAGGACTGATGCTAAAGCTGAAACTCCAGTACTTTGGCCACCTCATGCGAAAAGTTGACTCATTGGAAAAGACTCTGATGCTGGGAGGGATTGGGGGCAGGAGAAGAAGGGGACGACAGAGGATGAGATGGCTGGATGGCATCACTGACTCGATGGACGTGAGTCTGGAAGTTGGTGATGCACAGGGAGGCCTGGCGTGCTGTGATTCATGGGGTCGCAAAGAGTCGGACATGACTGAGCAACTGAACTGAACTGAATGACCCTTCTTCATTCTCCTTATCCTCCTTCATTCTCTTGATCAACCCTCAAATACCAAAGTTCCCTTTCAGCTCAACTCTGAGTCTTCTTTCTTTCTTTCTTTGTCTCAGAGACAGTTTTGGCCTTGCATCAGAATCACCTGGAACATTTGTCAAAACTCAGAGTGCAGGTCCTACTCTTGAATTTCTGATTTAGTAGGTCTTGAGGTAGGGCCTAGGAATTTACATTTATAGATTTCTAGGTGATGACTTATACTGCGGGTCCAGGGACCACTCTTTGAGAACCTCTGGTTTGGTGACTTTACATCAAACACTTTAGAATCAGTCTGGCTTTCAATTATACTCCTACCTTTTATTATTTGTGCTGCTGCTGCTGCTGCTAAGTCGCTTCAGTCATGTCCGACTCTGTGCGACCCCATAGAAGGCAGCCCACCAGCTCCCCCATCCCTGGGATTCTCCAGGCAAGAACACTGGAGTGGGTTATTATCTGTACAACACTGGGCAAATTATTTAATTATTTGTGTTCCTTGGTCTGATTTTTTGTAAAATAAAGACATTGAGGTTGCTAGCTCAGGTGTTGAGAGAATTAAATGGAACAATATCTTGACTACAATGCTTTTTTGAAAACCTATCTTCCTGATTATTTATACTCTTACCTCTCTAAAACCTATTTTCTGAAAAGTTACAGAGATGTGTTTTTAAAGATGTATATAAGGTAAGAATAATACTCCCTCCTCAGTCTTGCATTCCAGGGAACCTTGAGTAAAATGTCTGGCCCCGTTCCAGATCACAGGCTCCTTGATTCATCATGTACCTACCATATTGATCTTTTTTCAGCTCTAGGAAATGTTCCAGTTACCCTTTATGGCATAACCAACTTCTCCAAAATTCAGTGGCTTAAAACAACAACTATCTTATCATTTTTCACATGTGAGTCAGGAATTCCAATAGTGCTTTGCTGGGTGATGCTTCTGTTTTTCATGGTGTTTTCAAATGGCTTCAGGAGGTTAAAAAAAAAAAAAGATTCTGTCCTGTGGCTGGGGCCATGAAAGAGTAGTCAGGAAGGCTGCACTCAGTTGGGCTCCTCTCCATCTGCTCCTGTTTCTTGTCGTGTACTCTTCCTGTGTTCAGTTGGGCTCCTCTCCATCTGCTCCTGTCTTGTCGTGTACTCTTCCTGTGTTCAGTTGGGCTCCTCTCCATCTGCTCCTGTTTCTTGTCGTGTACTCTTCCTGTGTTCTCTCCGGGAGAATTTCTAGACCTACATGTCTGCTAAGGGCTCTGAGAGATCAGGTGGAAGCTGCCAGTTCTCTGAGAGACTAGTCTGCAACACTGGTAACACTCTTTTGGTCAAAGCAGCTGGAAACCTACCTAAATTCAAGGGGAGGGAAAATAGATGCTTCGTTGCAATGGAAAAATGTCTAAAAATTTACTACCTTTAATTGACTACGGGAGTACTCTGAGATTATTCTCCTTAAATGCCTTTCATACCGGTTCCTTCTTCCAGAAATTCTTCTTCCAAATCTTTCCATGACTGACTCCTTTAAATCTCAGCTCAGCCTCTTCATTCCAGAAAAGCTTTTCTGACTGACTTATCTAAATTTCTCACTATCATTATGTACTCTATCAACTGTTTATTTTCTTCTGAAATTGCAGTATTTATGATCCGCTGTCTCCCATTGTAATGTCAACTCCACAAGAGAAGAAACCATTTCTTGTCATCACTATGTTTCTAGAACCCACGATACTTGACACATATAATTGTTTCAGTAAATATTTTCTAAAAGAATGAAGTAATGATGAATATATAATTCATTCATAGATGTATGAAGAAAATTTATGCTTACCAGAAAACTAGTTTTAGTATTAGTATTTGCACTGGAATTTTCTAAGTGTAAGGTGTTTATGTGTAGAAAAGACAATTTTTTCCCTCTAAATTCCTTTTTATGACAGATAAAACTGACCTATCAGGTGGGAAGATGGTACTTTTGCAATTCCATAATGGTGCTGCATATGCGGTGCTTACTTGCTGTCACGTCCAACTCTTTGCAACCCCATAGACTGTAGCTTTCCAGGCTCCTCTGGCCATGGTGATTCTCCAGGCAAGAATACTGGAGTGGGTAGCCCCTTCTCCAGGGGATCTTCCCAACCCAGGAATTGAGCCAGGGTCTCCTGCATTGCGGGTGGATTCTTTACCGGCTGAACTTAATGATACCATTCTTTAAATTACCCCCTTTTTGAGGTTCATTCACTTGAATAACACTTTTACCTAGAATTTCTTTTGCTTATCCAAGGGATCTTCAAGGAAATTAGATTTCTACCTACTTACCAAAAACAATGTCATAAATTTCAACAAGTAAAAATGAACATTAAGAGCTACCTATACCTACTAGACTTTCAGTTTTTTTTTCTGTGTTAAAAAAAACAGTAATTTCAAAGAAACTCAGTCTCTCAGTATAATAAATAGTTCTTAAAAAGCAGTAGGAATTAAATGAAAGAGATTTGAAAATGGCTTCATGTTTTTTCAATATAAACAAGCAGCTGATTTCTGAGAAAATAAATTTAGATTTTTTAGAACTAAAAGTGTTTGGAAAACATTTTAAGTTACTTAGTCCAACATGCATCTGATTTCACCTTTTATCTACTATATCCAACATTTTCTAGATTGTCTAAACAACCAAGTAATAATTTTGAGAGTAAATTTATAAAAAGGAATATTATTTTAAGTTCAAGACCAAACATTGGTAAACAGAGAGATAAATCATTTTTTACTTTGTTATACAGCCAAAGTCATGGCAAAACACTAACCTTTTGCAAGCTTGTTAAAGAAATAGATTCAAGGTTTTTTTTTAATGGCTCCTCTAGTGGATTTTTCCTTCCCTTCTATAATCTTTCGTCCATTATAAGTGCTTATAATACTTGCTTTACAAATGGGACTCTGATTTACACCCAGTCAAGACTCAGTACATATTCATTTCACTGAATAATTATAAAAATGCCTACAAAACTTAAATGTATTTATAGCTATATATATATATATATGC
>NW_011494547.1:118169-118477 GCF_000754665.1 Bison bison bison
AGAGATCAAATTGCCAACATCCACTGGATCATGGAAAAAGCAAGAGAGTTCCATAAAAAAACATCTATTTCTGCTTTATTGACTATGCCAAAGCCTTTGACTGTGTGGATCACAATAAACTGTGGAAAATTCTGAAAGAGATGGGAATACCAGACCACCTGATCTGCCTCTTGAGAAATTTGTATGCAGGTCAGGAAGCAACAGGTAGAACTGGACATGGAACAACAGACTGGTTCCAAATGGAAAAGGAGGATGTCGAGGCTGTACATTGTCACCCTGCTTATTTAACTTCTATGCAGAGTACATCA
>NW_011494547.1:118577-129832 GCF_000754665.1 Bison bison bison
CTGCTGCTAAGTCGCTTCAGTCGTGTCCGACTCTGTGCGACCCCATAGACGGCAGCTCACCAGGCTCCCCCATCCCTGGGATTCTCCAGGCAAGAACACTGGAGTGGGTTGCCATTTCCTTCTCCAATGCATGAAAGTGAAAAGTGAAAGTGAAGTCGCTCAGTCGTGTCCGACTCCTAGCGACCCCATGGACTGCAGCCCACCAGGCTCCTCCATCCATGGCATTTTCCAGGCAAGAGTACTGGAGTGGGGTGCCATCGCCTCCCTCTCTCTCTCTCTCTCTCTCTATATATATATATATATACACACACACACACATGGTTTCCCTTGTGGTTCAGGAGGTAAATAATCTGCCTGCAAAGTGGGAGACTTGGGTTTGATCCCTGGGTTGGGAAGACACTCTGGAGAAGGAAATGGCAATCTACTCCAGTATTCTTGCCTGGGAAATCCCATGGACAGAGGAGTCTGGTGGGCTACAGTGCATGGGGTTGCAGAGTCAGACACCACTGAGTGACTAACACTTTGATTTTGAGATGTGTATATATACATACATATATATATATATATATATATGCTTGTTCAAATACTAGCCAATATAGCATTAAAACATGTCTATTTCCATTATTTCCCCCAAATTTTTCCAGTTTTTATTCAGCAAAGGATAATAAAGTAAAACGGTATGAAAGCACAAAATATAGAAACAAATGTAGAATAAAGGAAGAGAAAAACAAGCTAAATGGAGTAAAAGAAAGTGGGCTTCAGTAGTAAAATATACATGGCAGATTATTCAGTTCCCTCTAAGATTCACTGTTCTATTTGTGGTCGTGGTTTCCTATAATGCAACTGAAGCAACCGAAGCAAGTATTTTTGAAATATTTTTCTGCCTGGTGCATTCATGTCATGATTTCTTTGTGTGTGTGTGTGTTTCAGTGTGTGTGTTTAATTTACTTCTAATTGGGGGATAAGTGCTTTACAATGTTGTGTTGTACAACAGGGTGAATCAGCCATAAGTGTGTATATATATATGCCCCCTTCCTCTTGAACCTGCTGCCCACCCCCGATCCCATCCCAGCCCTCTAGGTTGTCACTGAACATCGCAGGTTGAGCTCCTTGTGTTACAGGGCAACTTCCCATTAAGTCTCTGTTTTACATTTGGTAATGTAGTGTACATGTTTCAGTGCTGCTCTCTCCATTTCTGTGTGCTGGTCTTAACTACTGCAGGGTTTTAAGACCCCCAGGAAGAGAATGGCACTGCAGTCATGGACACATCACATTTTGTTTGGTTCCTTAATGATAAATGGACTAGCCAGTTTATGCTAAGTACTGTATTCAGTTGTCTAGGAAAAGCAAGAGAATTATAATGACTTTTGTCTCAAAAAGTTGGCAGTCTAGTGAGAAAGTAAAAATTTTTATAGATCAGAGATAAAGTGTGTTGACATAATAAGTAATTAACTTGGAATTTATATCTAATTACAAATTACAGGTATGCATTTTTTTTAAAAAAAAGAACATGTATAATACCTACTCCAATATGTTAGATCTTCCTGTCTCCACTAAATCTTCTACTGCTTTGAGTGATTATCAGGTAAAGAAGTTCTTTGATGCTTAGAATTTATCTCAGATTGTGTTCAAATATGAACACATTTTAATAAAACACAAACTTTTCTTGTTCACATGTGTATTTTTTCAAAGCACGTTACTGGATTCCTGAAATTACATACCTGGATTGCAACATAGGCACATTTACATCGATATATTTAGAGCCTGAATTAACCCCTGTCTCTAACTTTGTAAGACAACTGAACGTTCAATATTTAATTTTCTTCTGACTCATTTCACTTTTCTCTTGATCTCCTCAGTCTATGTTTGTTCCTCTTCTGTTTTCCCCTTTTAACCTCCTCTACAATTTTTCTTTTTTTTTAGTACGTTACCTTGATGTCTAGCCATAGGTTTAACATTAAATCTTCATTTTTGTTGAGTTCTCAAGATGGATTTGAAACACGACATAAAATACTTCAGAAAAATAAGAGCTCATTAATGTTCAATCAAGTAAATGCTAGACATGTAAATAGGCAATAGCTTCTTCTGGCTTAATAAAACAACCTTGAGTTTTTGTTTTAAGTTAAGTAAAATTAGGATTACATCCCCATAAAATGCTGTGCTAGTTGGCTGAGTAAAATATAGTATAATTTAAAGCATTCCTCTTTTTAGATCTCTATTGGCAAAATGCTTTTGCAATTAGAAAGAAGTAAACGGATTCCTTCTTCTATCATTAATTTTGCAAACTTACTGAAACTAAGAACGGTCACTTAGTGAAACTGTAAGGTTAACATGAAAGGCTTTACTACAATGGTGCATATTCTGGGAAAGAAGAAAGGATACTAATATTTTTGAACACATAATATGAGCCATCCCTGAGCTAGGAAATTTCTGCTGTATTCATAACATTATTTTTTTACAACATCAATGTAATCAGAAACCCATATTTCATGTGAAGAGATGTGCAATAACTTGACTAAGCCTGAAATATGGTCAAGCTTCAGTCTGCTGTATTCCAAAGCCATATCTCTTTACATAAATCACCTCCAATTTACTTTATAAATAATAAATCACTTTATTATTCTTTTTTATTATTCATATGCTTGATAATTTCCACACTTATTATTACTAAAGGTAATGCCAAAAATTCTGACAATTTCCATAAAAAATGAATGACTGATATAATTTTAATGCAAATGTAATAATGTTCTTGAGAGTTATTTTTATAATGTTCAGAAATTAAAACAAGATTTATAATTTAAAATATTGAAAAAAGCTGTGCAAAAATGAAAATAAATTGCAGAGCAAAAATTATCAATATATATGTAACAACATCCTATATACACACAAACGGAAATTATTTTCTAAACTGAATGAAAATATTTCTCTCAGTACCCAAAACTAAATTA
The DNA here is from genome assembly GCF_000754665.1 of Bison bison bison. Classification (NCBI taxonomy): domain Eukaryota; kingdom Metazoa; phylum Chordata; class Mammalia; order Artiodactyla; family Bovidae; genus Bison; species Bison bison. Next base: position 121,526 of record NW_011494547.1, read on the forward strand.
TCATGCCTATGTAGCACTTACTAAATTGAGAATTTAGTACAAGAATATTTAAGCAAATGATCAGATTCTGTAGTGGCTACTGAGGCTAGTTCATTTGTTTAAGAGGTTCTTTGAGTCAAAGCTGGATTAAGTGCTGGACCAGCCAAGTTTTAGACAAGTTTTTCTGTCCTTGAGTTAATTGATATGATGTAATTGATTTCTTAGCCAGAAACCAAGATTATTTCCAAGGCAGGAGAAAGAATCATCATCTCTTTCAAGCTAATTTATAAATCAGGGCTATAACTTTCTCAGCTGGACTGAGAGCTTTGAGTTTCTACAGTAGGTTTGTAATTACCTTCACAAGCAAATCTAAAATACAGCTTACTTGTATTTCAGTTTTCATCTCTAAAATGGGCCTATTTCTCTAAGGAATGTCCTCTGATCTTTAAAACAACTGAATTGCTGGGGGAGTCATTTGGGATAAATGGTTAGAGATGAAAAATAGGAAGATAAGTAGGTGGGCAGAGAGAGAGAAACAGAGTGAGAGAGAGAGAGAAGTAATAGGTGAGTTTCTAGAGGAATTTATCCTCAGAAATAGGAATTTCTCTATCAAAACAGGTATTTGCATGTTTCACTTGCTGCTGCTGCTACTGCTAAGTCGCTTCAGTCGTGTCCGACAGCCCACCAGGCTCCCCCGTCCCTGGGATTCTCCAGGCAAGAACACTGGAGTGGGTTGCCATTTCCTTCTCCAATGCATGAAAGTGAAAAGTGAAAGTGAAGTCGCTCAGTCATGTCCGACTCTTCGCGACCCCATGGACTGCAGCCTAGCAGGCTCCTCCGTCCATGGGATTTTCCAGGCAAGAGTACTGGAGTGGGGTGCCATTTCACTTAAATGCTGTCTTTTCATGAAATTAAAAGGTTTTGCTATTTTCAGAAGCTACCACCAGAACACTTAACTAGTTAGTTAAGCTGGCTTAAGATTCATGAAAAATGTTTATGGGGAGAGGAGGCAGGTAATATAATAGTCAATTTGGGGAATAAGCCAGCATATTAATCAGCAGCCTGCCATTCTCTAACTCAGCTTCACAGACAAATCCAAGGCGGTCCTTTGTTCTTTTTGATAGGCTCAATCTTCATGGTGAAAACTCCATAAATCCAGACTCAACAAGAAGGGTGCAACCAGGTCTCTGAAGGGCACTCTGTAAGCACAAAGGCATGAAGTGTTTGAAACATCAGAACCAGAAATTGCTTGAATCTAATTTTCAGGTGTACAAGAGGCCAATGTAACACGAGCGCGACAAGAAATGGAAAAAGTGAGATGTACTGCAGATTTTGGATGGACTTTTAGCATGTGATGGATGAATGGAGAAGGGCAGCCAAGGAGCTGTTAAGGGAGGACTCAAGCCCAAGCCAGAATCTTGGCAGCCAAAGAGTGAAAACATCAGCAGATTCTGAAAAGATTAAGCAGATCACAATGAAAAGATAACTCTGGTGATAAGATTGCCCCAATAACTGGTGATAAACTGGAGGACTCAGATTCTGACTGTCTACATAAACAGCAAGGAGACTATCAGCAAATTGCTTGCTATTACTCTTTGTTTGCTTTCATTGTTGTGATTTTGTAATTAATGGAGACCTGATTATTACTCTGCTAAGGATCATTTTTCTTGGCTCCCCTGTTTACGAAATTAAAATGAACTCCTTAGCATGTGATTATAAGTCCTCCATGATCTGGCTGACTCTGACCTGCCTTCCCAGTTATTGATCTAACTACCACCCCATCCATTCTCTGTGACCCTCTGCAATGCTGACCTGGTCACTGCTCACTGTCACTGTCCACCTCTAGGCACTTCCTTCTCAGAGCATTTCTTTTATTTTCTTATGCCTTCTTCCGCTTTTTTTCTTCTAAATTCTAATTACCATTTGAAACCACTGGCCTGATATCTTCCTTGATTCTTCCCAAAAGAAATGATCCTACATCCTCTGCTCAATTGTGAGAATTTGGTTTCTGATTATAGCACCTTAGAGACTATCCCAACTTATTTCCTTCTGACAGACTTCCTTCAGCTGTCAGTCTCTATCAGTGGGCTGTGTTTTGCTTAAGTCACAACTTGCCTTGTTTATCTCTCCATCTTCAAGTGCATGTAAACATGCCTGCCTGATTTTTGCTTCAGTTTATGTGGAAGACATTTGGTTTAGGAGATGACAACTTAAATTAGAAGAACAAGAAGCCATGGTTACTATTATGGCTTTGATTTGTCATGCTGTAATTGCAGCATGCTGCAGAATAATAAATACACATGGTAATATCAGTGTTTCCAAACCCTGAGAAATGAGACCAGGGTGGATGTACATGTGTGCAATTGAAAAAATTAAGCTAATCATTTTACTGACATTTTATAAAATAAAAATTGTTGTTTAGAGCATAAAATGAGCTGAGCAAAATATATTTACAGAATATTATTCCTGGGCCTGTTTCTACCCTGATGATATGAATTTAGGTAAGCTATCCTTATTGAGATTTACTTTCTTCTGTTATGGAATAAAGCAATAGCGGTGATCTCCAAGCTACAGCTCAGCTTTATAACTGCATGATTCTGTTATACTCCACACTAATAGATGTGACAGCTTATGACTTATTTTCATCTTCTTGGTTTGCATATCATATAAACACTTGTGTCTATCATCCTGATTAGAGGGGTTTGGTTAAGAAGAGTAATAAGCTGGGCATGTGGAGAATGACTGCCAGGCTCACCTAATAGTCCTCAGGAGAAAAAGGGTCACCTCTGAGTATTCAAGGCATTAAAAGAGACATTTAGGGTATCCAAGCCTGATGAGGGAAAGTGCTCTCACCTGGCACTAGGCCTGTTTTTAGTTCAGGCAACTGGAACAAAATCTAATAAACTGAGTGGACTAAACAACAAGGCATATATTTCTTGCAGTTATGGAAACTGGAAGTTCAAGATCAAGGTGCTGGTAGATTTAATTCCTGGTGAAATTCTCTTTCTGGCTTAACAAGTAGCCCCCTCCTACAGTGTCCTTTTTGGTAGAGACGGAGAAGGCAATGGCACCCCACTCCAGTACTCTTGCCTGGAAAATCCCATGGACGGAGGAGCCTGGTAGGCTGCAGTCCATGGGGTCGCAAAGAGTCGGACACAACTGAGCGACTTCACTTTCACTTTTCACTTTCATGCATTGGAGAAGGAAATGGCAACCCACTCCAGTGTTCTTGCCTGGAGAATCCCAGGGACGGGGAAGCCTGGTGGGCTGCCATCTATGGGGTCACACAGAGTCGGACAGGACTGAAGTGACTTAGCATAGCATAGCATAGAGGTGAGAGAGAGGGGAAGAAAGAGAGAGAGAGAGATCTGGTTTACCTTCCTCTTCCTATAAGGGCACTAATCACATCATTGGAGCCCTACCATCATGTCTTTATTTAACCTAATTATCTCCCAAAGGCCAGATTTCCAAATGTCATCACATTTAGGGGTTAGGGCTTCATGCATCCTAGGGGGACACAAGCATTCAGTACATAATATTATACAATCACTTTTTTTGGATGAATCAGAGTCCCTGGGCCAGAGGACTATAATTGAGACCAAGAAAAACCAGGTCACTAAAGATGTTTGGTGAGAAGCCAAGAGTCCAGGGTGAAGCTGCTGCACCTTTCCTGCAGTAAGGCAACCTGCAGCAGATTCTCTAACAGGGTGAATCCCATATAGTGTTGAGACTGGTTGCTTTACAGCAATGACCAGTGAGTCAATGACCAGTCTGACTTCACTGCATTCACCTTCCCCACTGAGCCAGAGACTCAGAAATGAAGAGGCTCAATTCTCCCACAAATGTGCATCACCAGTGAGCAAAGCAAAAGGAAAATCAGTGGTATTTTCAAGAAGCTTTGTAATCAATACACTTGATTTTTCTCCTGCCCTATTAATCATCTATGCAGGTAGCACGTAGGGCAAAGAATTGATGTTGTTCAGTGCTTAGTCATGTCTGACTCTGAGACTCCATTGACTGCAGCATACTATACTTCCCTGTCTTTCACTATCTCCCACAGTTTGCTCAAACTCATGTCCATTGAATCTATGATACCATCCAACCATCTCATCCTCTGTTGTCCCCTTCTCCTCCTGTCCTCAATCTTTCCCAGCATCAGGGTCTTTTCCAATGAGTCGGCTCTTCACGTCAGGTGGCCAAAGTATTGGAGTTTCAGCTTCAGCATCAGGCTTTCCAATGAATATTCAGGGTTGATTTCCTTTAGGATTAGCTAGTTTGATCTCTTTGCTGTCCAAGGGACTCTCAAGAGTCTGCTCCAGCATCACAATTAGAAAACATCAATTCTTTGGCACTCAGCCTTCTTTATGGTCCAACTCTCACAGGGCAATAGGGATGATTTTATGGTTGCTTTCAGCTCTAATTTTTTATATCTTTAAATGCAAATATAATTTAATAGAAGTGAAGAAGAGTAAAAATGGAGCAGTTGTGCCTTTTGCAGCTTAATTAAATTTACTGGAGCTGTGAACTTTGTCTTTACAGGTGGGACAGGGTAATGAAAGAGATGAGTTAAAGTAAGGTAGAATATAAGAAAGTTGCCTTGTACATACCACGCTCTAAAACCTGATAGTTCTTTACTTCTATATTAAGCAAAATGTACTTATTCAGAACATGAGTTTTAAAAGACTTTTAAAAAATAAATTTATTATCTATGCCCTTGAAACGTAAAAGGACCTCACTTTGGAGGAAAAAATAACAAGTCATATCCTGTGTGTACGTTTCTAAAACTAAAAACAAAACAAAACAAAAAACCCCTAATCCCAAGAAATTAAAGACTTAAAATTTCACTCCTTTCTATAACAGTGCAGTGTCATATTTTTATTCTTGGTCTAGTCCCACATCTGACTTGATTTGCGAGTTACCATTTGTTAAAGACTTCAGATGTCCTGGACACCCAGAAGTTGTTTCCGCGTTCTACAGCCAGCATGTGAAATGTTATTTAAAGCCCACAGTTTGCTTTTAAATATTACCCCATAGTCTCAGTTCTACAGAGGTCAAATTTCAACCCAACTCCTTGGACTTCCAGGCCTGGAAACTTTTTAGCAAGCTCTGTTTCTATTTCCATCTCCTGAAAAAGTTGTCTCTGCAGACAGAGGTTTGGCGTCTGCATACTTCCCTCATATATTACGTATGACTTACAGAACCTAGAGAAACCCAAAAGCCTCATGGATGGAAAATGTGAAATGTATAAGAATGCATTCATATGTTTAGTATTTCTTCATTAATTAAATTAAAATTTAGAAATTGAAACTAAAAATCAAATGTTATAAGAGGGAGGGAACATACATATACCTATTGCTAAATCATGTTGAAATATGGCAGAAACCAGTAAAATACTGTAAAGTAATTATCCTCAATTAAAAATAAATTTAAATTTAAAAAGAGGGTTAGAACATGACACATTTATTTATTTATACTGTAATATAGTAAACAAGCAATATTATGTTGTACATATTTAATTGCACAATAAGGTAATTTGACCTTACATTATGAAATGATCAACATGTGAAAGCTGGTAACCATCTGTCTCCATACAAAGTTATTACAATGTTATCAACCATATTCCTTAAGCTCTGTGTTACATCCCCATGCGTTGTTTATTCTATAACTAAAGATTTGTACTTCTTAATCCTCTCCACCTATTTCACCCGTCTCCCCACCTCACTCCCCTCTGCCAACTACCCATTTGTTTTCTCTTTCTATGAGCCTATTTTGCTGTTGTTTTGTTTTGCTTTCTAGATTCCACATATAAGTGAGATCTTATGGCATTTGTCTTTCTGATTTATTTCACTTGGCATAATATCCTTTAGATTCATCCATTTGTCTTAAATGACAGAATACTATGTTTTATGGATGAGAAATATTCTATTATATATTTCCAAGAAATAAGATTTTTCTTTATCCATTCATTGTTGATGGACACTCAATTTGTTTCCATATCTTGGCTATTGTATATGATGCTGTAATGAACATTAGAGTGCATATATCTTTTCAAATTTTTGTTTTCTTCAGGTGAACTTATACAACTCAACATCAAAAAACAAACAACCCAATTTAAAAATGGGCAAAAAAGCTCAACACACATTCTCAAAAGTAGACATATAAATGGCCAACAGGCACATGGAAAGATGCTCAACATCACTAATCATCAGGAAAATGAAAAAGGAAACCACAATGATATATCACCACACACCTAGTCAGAATAGTTATTATTATAAAAGCTATAGAATAATTATATTATACTTATAAAAACTATATGATTATAAAACATATAAAATTATATTATATTTATAACTATTATGTAATAGTTATAAAATAACTATTATAAAATTGCTATTATTACAAAATAAGAAAAGACAAGTGTGGGCAAAGATGTGGGGAAGAGGAACCCTCATGCACTGTTGGTTGGGTTGTAAATGTGTGCAGCTACTATGGAAAATAGGAAGAAGATTCTTCAAAAAATTAAAGGTAAAATTGCCATATGATCCAGCAATTTCAGAACACAATGTATTTAAATAGCTAGTGAATTCATTGTGGAGTTATAGAATTAATCTTGAAACCTGTGTTACAGTGTAGGTCAAAGCATGTTTTCTGAATGATCAGGTTTTTTTTTCTGTTCATCCCAAGTCTCTTCTAAATTTGATATAGTCCTATATCTTTGCCACATTATGTCAAAACTCAATTTATTATTGCTGTTTCAGCTCTCTAGTGGTAAACTTCTGGATACAAAACACCCGGAGTCTAGATCTACTCATGGATGAACGGACAACTCAGTGTCTGACAGATTCTATTCAGCGTGTTGCATATCATGGCTTGGTAACTTGAGAGTAAGTGCTGAAAAGCCAATTGTGTTTATGATTGGAAATGAAAGTAGAGAAGTAGTGTCAATTATTTCCGATGTTATATCCTTTTCTTTTAAAGTGCATAATTTTATTTGCTGTCTTCATTAAGGTTTATGAAGGTATTTTTTTTACATAGGAATGATTGATGATAAAACATTATTGGGATGATCTTGAAGCTTCTTTAAACTCTAATATAATATATTAGAAGATAAGAGACTTGCCTTGCATAAACTACAGTCTAAAACCTCACAGCACTTTGCTGTTGTTGTTCAGTCGCTCAGTCGTGTCTGACTCTTTGCAACCCCATGAACTGCAGCACACCAGGCTTCCCTGTCCTTCACTATCTCCCTGAGTTTGTTCAAACTCATGCCCACTGAGTCAGTAATGCCATCCAACCATCTCATCCTCTGTACCCACTTCTTCTCCTATCCTCAATCTTTCCCAGCATCAGAGTCTTTTCCAATGAGTCAGCTCTTTGCATCAGGTGACCCAATTATTGGAGCTTCAACTTCAGCATTCAACCCCAATGAATATTCAGGGTTGATTTCCTTTGGGATTGACTGGTTTGATCTCCTTGCAGTCCAAGGGATTCTCAAGTGTCCTCTCCAGCACTTTATTCATATACTAAGCAAAATATATTTATTTGGAACATGATTTCTGATTTCCTACTATTTTCTGTATGTAAGATATATTATCTAGGTTTTTTTTTTTAATTTTATTTTATTTTTAAACTTCACAATATTGTATTAGTTTTGCCAAATATCGAAATGATTCCACCACAGGTATACCTGTGTTCCCCATCCTGAACCCTCCTCCCTCCTCCCTCCCCATACCCTCCCTCTGGGTCGTCCCAGTGCACCAGCCCCAAGCATCCAGTATCGTGCATCGAACCTGGACTGGCGACTCGTTTCATACATGATATCATATATGTTTCACTGCTATTCTCCCAAATCTCCCCACCCTCTCCCTCTCCCACAGAGTCCATAAGACTGATCTATACAAAAGTGTCTCTTTTGCTGTCTCGTACACAGGGTTATTGTTACCATCTTTCTAAATTCCATATATATGTGTTAGTATACTGTACTGGTGTTTTTCTTTCTGGCTTACTTCACTCTGTATAATAGGTTCCAGTTTCATCCATCTCATTAGAACTGATTCAAATGTATTCTTTTTAATGGCTGAGTAATACTTCATTGTGTATATGTACCACAGCTTTCTTATCCATTCATCCGCTGATAGGCATCTAGGTTGCTTCCATGTCCTGGCTATTATAAACAGTGCTGCGATGAACCTTGGGGTACACGTGTCTCTTTCCCTTCTGGTTTCCTCAGTGTGTATGCCCAGCAGTGGGATTGCTGGATCATAAGGTATTTCTATTTCCAGTTTTTTAAGGAATCTCCACACTGTTCTCCATAGTGGCTGTCTCAGT
>NW_011494547.1:129932-130723 GCF_000754665.1 Bison bison bison
TAGGAGTTGCTTGTATATTTTTGAGATTAGTTGTTTGTCAGTTGCTTCATTTGCTATTATTTTCTCCCATTCTGAAGGCTGCCTTTTCACCTTGCTAATAGTTTCCTTTGTTGTGCAGAAGCTTTTAAGTTTAATTAGGTCCCATTTGTTTATTTTTGCTTTTATTTCCAATATTCTGGGAGGTGGGTCATAGAGGATCCTGCTGTGATGTATGTCGGAGAGTGTTTTGCCTATGTTCTCCTCTAGGAGTTTTATAGTTTCTGGTCTTACGTTGAGATCTTTAATCCATTTTGAGTTTATTTTTGTATATGGTGTTAGAAAGTGGTCTAGTTTCATTCTTTTACAAGCGGTTGATCAGTTTTCCCAGCACCACTTGTTAAAGAGATTGTCTTTAATCCATTGTATATTCTTGCCTCCTTTTCAAAGATAAGGTGTCCTTATGTGCATGGATTTATCTCTGGGCTTTCTATTTTGTTCCATTGATCAATATTTCTGTCTTTGTGCCAGGACCATACTGTCTTGATAACTGTGGCTTTGTAATAGAGCCTGAAGTCAGGTAGGTTGATTCCTCCAGTTCCATTCTTCTTTCTCAAGATAGCTTTGGCTATTCGAGGTTTTTTTGTATTTCCATAAAAATTGTGAAATTATTTGTTCTAGCTCTGTGAAGAATACCGTTGGTAGCTTGATAGGGATTGCATTGAATCCATAAATTGCTTTGGGTAGTATATTCATTTTCACTATATTGATTCTTCCAATCCATGAACATGGTATATTTCTCCATCTATTAGTGT
>NW_011494547.1:130823-131932 GCF_000754665.1 Bison bison bison
ATTTTCTATTTCTTCCTGGTCGAGTTTTGGAAAGTTATACTTTTCTAACAATTTGTCCATTTCTTCCACGTTGTCCATTTTATTGGCATATAATTGTTGACAGTAGTCTCTTATGATCCTTTGTATTTCTGTGTTGTCTGTTGTGATCTCTCCATTTTCATTTCTAATTTTATTGATTTGATTTTTCTCCCTTTGTTTCTTGATGAGTCTGGCTAATGGTTTGTCAGTTTTATTTATCCTTTCAAAGAACCAGCTTTTGGCTTTGTTGATTTTTGCTATGGTCTCTTTTGTTTCTTTTGCATTTATTTCTGCCCTAATTTTTAAGATTTCTTTCCTTCTACTAACCCTGGGGTTCTTCATTTCTTCCTTTTCTAGTTGCTTTAGGTGTAGGGTTAGATTATTTATTTGACTTTTTTCTTGTTTCTTGAGGTATGCCTGTATTGCTATCAACTTTCCCCTTAGGACTGCTTTTAAAGTGTCCCCCAGGTTTTGAGTTGTTTTGTTTTCATTTTCATTCATTTCTATGCAAATTTTGATTTTTTTTTTTGATTTCTTCTGTGATTTTTTGGTTATTCAGCAGTGTGTTGTTCAGCCTCCATATGTTGGAATTTTTAATAGTTTTCTCCTGTAATTGAGGTCTAGTCTTACTGCATTGTGGTCAGAAAAGATGCTTGGAATAATTACTATTTTTTTTTAATTTACCAAGGCTAGATTTATGGCCCAGGATGTGATCTATCCTGGAGAAGGTTCCATGTGCGCTTGAGAAAAAGGTGAAATTCATTGTTTTGGGATGAAATGTCCTATAGATATCAATTAGGTCTAACTCGTCTATTGTATTGTTTAACGTTTGTGTTTCCTTGTTAATTTTCTGTTTAGTTGATCTATCCATAGGTGTGAGAGGGGTATTAAAGTCTCCCACTATTATTGTGTTATTGTTAATTTCTTCTTTCATACTTGTTAGCATTTGTCTTACATATTGTGGCGCTCCTGTGTTGGGTGCATATATATTTATAATTGTTACATCTTCTTCTTGGATTGATCCTTTGATCATTATGTAGTGACCTTCTTTGTCTCTTTTCACAGCCTTTGTTTTAAAGTCTATTTTATCT
>NW_011494547.1:132032-132785 GCF_000754665.1 Bison bison bison
TTCCGTTGCAATGGTGAATGGAATTGTTTCCTTAATTTCTCTTTCAGTTTTCTCATTATTAGTGTATAGGAATGCAAGGGATTTCTGTGTGTTGGTTTTATATCCTGCAACTTTACTATAGTCATTCATTAGTTCTAGTAATTTTCTGGTGGAGTCTTTAGGGTTTTCTATGTAGAGGATCATGTCACCTGCAAACAGTGAGAGTTTTACTTCTTCTTCTCCAATGTGGATTCCTTTTATTTCTTTTTCTTCTCTTATTGCTGTGGCCAAAATTTCCAAAACTATGTTGAATAGTAATGGTGAAAGTGGGCACCCTTGTCTTGTTCTTAACTTTAGAGGGAATGCTTTCAATTTTTCGCCATTGAGGATAATGCTTGCTGTGGGTTTGTCATATATAGCTTTTATTATCTTGAGGTATGCTCCTTCTATTCCTGCTTTCTGGAGAGTTTTTATCATAAATGGATGTTGAATTTTGTCAAAGGCTTTCTCTGCATCTATTGAGATAATCATATGATTTTTATTTTTCAATTTGTTAATGTGGTGTATTTCATTGATTGATTTGAGGATATTGAAGAATCCTTGCATCCCTGGGATAAAGCCCACTTGGTCATGGTGTATGATCTTTTTAATGTGTTGTTGGATTCTGATTGCTAGAATTTTGTTAAGGATTTTTGCATCTATGTTCATCAGTGATATTGGCCTGTAGTTTTCTTTTTTTGTGGGATCTTTGTCAAGTTTTGGTATTAGGGTGAT
>NW_011494547.1:133774-135326 GCF_000754665.1 Bison bison bison
AGTATGTCTTGCCATTCCCTCCTGGCTTGAAGAGTTTCTATTGAAAGATCAGCTGTTATCCTTATGGGAATTCCCTTGTGTGTTATTTGTTGTTTTTCCCTTGCTGCTTTTAATATTTGTTCTTTGTGTTTGATCTTTGTTAATTTGATTAATATGTGTCTTGGGGTGTTTTGCCTTGGGTTTATCCTGTTTGGGACTCTCTGGGTTTCTTGGACTTGGGTGATTATTTCCTTCCCCATTTTAGGGAAGTTTTCCACTATTATCTCTTCAAGTATTTTCTCATGGTCTTTCTTTTTGTCTTCTTCTTCTGGGACCCCTATGATTTGAATGTTGTAGCGTTTAATATTGTCCTGGAGGTCTTTGAGATTGTCCTCATTTCTTTTAATTCGTTTTTCTTTTATCCTCTCTGATTCATTTATTTCTACCATTCTATCTTCTAATTCACTAATCCTATCTTCTGCCTCTGTTATTCTACTGTTTGTTGCCTCCAGAGTGTTTTTAATTTCATTTATTGCATTATTCATTTTATATTGACTCTCTTTTATTTCTTCTAGGTCCTTGTAAAACCTTTCTTTCATCTTCTCAATCTTTGTCTCCAGGCTATTTATCTGTGATTCCATTTTAATTTTAAGATTTTGGATCAATTTCACTATCATTATTCGGAATTCTTTATCAGGTAGATTCCCTATCTCTTCCTCTTTGGTTTGGTTTGGTGGGCATTTATCCTGTTCCTTTATCTGCTGGATATTCCTCTGTCTCTTCATCTTGTTTAAATTGCTGAGTTTGGGGTGTCCTTTCTGTATTCTGGCAGTTTGTGGAGTTCTCTTTATTGTGGTGTTTCCTCGCTCTGTGTGGGTTTGTACAGGTGGCTTGTCAAGGTTTCTTGGTTAGGGAAGCTTGTGTCGGTGTTCTGGTGGGTGGAGCTGTATTTCTTCTCTCTGAAGTGCAATGAAATGTCCAGTAATGAATTATGAGATGTCTATGGTTTTGGAGTGACTTTGGGCTGCCTGTATCCTGGAGCTCAGGGCTGTGTTCCTTACTGCTGGAGAATTTGCTTGGTATGTCTTTCCCTGAAACTTGTTTCACCCAGAGAGGTTTACAGCGTTATATGGAGAAGAGAAGAGTGAGGAGGGAGTTAGAGGTGACCTGAATGAGATGAGGTGGAATCAGTAGAGGAGAGAATGGGCTATTCAGTAATCTCTTCCTTATGTGCACTCCACAACTGGACCGCTCAGAGTTGTTCACAGAGTTATACAGAGAAGAGAAGAAGGAGGAACGTGGCAGAGGTGGCCAAGAGGATAAATGGGGGGAATGAAAAGGAGGGAGACAGATCCAGCCAGTAATCAGTTCCCTAAGTGTTCTCCACCATCTGGAACACACAGAAATTTACAGAGTTGGGTAGAGTAGCGAGGGGTTAGGGAGGAGACACAGGCGACCTAGTGGAGGAAAAGGAGAGTCCAAAGGGAGAGAGAGCAGTTAAGCCAGTAATCTTGCTCCCTAGTGAAAAATGGGTACTGAAGACTGGGTTCTTAAAGGTACAAAATTGGTACCA
>NW_011494547.1:136034-137279 GCF_000754665.1 Bison bison bison
AAAATATATATATATATGAAGTTTGCTTTAAAAAAATAGGGTCTTCTTTTTTTTCTTTTTGCAAAGTAATCAGTTATAAAAGTGGAAATTAAAGGAATAATAGAGGACTTAAAAAAATTTTTTAATTAAAAAAATAATAATTAAAAAAAAAAAGAAGAAAGAATGATCGTACAAATAGTAAAAATATATCTAGGACTTTCTCCGGTTTTGTTGTGAGTATTGTGGGTTCAGTTCATTTTTGGCTAGTTCCTTGGTCTGACTTATATTTCTCAAGATCTATAGGCCCCTTCCTATATAGATGGTAGTAACCACAGGGTCTTAATCTATTGTCTGTAGCTTCCAAGGCGGTTCCCTCTGTTAAAGCTTCTTCTGTTTGCTGGTCTCTTCAGTGTCTAGTTTCTGCCCTGACACAAAGGGGACGGTGGAGGACACTTTTTTTTTTTTTGTAGGCTCACTTGTTCAGTCACGCTGAGGGGAGGTAGGGAGGAATGCTGCAAACAAATAACACTGGCCTGTGCTCGCAGTGCCTCAGCCACACTGGGTCTGCCCCCAGTTCACGGCGCGTGTAGCCTCTCTGCCCAGGCTGCTCAGGCTCTAGGTTGCTCCGCCGGGAACCATCCGTGGCCGGCCCTGGGCTGCCTGTACTTCCCAGGTCCAAGCCGCTCAGGTTCAGGCACTCGAGTAGTCCTCAGAGGTGCAAACTCTTGGCTGGGCCTGTGTTTTGTGCCCTTCCCAGATCCGAGCAGCTCAGGTGATGAGGTGTTTTGCGTGCGCGATTGCTGCAACTTATCGCCTCCCCGCCGCTCAGTTATCTAGTTGTGCACTGGCACACCTTCTTAGGCAGATGTTGACCGTCCAGACCCCCATGAAGTTTTAGTTAGCAAAGAAACCTGCTTACAGTTTTATAGATAATGTCTCTCTGGGGCTGCGATTGCCCCCTTCTGGCTCTGGCTGCGTATCACCGGAGGGGGATGGTCTGCTGCCAGCTATCTCTGTTCAGTCCTTTGTTCCGTGCGCGGGCCTGGCAATGTCATAGGTTAGGGCTGGCTTTTCGCATGGTAGATATCCCACAGTCTGGTTTGCTAGCCCAAATTATTTTGCTCAGATAGTGCTTGGGGTATTCAGGCCAGATTCTTGCGATGCAGCCCGCACCACGCCTCCCTGCCCAGCCCCAGCTTGCTTATGGCAGATGCAGGCGTCTGTGCTGCTTCTCGGCTGGGGGAGTTACCGTAGGGCTCGCAATGT
>NW_011494547.1:137895-143297 GCF_000754665.1 Bison bison bison
GCCCCTGTTGAAAATAAAGCTATGGGCCTTGCTCACCAACGCTTGGTCTCCCCATGTCATTCTTTCTTTTAACTTCCAGCTGAGTCTCCATCTGGAGCGCGGAACCCACCACGCTTACTAATCATGCCTGGGCTTCTAAGACCCACTCGAGAAGGTGTCTAGGGTGAGACACCTTCCGCTATTCGAGAGGGCGCCTGCGGCCTACGTAAGTGGTGCAAACTTCTTGTCTTGAAGTTTTATTGGTCTCCCGCGTAAACCAAGCTACTCAGCTTCTTTTCTCCACTGAATTTTCCTACTGAGCTATCCTCATTCTATTGTTCTCTATATCTCTAATTAGCATATAAATAGTCGCCGACGCCGTCTCCCCTTCGAATACCCTGGATCAGCCGGGGCTGGTCCTCGGCAGCTCAGCACAGATTCGGCAGTGAGAAGGTTTCCTGGTGTTTGGAAACTTCTCTCTTTTTAAGACTCCCTTCCCGGGTCAGAACTCCATCCCTCCCTCTTTTGTCCCTTTTTTTGTCTTTTATATTTTTTCCTACCTCCTTTCGAAGACTTGGGTTGCTTTTCTGGGTGCCTGATGTCCTCTGCCGGCATTCAGAAGTTGTTTTGTGGAATTTACTCGGCGTTTAAATGTTCTTTTGATGAATTTGTAGGGGAGAAAGTGTTCTCCCCGTCCTACTCCTCCGCCATCTTAGCTCCTCCCTATCTAGGTTTTATATAATATCTAGTTCTTAGCATTTTTAATAACAAACATATTTAAAGCTATGCATTTGCTTTTGGGAAAATCTTTGATCATGTATTCCTTTATATAAATTGTTTTCTAACAATTATTTTCTAAATATCCTATAATTGCAGGACAATTTCCTACTTCTTCCAAAACTCTTTGCATAAGATTTTCTTTTGAAAATTTAGTTTCCATCGAATTCCAGCTGAGTTATTTAAAAATCCCAAAAGATGATGATTTTAAAGTGCTGCACTCAATATGTCAGCAAATTTAGAAAACTTAGCAGTGGCCACAGGCAGCACTGGAAAAGGGTAGCTTTCATTTTAATCCCAAAGAAAGACGATACCAAAGAAAGTTCAAACTACCATACAAATGTACTCATTTCACATGCCAGCAAGGTAATCCTTCAAGCTAGGGTTGAGGCAGTATGTGAACCAAGAAGTTCCAAGCTGGATTTAGAAAAGGCAGAAAAACCAGAGATCAAATTGTCAACATCTGCTGGATCACAGTAAAAGCAAGGGAATTCCAGAAAAACTTCTTTATTTACTTGCTAAAGCCTTTGACTGTATGGATCACAACAAACTATGGAAAATTCTTACAGAGATGGGAACAGTGGACCACCTTACTTGTCTCCTGAGAAACTTGTATGCAGGTCAAGAAGCAAGAGTTAAAACCTTATACAGAACCACATATTGGTTCAAAATTGGGAAAGGAGTATGTCAAGGCTGTATATTGTCAACATGCTTATTTAACTTCTATGCAGAGTATATAATGTGAAATGCTGGGCTGGATGACTCACAAGCTGGAATCAAGATTGCCAGGAGAAATATCAGCAACCTCAGATATGCAGATGATAGCACTCTAATTACAAAAAGCAAAGAGGAACTAAAGAGCCTCTGAATCAGGGTGAAAGACGAGAGTAAAAAAGTTGACTTAAAACTCAACATTCAAAAAACTAAGATCATGACATCCAGTCCCATTACTTTATGCCAAACAGATAAGGGAAAAGTAGCGACAGTGACAGGTTTTATTTTCTAGGTCTCCAAAATCACTCTGGACTGAGACTGCAGCCAGGACATTAAAAGACTCTCCTTGGAAGGAAAGCTATAAGAAATCTAGATAGCATATTAAAAACAGAGACCTCACTTTTCTGACAAACGTCCCTGTGGTCAAAGCCATAGGTTTTGCAGTAGTCATATATGAATGTAAGAGTTGGACTGTGAAGAAGGCTAAGTGCCAAAGAATTGCTGCTTCTGAACTGTGATGTTGGAGGAGACTCTTGTGAGTCCCTTAGACTGCAAGGAGATCTAACCAGTAAATCCTGAAGGATGTCAACCCTGAATAGTCATTGGAAGGACTGACACCAAAGCTCCGATACTTCAGCCACCTGATGTGAAGAGCCAACTCATTGGAAAAGACCCTGATACTTGGAAAGATTAAGGGCAGGAAGAAAAGGGGACAACAGAGGATGAGATGGTTGGATGGCATCACTGGACATGAGTGTGGGCAAACTCAGGGAGATAGTGAAGGACAGGGAAGTCTGGTGAGCTGCAGTTCATGGGACTGCAAAGAGCAGGACATGACTTAGCAACTGAACAACAGTTTCTTTATAGTTAATTTTTCATACTCTAATTTATTTTCACCAACTTTGTGTACTTGTGCTTTGTTTTCACTATTATTTCTTGTGTTTCTTAATCTTTTATTTTTTTGTTCAGTTTTAATGCTAAATTATCCATAAAGTTTGACCACTGTTGTAGTTATAGATTTTATAAAAATAATATAAAATACTATACATATATAAAAAATTTAAATATCTCATTCAATCTTTTACTTTGACTCTTTCCAAACAACTTATTTTAGATTGTCTGTTTTACAAAACACATAGTTAGATTTTATTTTATTTTTTAATGGAGAGGCCAACCTACAAGTCCTAAGATTTGCAAGTCTTTTGTGAGAAGAATGAAAATACGTGTATGTATTTTGGTAACAGATTTATCGATTTTTACTGAAATCAATTTATTCGTAATTTTTATACTCCTTTCACGTTCTCTCTGTTTTGTGTCTTTTATCTTATGAGCTAGTTTTTTTCTTTCTCTTTGAAAGTTTTTCAATAGTAATGTAAAATAAATTAACATTTCATTTTTATTCTTTGCTACCCTTAAGTATTTGAAAAAGTATTATACTAATCTTTCAATTATTCTGATTCTTATTTCATTTATAATTTGAGAATGTTATCATTTGCATTTCTCATCTTTGTGTTAGTATAATCTCACATCTCAAATGAAGTTGTTAATTAAATTACTGGGTTTTGCAATTTATGTCTTCTCACAACTTTTAAAAACATTTGAATAATTTTATATTATATTCACAGAAATTATTTATTTTAAATTTCATAATTAAGCAGTTTTAATATTAAGTACATATTTAATAAGCATTTTCAACTTCAGCCTACTTGTAGAATATTTCCTTAATCTTTAATATCTGAGGATGCTTATCTTTTTTTCTTCAAATATAAGAAAAAACAATTTCTGGATTAAAAAATACTGGCTTATAAACATTTTTGCTCAAAACTACTTATTCATCTATTAGTTTCAATTTTTTATAGAATAACAAGTAAATAAGAAGCATTAATTAAAAAATTGTGCTGTGCTTAAGTTGCTTCATGTCTGAATCTTTGTGACCCTGTGGATTGTAGCCCACCAGGCTCCTCTGTCCATGGGATTCTCCAGGCAAGAATATTGGAGTGGGTTGCCATGATTTCCTCCAGGGATCTTCTCACCCTAACACTGAACCCAAACCCCCACATTTCAGGAAGATTCTTTACTATCTGAGCCACCAGGGAATTTACTAAATTTAAAAATTTGAAATTAATTTTTCCTGCTTGGATGCCTATATTTATTTTCCTTGAAATAATAATAAAATAATTAGGTTACGAATGGGGAGTTGTATAGAGCACAAGACCTTTACACTGTGAAAAGGAATCAAATTATGCTCATCCAAGTTGTGGAATATTATACTAAATAAAATAAAGTCAAAAAGGAGGAAAATGTATATTTAAGCAAAATTGTGTTCGTCAGATGACCTTAATTACAGGCCTGAAAATGCACTGAATGATCCAAGAGAAGTGATTCCTGGAAAGAACAATGAGGAAAAACATCTGAGTTTTCTTCCTTAATTTATTTATGTACTCTGGAGTAAAACAGATATGGGATCCCATGTGCTATGTTGTGTGCCAGGTACTGGTTATATATTCTTCTACTCAGAAAGCTGATAGCATAATAGAAGGAGACACACCTTTAAACAAGTGTGAAAAAAGTCAAAGTATTGTCAGTGTGATAATAAAAGCCTAGCAAAGAGCTGGCTGGGCTGAGGGCCGCGGGGCCTGCCGCACTCCACGCCCGGAAGTTGAACCTGATGGCAAGGTGAACGGTGGCGCCGGCTCCTGCGGAAGAGGTGGGTGCTCACCCTGGTCTTCAGGCTCTCGCTGGTCTACTTCCTCACCAGCACCTTCAAGCAGGAGGAGAGGGCAGTGAAAGATCTGAATCTCCTCCAAGTCCAAGATCACGATCAACCCCATCCCCTGTGGAAAGTGCAGTTTAACTCAGGCCATAGCAGACAGCCCAGCAACCAGTGCCTGAACTCCATTCAAGGGAAACACCTCCTTCCAGATGAACTGGTCTCCGACTTTCAGCTTAGGTTTGGGAGAGGAAAGATTTGCTGGTGAATGGCTGCTGTAACCTCAACGTCCCTGGCACGAAGCAGTACTGCTGTGATGGCTGCTCGTCCAATGGCCGCTGTAGTGCCCAGGAGTACTGTGTCTCCTGCTGCCTGCAGCCCAACAAGCAACTACTCCTGGAGCGCTTCTTTAGACGTGCAGCCGTGGCATTCCAGAACCTCTTCATGGCAGTTGAAGATATCTTTGAATTGTGTTTGGCTAAACGCAGGGCATAATCCCAGAGCATGCAGCGTGGATCCTATAGGATCCCATAGCAAAGACTGCTATGGATAGAGCCCTCCCGAGCTCTTCCTGGCATGATGTTGTGGCAGGAGACTCGGCCCGCTGGAAGGATGTGCTACTGAAGAACTTGCAGCCTGAAGCCTTTCTCTGGTCTTCGACAGAAGACTTGATCATGACCATTTCTTGAGTTGTGGTCTGTGGCCTCTGGGCTCTCGCCCCTGGGCTGACCAGATGGACTTGCTCCATGAAGCAGTTGGAAGAGGCGTTGGCAGAGGTGTTGGCTCTCTGGGCGCCTCAGCCCTGTGGCTGCTTAGGGACCTGTGGGCCCTTGTGTGTGTTCTCCCCAGGCCCTTCAGTGTAAAGTTATTTATTGGACTTCTTTGGAGTGGTGGGAAAATTCTGTTTCCTGTAGGAAAATGTTTTGCCATGATAGTTGAATATATTCAAGGAGATTGTTAATTAAAAACAAAAAAAGTGTGCGGGGAGGAGCCAAGATGGCGGAGGAGTAGGACGGGGAGAACACTTTCTCCCCCACAAATTCATCAAAAGAGCATTTAAACATCAAGTAAATTCCACAAAACAACTACTGAATGCCGGCAGAGGACATCAGGCACCCAGAAAAGCAACCCAACTCTTCGAAAGGAGGTAGGAAAAATATAAAAGACAAAAAAGAGACAAAAGAGGGAGGGACGGAGTTCCGTCCCGGGAAGGGAATCTTAA
>NW_011494547.1:143397-144069 GCF_000754665.1 Bison bison bison
GTCTTAAAAAAGAGAGAAGTTTCCAAACACCAGGAAACCTTCTCACTGCCGAATCTGTGCCGAGCCTTGGAAGCACAGAGGGCAACATAACAGGGAGAAAAAATAAATAAACAATTAAAACTCGCAGATTGTGAGCCCTACGGTACTCCCCCAGCGGAGAAGCGGCGCAGACACCTGCACACGCCATTAGCAAGCGGGGGCTGGGCAGGGAGGTGCGGCGCGGGCTGCATCGCTGAGAGTAAGAATCTGGCCTGAATACCCTGAGCACTATCTGAGCAAAATAATTTGGGCTAGCAAACCAGACTGTGGGATATCTACCATGCGAAAAGCCAGCCCCAACCTAAGACACTGCCAGGCCCGCGCACGGAACAAAGGACTGAACAGAGATAGCCGGCTGCAGACCATCCCCCTCCGGTGACAGGCAGCCAGAGCCGGAAGGGGGCAATCGCAGCCCCAGAGAGACATTATCTATAAAACTGTAAACAGGCTTCTTTGCTAACTAAAACTTCTTGGGGGTCTGGACGGTCAACATTTGCCTGAGAAGGTGCGCCAGTTTTACACCCAGATAACTGAGTGGCGGGGAGGCGATAAGTCGCAGCATTGGCGCTTGCCAAACACCTCATCATCTGAGCTGCTCGGACCTGGGAAGAGCACAAAACACAGGCCCAACTG
>NW_011494547.1:144371-149208 GCF_000754665.1 Bison bison bison
CACCGTGAGCGGGGGCAGACCCAGTGTGGCTGAGGCACTGCAAGCGCACGCCAGTGTTATTTGTTTGCAGCATCCCTCCCTCCCTCCCCACAGCGCGACTGAACAAGTGAGCCTAAAAAAAAAAAAAAAAGTTTACCCCCCACCGTCCCCTTTGTGTCAGGGCGGTAACCAGACACTGAAGAGACCAGCAAACAGAAGAAGTTATAACAGAGGGAAACGCCTTGGAAGCTACAGGCAATAGATTAAAACCCCGTGGTTGCTACGGACTACATAGGAAGGGGCCTATAGATCTTGAGAAATATAAGTCGGACCAAGGAACTAGCCAAAGGTGAACTGAGCCCACAATACTCACAACAAAACCAGAAAAAGTCCTAGATATATTTTTACCATTTTTACAATCATTCTTTCTTTTTTTTTAATTTTTAGAAAAAAAATTTTTTAAGTACTCTATTGTTCCTTTAATTTTCACTTTTATAACCTATTACTTTGCAAAAAAAAAAAATAGACCCTATTTTTTTCTTCTTCAGCAAACTTCATATATATATATATATTTTATAATTTGTTGACCTTGGTTTTTTTTTTTTTTCTTCTTTTCTTTAACATTGTATTTTTGAAATTCCAAACTCTACTCTAGATTTTTAATTTATGCTTTTTGGTATTTGATATTAATTTTGTACCTGTGTTTTCTTTATAATTTTTGTGACATTGTTTGTTTTTGTTTGATTGTTTTCTCTCTTTATGTCTCTTCTTTTTTTTTAACATTGTATTTTTGAAATTCCAAACTCTACTCTAGATTTTTAATGTTTGCTTTTTGGTATTAGATATCAATTTTGTACCTGTATTTTCTTTATAATTTTCGCGACCTTGTTTGTTTTTCTTTGTTCGTTTTTCTCTCTTTCTTTTCCTTCTTCTTTTCTTTAACATCATATTTTTGAAATTCCAAACTCTACTCTAGATTTTTAATTTTTGCTTGTGTGTATTTGGTACCAATTTTGTACCTTTAAGAACCCAATCCTCAGGAGCCATTTTTCACTAGGGAGCGAGATTACTGGCTTGACTGCTCTCCCTCCCTTTGGACTCTCCTTTTTCTCTGCCAGGTCGCCTCTGTCTCCTCCCTAACCCCTTTCTACTCTACCCAACTCTGAGTTTCTGTGTGTTCCAGACGGTGGAGAACACTTAGGGAACTGATTACTAGCTGGATCTGTCTCCCTCCTTTTCATTCCCCCCTTTTTATCCTTCTGGCCACTTCTGTCTCCTTCCTCCTTCTTCTCTTCTCTGTATAACTCCGTGAACATCTCTGAGTGGTCCAGTTGTGGAGTGCACATAAGAAAGTGACTACTGGCTACGCCACTCTCTCCACTATTGATTCCACCTCATCTCATTTGGGTCACCTCTAACTCCCTCCTCCCTCTTCTCTTCTCCATGTAACGCTGTGAACCTCTCTGAGTGACCCTCACAGTAGAGAAACTTTTCATCTTTAACGTAGATGTTTTATCAGTGGTGCTGTATAGAAGGAGAAGTTTTGAAACTACTGTAAAAATAAGACCAATAACTGGAAGCAGGAGGCTTAAGTCCAAACCCTGACTCCAGGGAACTTCTGACTCCAAGGAATATTAATAGACAGGAGCTGATCAAACGCCTCCATACCGACACTGAAACCAAGCACCACAAAACGGCCAACAAGTTCCAGGGCAAGACATACGAAGCAAATTCTCCAGCAACAAAGGAACACAGCCCTGAGCTTCAAGATACAAGCTGCCTAAAGTCACCCCAAAACCATAGACATCTCATAACTCATTACTGGACATTTCATTGCACTCCAGAGAGAAGAAATACAGCTCCACCCACCAGAACACCGACACAAGCTTCCCTAACAGGAAACCTTGACAAGCCACCTGTACAAACCCACACACAGCGAGGAAATGCCACAATAAAGAGAACTCCACAAACTGCCAGAATACAGAAAGGACACCCCAAACTCCGCAATTTAAACAAGATGAAGAGACAGAGGAATACTCAGCAGATAAAGGAACAGGATAAATGCCCACCAAACCAAACCAAAGAGGAAGAGATAGGGAATCTACCTGATAAAGAATTCCGAATAATGATAGTGAAATTGATCCAAAATCTTGAAATTAAAATGGAATCACAGATAAATAGCCTGGAGACAAGGATTGAGAAGATGCAAGAAAGGTTTAACAAGGACCTAGAAGAAATAAAAAACAGTCAATATATAAGGAATAATGCAATAAATGAAATTAAAAACACTCTGGAGGCAACAAACAGTAGAATAACAGAGGCAGAAGATAGGATTAGTGAATTAGAAGATAGAATGGTAGAAATAAATGAATCAGAGAGGATAAAAGAAAAACGAATTAAAAGAAATGAGGACAATCTCAGAGACCTCCAGGACAATATTAAACGCTACAACATTCGAATCATAGGGGTTCCAGAAGAAGAAGACAAAAAGAAAGACCATGAGAAAATACTTGAGGAGATAATAGTTGAAAACTTCCCTAAAATGGGGAAGGAAATAATCACCCAAGTCCAAGAAACCCAGAGAGTCCCAAACAGGATAAACCCAAGGCGAAACACCCCAAGACACATATTAATCAAATTAATAAAGATCAAACACAAAGAACAAATATTAAAAGCAGCAAGGGAAAAACAACAAATAACACACAAGGGAATTCCCATAAGGATAACAGCTGATCTTTCAATAGAAACTCTTCAAGCCAGGAGGGAATGGCAAGACATACTTAAAGTGATGAAAGAAAATAACCTACAGCCCAGATTATTGTACCCAGCAAGGATTTCATTCAAGTATAAAGGAGAAATCAAAAGCTTTTCAGACAAGCAAAAGCTGAGAGAATTCAGCACCACCAAACCAGCTCTCCAACAAATACTAAAGGATATTCTCTAGACAGGAAACACAAAAACGGTGTATAAACTCGAACCCAAAACAATAAAGTAAATGGCAACGGGATCATACTTATCAGTAATTACCTTAAACGTAAATGGGTTGAATGCCCCAACCAAAAGACAAAGACTGGCTGAAGGGATACAAAAACAAGACCCCTACATATGTTGTCTACAAGAGACCCACCTCAAAACAGGGGACACATACAGACTCAAAGTGAAGGGCTGGAAAAAGATTTTCCATGCAAATAGGGACCAAAAGAAAGCAGGAGTAGCAGTACTCATATCAGATAAAATAGACTTTAACAAAGGCTGTGAAAAGAGACAAAGAAGGTCACTATATAATGATCAAAGGATCAATCCAAGAAGAAGATATAACAATTATAAATATATATGCACCCAACACGGGAGCACCGCAGTATGTAAGACATGCTAACAAGTATGAAAGGAGAAATTAACAATAACACAATAATAGTGGGAGACTTTAATACCCCACTCACACCTATGGATAGATCAACTAAACAGAGAATTAACAAGGAAAAACAAACTTTAAATGATACAATAGATCAGTTAGACCTAATTGATATCTATAGGACATTTCATCCCAAAACAATGAATTTCACCTTTTTCTCAAGCACACATGGAACCTTCTCCAGGATAGATCACATCCTGGGCCATAAAGCTAGCCTTGGTAAATTAAAAAAAAATAGAAATCATTCCAACATCTTTTCTGACCACAATGCAGTAAGATTAGATCTCAATTACAGGAGAAAAACTATTAAAAACTCCAACATATGGAGGCTGAACAACATGCTGCTGAATAACCAACAAATCACAGAAGAAATCAAAAAAGAAATCAAAACTTGCATAGAAATGAATGAAAATGAAAACACAACAACCCAAAACCTGTGAGACACGGTAAAAGCAGTCCTAAGGGGAAAGTTCATAGCAATCCAGGCACACCTCAAGAAACAAGAAAAAAGTCAAATAAATAACCTAACTCTACACCTAAAGCAACTAGAAAAGGAAGAAATGAAGAACCCCAGGGTTAGTAGAAGGAAAGAAATCTTAAAAATTAGGGCAGAAATAAATGCAAAAGAAACAAAAGAGACCATAGCAAAAATCAACAAAGCCAAAAGCTGGTTCTTTGAAAGGATAAATAAAATTGACAAACCATTAGCCAGACTCATCAAGAAACAAAGGGAGAAAAATCAAATCAATAAAATTAGAAATGAAAATGGAGAGATCACAACAGACAACACAGAAATACAAAGGATCATAAGAGACTACTGTCAACAATTATATGCCAATAAAATGGACAACGTGGAAGAAATGGACAAATTGTTAGAAAAGTACAACTTTCCAAAACTCGACCAGGAAGAAATAGAAAATCTTAACAGACCCATCACAAGCACAGAAATTGAAACTGTAATCAAGAATCTTCCAGCAAACAAAAGCCCAGGTCCAGACGGCTTCACAGCTGAATTCTACCAAAAATTTAGAGAAGAGCTAACCCCTATCCTGCTCAAACTCTTCCAGAAAATTGCAGAGGAAGGTAAACTTCCAAACTCATTCTATGAGGCCACCATCACCCTAATACCAAAACCTGACAAAGATCCCACAAAAAAAGAAAACTACAGGCCAATATCACTGATGAACATAGATGCAAAAATCCTTAACAAAATTCTAGCAATCAGAATCCAACAACACATTAAAAAGATCATACACCATGACCAAGTGGGCTTTATCCCAGGGATGCAAGGATTCTTCAATATCGGCAAATCAATCAATGTAATATACCACATTAACAAATTGAAAAATAAAAACCATATGATTATCTCAATAGATGCAGAGAAAGCCTTTGACAAAATTCAACACCCATTTATGATAAAAACTCTCCAGAAAGCAGGAATAGAAG
>NW_011494547.1:150286-151281 GCF_000754665.1 Bison bison bison
TAAAAGAATGAAACTAGAACACTTTATAACACCATACACAAAAATAAACTCAAAATGGATTAAAGATCTCAATGTAAGACCAGAAACTATAAAACTCCTAAAGAAGAACATAGGCAAAACACTCTCCGACATACATCACAGCAGGATCCTCTATGATCCATCTCCCAGAATATTGGAAATAAAAGCAAAAATAAACAAATGGGACCTAATTAACCTTAAAAGCTTCTGCACATCAAAGGAAACTATTAGCAAGGTGAAAAGACAGCCTTCAGAATGGGAGAAAATAATAGCAAATGAAGCAACAGACAAACAACTTATCTCAAAAATATACAAGCAATTCCTACAGCTCAACTCCAGAAAAATAAACGACCCAATCAAAAAATGGGCCAAAGAACTAAATAGACATTTCTCCAAAGAAGACATACAGATGGCTAACAAACACATGAAAAGATGCTCAACATCACTCATTATCAGAGAAATGCAAATCAAAACCACTATGAGGTACCATTTCACGCCAGTCAGAATGGCTGCAATCCAAAAGTCCACAAGTAATAAATGCTGGAGAGGGTGTGGAGAAAAGAGAACCCTCTTACACCATTGGTGGGAATGAAAACTAGTACAGCCACTATGGAGAACAGTGTGGAGATTCCTTAACAAACTGGAAATAGAACTGCCTTATGACCCAGCAATCCCACTGCTGGGCATACACACTGAGGAAACCAGAAGGGAAAGAGATAGGTGTACCCCAATGTTCATCGCAGCACTGTTTATAATAGCTAGGACATGGAAGCAACCTAGATGTTCATCAGCAGATGAATGGATAAGAAAGCAGTGGTACATATACACAATGGAGTATTACTCAGCCATTAAAAAGAATACATTTGAATCAGTTCTAATGAGGTGGATGAAACTGGAGCCTATTATACAGAATGAAGTAAGCCAGAAAGAAAAACACCAATACAGTATACTAATGCATATATATGGAATTTAGAAAG
>NW_011494547.1:151381-162671 GCF_000754665.1 Bison bison bison
AATTTAGAAAGATGGTAACAATAACCCTGTGTACAAGACAGCAAAAGAGACACTGATGTATAGATGGACTCTGTGGGAGAGGGAGAGGGTGGGATGATTTGGGTGAATGGCATTGAAACATGTAAAATATCATGTATGTAACGAGTTGCCAGTCCAGGTTCAATGCATGATACTGGATGCTTGGGGCTAGTGCACTGGGACAACCCAGAAGGATGGTATGGGGAGGGAGGAGGGAGGAGGGTTCAGGATGGGGAACACATGTATACCTGTGGCGGATTCATTTTGATATTTGGCAAAACTAATACAATTTTGTAAAGTTTAAAAATAAAATAAAATTGTAGTTGGGAAAATAAAAATGTACTTTAAGGAAATACAGAGAGATAAATGGCATTTTATAGGGATATACTGGTCTTATTAAGATGTTCAGTTTAAACAACAATTCAGTAATTAATTAATACTATTGTTATTTTGAGGAAATAAAAGCCTATTTTGGGAAACAACTTCCAATGAGAATCTGTAGCTTACTTTATGTTATTTAAAATTGTGCCTACAATAGAAAATATACAGTGTACCTAAAAAACTTCATGTAAATAAATATGAATTCCCTTTTCTGTATCACTTTTTATTCAGTGCAATAATATCATTTACGTCACTGTATCAACTGTATGAAAAGGTAGTATAGACCTGATTTTAGTGCCATATTCTACAATTAATTTATTGACAAGAAATAATACTTTGAATTTACATTTTGTCTTTTAAAAATTTTCTCAGTGTATTTTTGGGGTAGATTCATTCTTTGAAGAAACAGATCCATATACTTGCATTGAGAAAAAGGATTATGCAATAGAAATGACTACTATTACAGAATACAAACTAACACAGAATTAGTTGTGAAATATTTGAAATGAAGTTTATGCACTTTGGAGAAGTATATTGCAAAGAGTGAGCTTTGTAGCTGATCTTTTGATGGTATTTGGGTTTAAATCCCAGATTCATCACTCTCTATGTGAACCTGGATGGACATTTAAAATTTCTAAGCCTATCTCCCCATTCTTAATAAGAATAACACATGGTTATTTTGAATACTTAAATTCTTGCTTGGCATATAGTTGAAAGTAAAAGTAAAGGTTAATCAACTCAGTTTTGTCTGACTTTGTGACCCCATGGACTGTAGCCCACCAGTCTCCTCTGTCCATCGGATTTTCCAGGCAAGAATACTGGAGTAGTAGATTCCCTTCTCTAGGGGATCTTCCTGACCCAGGGATTGAGCCTGGTTCTCCTGCATTGCAGGCAGGTTTTTTACTCTCTGAGCCACCAGGAAGCCATTAGGCATAAGAAAGATTAACTATATAAAGCCCTATTTCTCTTCCTTGTTTTGACTTCTAGAATAGGTTCTGATATCAGTTTCTGTTATAGCTCATGGTTTATGAAGGGAAAGGTACAATAACAACTCCTTTTCTGTGACCATCAAGTTGGTATTCACAATCAGCTGGCAAAACTATCTCTGTGTTGGTTTGCACCATTGGAAGTATTACTAATGCACCAGTTTTAAAGATCTGTCTGCTTTGGGCACCAGAGCTACAATTGCTAAGTTTTAGTCAAGTTCAAACATATATTTTTAAGCAATGTCTGAATGAGTGAATTAATACATGTCTTTATAAATACAACAGAAGATATTCATTAGAAATGGCTAAGAGAGAAGGGCCCATATTGCATGATATCACTTATATGTGGAAACTAAAAAGCTGAACTAGTAGATATAAGGGACTGGCATGGTGGTTACCAGGGACTGGAAGGTGGGTGGCGGGGGGAAGGTAATTATTGGTCAAAGTACAAACTTCCAGCTATAAGTTCTAGGGATCTAATTATAGTATAGTGATTATAATTATGTATTATGTTCTTGAAAGTTGCTAAGACAGTAGATCTTTAATATTCTCACCACAAAAAAATGGTAGTTATATGATATGATGTAAATATTAACAAATGCTATAGTGGTAATAATTTTGCAATATACATGTGTATTAAATCAACATGTTGTACATCTTAAACTCACAGTAAAAGTGAGGAAAAGTTACTCAGTCATGTCTAACTCTCTGCAACTTTATGGACTGTAGCACATGAGGCTTCTCTGTCCATAGAATTCTCCAGGCAAGAATACTGGAGTGGGTAGCCATTCTCTGCTCCAGGGGATCTTCTTGACCCAGGAATTGAACCTAGGTGCCCCCCATTGCAGGCAGATTCTTTACCGGCTGAGCCACCAAGGAAGTCCAAAACTCACAGTATTGTATGTCAATTATATCTCAATAAAGGGGGAAAAAAAAGAGAAAAGAAATGGCTGATCCACTTTATAGATGGAAAACTATGTATTAATTACCATAGTATTCTAAGCATAATTACAAATAGCAAAACACATTCTAGAAACCTAATAGTGGGTTTTAATATGAATTTTAGTTCACCCTCTCTAGAATTTGGTAAGACCTCTGTTTATATATAAAGGGGTTTTTTTGTTTGTTTGTTTTTTTCTTTTATCTGTTTTTTTTGGGAATGACTGAGACTTTGCTGTTTCTTACTCTTCTTAGTTTGAGTGATCTGCTCTGTGTCTCACACTATTTTTCTTCTTCCCTGGACTATGTGATGGTCACTCTCTTAAGCTCATTTACTCACTATATTCATATGAAGTTGCTAATATGTATCAAGCACTATTCTAGGTGTTACAATGCAATGAAAAATGAATGACAAAACCCCTGGACTTATAGGAATTTCTAGAACGGGAGATAGAAAATATCCACACATCAATTTTTCAGGCAGTGCTAGACTATACAGAGTTGGGTAGAGAGAGTGAGGTTGCTGTGGTTTAGTGGAATATTTGAGATCTCTGTGAGGGGATGCTTCCTTGACTATAGACCTGGTAAAATGTCTTATGTTAAAAGAAAATTACAGACAACTTTTATTCTCTATCTGCAATCGCCTTGCATTTAAGAACCCTAATCAAATAGCAGACCAAAAATTGCTTTTAAAATGTATTGCCTAAAGCTTGATATAAGGTGCTTACTACTGGACATGGCTTCACCATGTATATACTCCTCCTCCATTTTATGTCTCTTCCTCATCCTCACTCTACATTTCTTTCTCTTATTCCCTTCTCTCTTTTCCCTTCCCTTTCTTTTCTTTTCCTTTCTCTTGTATTTCTCTGGCTCCTGTAGCTTGGCATTCATTGATTATCCATTTCATGTCCCCTGTTTATAGGATTCATCAACAGTAAAGGAAGAATTCTGAAGGTGTGATGGAAGAGACTCAAATATTCAAGAAGTGATCAATATAGAAATAAATAAAATTCACATAATTATCTAATTATGAAACTTTTAATTGGTTATTGTTTTGATACATTTTAAATTAAATTTGAATGAAATTTTAGTTTTGAAATCATAGGAACTATCTAAGGAAAAGAAAAATGCAGTATAGGTAAATTTCTGCACAGATTCTAGTATTTTTAAAGGTTATTTACAGTAATTCTAGACATGTGTTTTCTTACAACATGAGTAAAATAAATTGATCATTTCTACCCACTATGACTATTTAACAAATACAGCAAAGAAAACAGTTTTTATATTAGAAAAGCTGTATTTTTTCTATACTGACTCTGTCAAACCTGGTCCCAACTGTGTTTATTTGGAGAACAAAATTTTAAATACATGAAATACGAAAAGTTCAGTAGCTAATTTAATATTATCCAAGGTAGGGAAATGCTAATGTTTATTGTGTACCTGACATACACACAATAATAGTTCTGTAATATTTAGTTATTAAAACAAACCTAAGAGGTTATCCATGTTGGTACTTTACAAATGAGCAGTTTCAGAGGGCAACTTTCCCAAAGTTAGTTATATATCAGCCCCCTAGAAAGTTGGGATTTTTAAGGTCTTTCAAGACTGTAAAGAGCATGCTCTATTCCTTATAATACGTATTCTCCCTAGAAAAGCAAGCAAACGTGGATAAGATGCTTGGAGAAGACAGAAGTAGACATGAAATATTGAATCAGCCAACTGCTATTTTTCCTAGAATTGACTCCAGATGTAGATAAAGATTCAAACTTTCCATCCAAGTAGTATTTTTAATTTAGATGGTGAAAGTTCAGGCAAAATCCAATCAGTATATTGATTTCCATTTTCTACAAATGAAGACAAAGGCATTTCTGTTTTTGTACACTCCATTCTTGATCTACTAAAGTCATCAAGAACATAATATTGAAATTTGCTGTGGACTATTCCATTTTCATAACAATGCCAATTCTTTAGACTAACATTTAAATGCCAGATCAGTCCATAGTAATGAAATTGTTGATTGATATAAGAAACTGCTTAATGCATCTTACTCAAATTACTTTTATTTTCTATTATAATGTAAGTTAATAAAACAAAAAAAGATGACACATTTAATCCTTTTGTAAAACTCAGTGTTCATTGCACAGATATGCACTGTTTCATTCTTGTTTTAAGATATGTATGTTATTACCGTCCTTTTATTGAGAATCTTACTTGATTCTCAATCACTAAAGATTTAAAATATAAAAATTTTATGACACTTAATTGTTGCTCTGTAGGGAGAGAGCCAATTAGCTAAGTTGGCATGTTCAGGCTCTCTTGCTCCACGTTTTGTAAATAATGACTATGTAACAGCTGAGATCATTCATAGCACTGCACATGTGCGACACAAGGTTTATGCAGCAGCTGAGATCACTATAGCACTGTGCGAGCGCGCCAGGAGGTACTCACTTGGTCAGGGGGTACTTGGTGAGATACGTCTCTATAAGTTTCACCTGGAAAAGCTCCGAAGCGTTGTGTGTGGTTACGTTGTATTATACTACAGATGCTCTGTCTGCAGTTCCAACGGCTCTTTGAGTCTCCTTCCAGTCTCTTAGCTTGTTCCTTGGCTACCCTGGGTTCAGCGAACAGTGTGAACAGTGAGATACAGCGATTCAATCAGTGTCACGAACAAAATCATCAATACATCCTCTAACCATGTTATCATTTAAAATGAAAGTTAAGTCTTATAATAATAGTAATCATATTTCAAATAAAAGTATTTGGCTCTTATTTATGTTTTTTTTTGTTGTTGTTGTTGTTTATTAGATTCTGAGAAGCAATCAGCTATAAGATGTACCACTCAAATAATAAGAGGATGAGTTCACCAAACACTTTTAAGGCAAATCCCAATTTCAGATATGCTAAAATGTTAAAAATGTATATTGTTAAAAATGTAGGAAAATGCCATTTTTCTGCAGGAGGATATTTAATAATGGGGTTAAATTGAATTGACCAAACTTCTGAATATTGACTCTCATTTTTAACAGATATCTGATAGTCTCAGAATTAGCAAAAATCCCAAATGAAGTATGTGTTAATAATTATCCTCTTTTACTATCTCACTCTACCAAGCAAGAAACATGAAAATCCTTTTCACAACCCCTTTATAATCTTATTTTCTTCTTGATGAATAATACACAGAAGATAAATATGATGCTTATCCTTTTGCTGTCTACCTCCAAAGATTAAGTATACCTTCAGGGAAGAATATTTTATATGACAAGGTATTTTTTTCTTAACTGTGATTTTCATACATTTTCAATGAATATTATATTATCCTGAATATAACAAACTTAGTGAAAGTAGAACTCTGTATTAATAACTCCACTGCCTGTTCTGAATGCTGTTCTGGCAATCAGTAGGCATTTAATAAATATTTCATGAAATAATGAATTAAAAGCAACTGATTGTTCTCTTTTGTGATGATTCATACACATTAATATTTTTAATGAAAGCATAAAAGGAAAGTTAGAAAGAGAGCAGAAACAAGTGCAAATAGTAATAGTAATCTATAGTTTACAAGTCTCGATTCTGCGAATGAGTTATTCTGGGACATTACAATTGCCTACATTGCTATGTTTTTTTCTCTTTATATTGCAGGTATTGACGTTATTTAATTTTTTGTCTTGTTTTTCAGATGTTTTGGAAATATTTTCTCCTTACCCCATCCCTTTGGACTTGGAATAATAATGCAATTTTGTCAGCAAGGATAGTGTTCTGAATGTTGATAGTATTTGTATCCGACTTCAGGAAGAAAGTAATTAGAAT
The DNA here is from genome assembly GCF_000754665.1 of Bison bison bison. Lineage (NCBI taxonomy): Eukaryota > Metazoa > Chordata > Mammalia > Artiodactyla > Bovidae > Bison > Bison bison. The sequence continues at coordinate 157,513 of NW_011494547.1, forward strand.
GGGGCTTCTACAAGTCCCCTCCCTCCAAACCAAATAAAAAGTGGTTCCACAGGGTGAATTTAAGAGCAAGTTCATTGTCCGTTAAAAGAGGGTCAGTGCACAAGTTCTGAAGGTGCTTCACATGCAGCCTCTGAGATTCTCAGTGTGAAAGAAAGGGAAATGATGGTGTACGATACATTTCTCTCCAGGCGGAATTTTTACATGAAGGATTACAAAGAATTGTCTGACTCACTTCACATTCCTGAAAATCTGCAGGAATCTGCAGGAATCTGGGACCTTTTATTCCATTCATAGGAGAATCTGTCTTTCTGTCAACACCTGCTGTTCTTCAAACACTAAACTAAGGAGAAGAATTAGCCATAGCCCATGCCTGTGAGAAGCACTAAAGAAGTTTCTAAACAACCATACCCTATAATGGAAAGTGATAAATATCACAAAAGAGGTACAAGCAAAATAGTATGAGCCTTACCAGAAGGAAGGAAGAGCTTTTTATTGGATGATTATGAGGTAAGTGGACAGCATGGTGCTGGATTAGAAATATAAGATAAAAGTGGATATGCAAAAATTAAGAGGAAAAGAATTTCAGGACAATTGTATAGCTTGAGAAAAAACACCAAGTCTTGCATTTGGTATAAAACCCTATTCCATTACATTTTCTATTCTCCCACAGGAAAATGCTTTCATGGGCCTCTATTCCTAAAACAATTTTATTGCAGTTATCTGTTTGGAAGATAGAAAAAAAGGGGTGAGGACCATTGTTTGACTTTTTTTGGTACTATTAACTCAGGCTTGATTTAGAAAGAATGAAAGAAATATGACTTGACTAAGAACTTGTTTGGTATATTTCAAACTTTCAAAATCATCTAAGTAAATATTTTCAAAACTTGAAAGTCTTATGAGTATTTAACATTGTGTTCTTTGTTTTGTTCATTCTCCTCAGACAAGCCAAAGTACTGACATTTGTATTACTAAAGTTCCTTCTTAAAGTTTATTAACAAGTTGCTTTAAATTGTTTCTCTCAATGGAGAGAGAGCAAGACCAGCCATTTATAAATAACTGGGATAAAGAAATAATGAGAACACTTTCTGAAGATGCCCTGTTATTAAATATGTTAGGAATTCAGAAGCATTTGTATTAGGCAACATACTCATTGGTTTCCCAGCATATGCAGGAGACTCAGGTTTAATCCCTGGGTCAAGAAGATCATCTGGAGCAGGAAATTTCAACCCACTCCAGTATTGTTGCCTGGAGAATCCCATGGGCAGCAAAGCCTGGTGGGCTACAGTCCATAGAGTCACAGAATCAGACACGACTGAACTCAGACATGACTGAGCACGCGTGCACTCACTCATTGGTTTAGAAGTAAATCTGAGGGCAAAATTGGCTTTAATGTAAAACCTCAATAATATATCTTATTAGATAAGGTTCTTTTGTCAATCTTCTAATAATTTTATTTCTAACATCCTTAGGAATGGAATTGTTAAATTTATGTTTAATAGTAGAAAGAGATGCATTTGGCAACATATAACACCCTTTCATGATAAAAAACCTAGCTAAACTGGGTATAGAAAGAACATACCTCAACATCATAAAGGCCATGTATAAGAAACTCACGGCTGACACTGTATGCAATGGTGAAAGCTTGAAAGCTTTCCCTCTGTCAAGAAGAAGATAAAGTGCCCACTGTCATCACTCTTATTCAATATAGTCAGGGGATTCTAGGCTTCCCAGGCAGTGCTTGTGATAAAGAACAAATAAAAGACATTCAAATGAATAAGGAAGGAGTAAAACTGTCTTTAATTACAGGTGATATGATCTTATATATAGAAAATTCTGAAGACTCAACCAAAAAACTGCTGGAAGTAATCTATGAATTCCTGTAAAGCTACAGGATGAAAAATCAACACACAGAAATCAGTTGTGTTTTAATACATCAAAAACTAAGTATATGAAAAAGAATTAAAGAAAACAATTCCATTAACAATAGTATCAAAAACAACAAAACACTTGGAAAAAATTTAAAGAAGTGAAATTTTGTACAATGAAAACTATAAGGCTTTGATGAAAACATTGAATAAGATATAAATGGAAAACTTATCCTATATTTATGGATCAGAAAAATTTACAGATAAAATATTCATACTACACAAAGCCATCTATAGATTCAAAGCAATCCTTATCAAGATTACAATGGCATTTTCCACAAAAATTTTGTTTGAAGCCACAAGAGATCTCAAATAGCCACAGTGCTCCTGAGAAAGAATGATGCTGAAAGCATCACATTTCCTGATTCTAAACGTTCTACCAGCTATTGTAAACAAAGAGCATGGTACTGACATAATAAACACATAGGTCAATGAGACAAAAGAGAATCCATAAAACTCCCTACATATAAGGTCACTTAATATTTGATAAGGGAGCCAAGAATACTCAATGGGAGAGGAATAGCCTCTTCATAAATGGTGTTGGGAAAACTGGATAATTACATATAGAAAAATGGAATTGAATCCCTATCTTGTACCACATATAAAATTAATTCAAAATATATTAAACATAAAAATAAGAGCAGAAACCATAAAATTTTCAGAAGAAAACACACAACTCAATAACAAAAAACAATCTTAACTAAAGAGGAGAGGAACTGAATAAGTTTTCCAGATAAAACATAAAATGGTCAACAGGTTACATGAAAAGATGCTTGACATCAATAATAATCAGGGAAAGTCAAACCAAAACCATAAAGAGATATCACTTCACACCTGTTAGAGAAGAAGACAAGAAATGACAAGTGTTGACAAGAATGTGAAAAAAACAAAACCCAAATAAACCCCCAAAGACTTGTGCACTATTGGTGGGAATATAAATTATTTCAACCATGATAGAAAACAGTATGAAAGTTTCTCAAAAAGTTTAAAATAAAATTACCATATGAAACAGCAATTCCTCTTCTAGATATGTATCCAAAAGAAATGAAAACAGGAAATCAAAAAGATATCTGCTTGTTTACTGTAGCAGTGTTCAGTCAAAATGTGAAAACAACATAGGTCAACAGATGAATAAATAAAGAAAACATCATATATATACACACACATACGTACACATACAGTGGAATATTATACAGCCAGAACAAGAGGGAAAGTCTGCTATTTTCAACAACTTGGATGGACCTTGAACGAATTATGCTAAGTAAGATAAGTCAGACAGAAAAAACATGTATAATGTCAATTACATGTAGAACCTAAAAAAAGACAGAGATTACAAAGACAGAGATTAGAAGAATGGTTACCAGGATCTTGGAATAGTGGGGCAGGAACTGAGAAGATGTTGATCAGAGGGTAGAAACTTGCAGTTAGAAAGTGAGTAAGTTCTGGAGACCTAATGTACAGCATAGTGATTATGGTTAACGGTGATGCATTACATTCTTCAAAGTTTCCAAGGGTAAATCTTAAATATTCTCACCACTAAAAAGAAATGATAAATGTGTAATATGATAGAGGAGTCAACTAATGCTATCATGGCAATCATATTGTAATATATAAATATATGAAATCAGTGTATTGTATACCTTAAATTTACACAATGTTTTATGTCAGTTATATTACAATTAAAATATTTTATATAGAAATGATTATTTCAAATGAAAAACACTGAAGATGTATTGAATTCAGAATTGGAAATATTTCAAATTATTAACATAGTCTTGATGAATTCAAGTCATGATTTGATAGTGAACATTTTCAAGAGATTTTTCCAGGAAGAATAACCAAGATGTGGTTAAGAATATTCCAGATGATTATATAAGGTTTAAAATATATATATAATGCTGTCATTATTTTCTATAGTTTGTTGTAATTAAACAAACATACTAGTTATAGATGATATTAATCTGTGCTATACATTTTCTTCTGTTAATAAATAAAAATCTAAGAGCCAGTCGGTATTTCATTTTCAATGTTATATAATGCAGGAAAAAAATTAAGAAAACTAGTCAACCCCTTAGAAATTTTCTTTGAGATTTTTTTTTTTTATTCTTGCAACCAATAGACATCATGAACTATGATTTCTGGCATTTTAAGATTAACAAAAGATATGTAAGACTCTGGATATGATGATAAACAATAACGTTTTTAAAATTTAACTTTTTATATAAACTAGAACCAAACAAAAGATCCCATCATTTTTAGTAAATTTTTGCCTGACACCATCATAGGTTAATGACTCCTCTATAAACAAAGATGGTTGTTCGGGTACCAGAAACAGGAGCCCTGGTTTAGTTAGGAGTCACAGTCACTCACGGAAAGCGTATGGTCTCTGCGAAGAAACATTCACCCCCCAAATAAACAGACTGAAGCCAAAAACCAAAAGAGTGCTTTCAGGAAGTGCAAGCAATATGGTAGTAAAGGCAAGAAAGTTTCATTAAGTACAACACATAATTGAAGTGTTAATCTAAAACATTAAGGTTGAATGGAAAGATATGTACCTTTTGAAAAAGCTAGCTACTAATTATAAATGTTTACCTGTGCAAGTACTGTTTTGAATACTTTACCTTTAAGCCTCATCACAATTCTATGAGCTAGCTATTAATACTATTATCCCACCACTTTATAGACAAGGAAACTGAGGCACAAAGAATAAGACTCTTCCTCTGGCTTCCAACCTAAAAGATGATAGAGCTGCAAGTTGAACCCATGCAAGAGGTTCTGTAATCCATGAACTTAAACACTGTGAGATATTGAGGTTTGAGAGGAAATGAAGCTTCAATGACAGTTTACCATTTCAATGATATTTGGCACACTAAATTGTTTGTACTTGAGATATGTCACATCTGCTATGAAGCTAGACCTCCTTTGAATTCATTAAGCACAAGTTGTAACCATTCGCAAGACCATCGATGCTACAAAATTAATACATGCTACTATTGTCATTAAAAGATAATGATAATATCTTTTAAGAAAGAGGACAGTGAAAAAGTTGGCTTAAAGCTCAACATTCAGAAAACTAAGATCATGGCATTCGGTCCCATCACTTCATGTCAAATAGATAGGGAAATAGTGGAAACAATGGCTGACTTTATTTTTCTGGGCTCCAAAATCACTGCAGAGGGTGACTGCAGCCATGAAATTAAAAGACGCATACTCCTTGGAAGGAAAGTCATGACC
>NW_011494547.1:162771-178385 GCF_000754665.1 Bison bison bison
TAAAAAGCAGAGACATTACTTTGCCAACAAAGGTCTGTCTAGTCAAGGCTATGATTTTTCCAGTAATCACGTATGGATGTGAGAGTTGGACTATAAAGAAAGCTGAGAACAGAAGAATTGATGCTTTTGAACTGTGGTGTTGGAGAAGACTCTTGAGAGTCCCTTGGACTGCAAGGAGATCCAACCAGTCCATCCTAAAGGAGATCAGTCCTGGGTGTTCATTGGAAGGACTTATGCTGAAGCTGAAACTCCAATACTTTGGCCACCTGATGGGAAGAGCTGACTCATTTGAAAAGACCCTGATTTGGGGAAAGATTGAGGGCAGGAGGAGAAGGGGACAATGGAGGATGAGATGGTTGGATGGCATCACCAACTCAATGGACATGGTTTTGGGTGGACTCCGGGAGTTAGTGATGGACAGGGAGGCCTGGCGTACTGTGGTCCATGGGGTTGCAAAGAGTCGGATACAACTGAGCAACTGAACTGAACTATCATCATTAAGAAATAGTTATTATTTTAACCATAAGCACATATATAATTCAGAGGTATTAAATACAGTCTCAATTTCATAACCATCACCACTACCTATACCTAAAACTTTTTCATCACCCTTACCAAAAACTCTGTACTCATTAAGCAATAACTTTCCCTTCCCATTCCCCCTAGACTCTGGGACCTCTATTTTTCCTGAAGTCTCTATGAATTTGACTATTTTAGGCACTTCACATAAATGAGGAAATAGTATAATATTTGCCCTTTGTGTCTGGCTTATTTCACTAACCATAATATTTTCAATTGAAGTATAGTTTATTTACAGTGTTATATTAGTTCTGGTTTACAAACTATTAACTGGGGATTCCCAGGCAGTACAGTGGTAAAGAATCTGCCTGTCAATGCTGATAGATGCAGGGGACATGGGTTCCATCCCTGGGCTAAGAAGATCCCCTGGAGTAGGAAATGGCAACCCACTTCAGCATTCTTGCCTCGAAAATTTCATGTACAGAGGAGCCTGGTGGACTACAGTCCACGGGGTCACAAAGAGTCAGACATGACTGGGCAATTGAATACGCACACATAAAAATTATTATGTATATATACATCCATGTTTTTAAAATATGTTTGTTTTTTAAAACACAAATAATTTCAAAATTTGTATGGATATACAAAAAACCTCGAATAGCCCAAAGCAATATTGAGAAAGAAGAATGGAACTGGAGGAATCAACCTGCCAGACTTCAGGTTCTACTACAAAGCCACAGTCATCAAGACAGTATGGTACTGGCACAAAGACAGGAATATAGATCAAGGGAAAAAAATAGAAAGCCCAGAGATAAATCCATGCACATATGGACACCTTATCTTTGACAAAGGAGGCAAGAATATATAATGGATTAAAGACAATCTCTTTAACAAGTGGTGCTGGGAAAACTGGTCAACCACTTGTAAAAGAATGAAACTAGAACACTTTCTAACACCATACACAAAAATAAACTCAAAATGGATTAAAGATCTAAATGTAAGACCAGAAACTATAAAATTCCTAGAGGAGAATATAGGCAAAACACTCTCTGAAATACATCACAGCAGGATCCTCTATGACCCACCTCCCAGAATATTGGAAATAAAAGCAAAAATAAACAAATGGGACCTAATTAAAATTAAAAGCCTCTGCACAACAAAGAAAACTATAAGCAAGGTGAAAAGGCAGCCTTCAGAATGGGAGAAAATAATAGCAAATGAAGCAACTGACAAACAACTAATCTCAAAAATATACAAGCAACTCCTACAGCTCAATTCCAGAAAAATAAATGACCCAATAAAAAAGTGGGCCAAAGAACTAAATAGACATTACTCCAAAGAAGACATACAGATGGCTAACAAACACATGAAAAGATGCTCAACATCACTCATTATCAGAGAAATGCAAATCAAAACCACAATGAGGTACCATTTCACACCAGTCAGAATGGCTGCGATCCAAAAGTCTACAAGCAATAAATGCTGGAGAGGATGTGGAGAAAAGAGAACCCTCTTACACCATTGGTGGGAATGAAAACTAGTACAGCCACTATGGAGAACAGTGTGGATATTCCTTAAAAAACTGGAAATAGAACTGCCTTATGACCCAGCAATCCCACTGCTGGGCATACACACTGAGGAAACCAGAAGGGAAAGAGACACGTGTACCCCAATGTTCATCGCAGCACTGTTTATAATATCCAGGACATGGAAGCAACCTAGATGTCCATCAGCAGATGAATGGATAAGAAAGCTGTGGTACATATACACAATGGAGTATTACTCAGCCATTAAAAAGAATACATTTGAATCAGTTCTAATGAGGTGGATGAAACTGGAGCCTATTATACAGAATGAAGTAAGCCAGAAAGAAAAACACCAATACAGTATACTAATGCATATATATGGAATTTAGAAAGATGGCAATGATAACCCTGTATGTGAGACAGCAAAAGAGACACAGATGTATAGAACAGTCTTGTGGACTCTGTGGGAGAGGGAGAGGGTGGGATGATTTGGGAGAATGGCATTGAAACATGTATAATACATATAAGAAACGAATCACCAGTCCAAGATCGATGCAGGATACAGGATGCTTGGGGCTGGTGCACTGGGATGACCCAGAGGGATGGTATGGGGAGGGAGGTGGGAGGGGAGTTCAGCATGGGGAACATGTGTATACCCGTGGCGGGTTCATGTTGATGTATGGCAAAACCAATACAATATTGTAAAGTAATTAGCTTCCAATTTAAATAAATTTAAATTAAAAAATAATAAAAAGTTTATATATATATATATATATATATAGTCTTGCCACGTGGCATGTGATACCTTAGTTCCCTGGCCAGGCATCAAATCTGCACTCCCTGCATTGTAAGCACACAGTTTTAACCCACTAATAGCCAAGGAAGTTCCTACACTTCAATATCTTGGCTATTGTACATAATGAGGTAATGAGGCTATGCACACTGGAGTGTTAAGGTGCATATATTTTTTAAACTAGCATTTTCATATTCTTCAGAAATATACTCAGTAGTGGAATTGCTGGATATGATAGTTCTATTTTAAGTTTCTGAGGAAACTATATATTCCATAGTGGCTATACCATCTTACATTTCCACCAACAGTGAACTATGGTTCCTTTTTTCCTTCATTATTTCCAAGTTTATTATTTATTACATTGTTTTCGTTTTTTAAATTTACTTATTTTTTAATTAAAGAATAGTTGTTTTACAGAATTTTGTTGTTTTCTGTCAAACCTCAACATGAATCAGCCATAGGTATACATATGTCCCCTCCCTTTTGAACCTCCCTCCCATCTCCCTCCCCATCCCACCCCTCTAGGTTGATACAGAGCCCCTGTTTGAGTTTCCTGAGCCATACAGCAAATTCCCATTGGCTATCTATTTTACGTATGGCAATGTAAGTTTCCATGTTACTCTCTGCACACATCTCACCCTCTCCTCCTCTCTCCTTGTGTCCATAGTCTGTTCTCTATGTTTCTCCATTGCTGACTTGCAAATAAATTCATCAGCACTATCATTCTAGATTCCATATATATGTGTTAGTATACAATATTTATCTTTCTCTTTTTTACTTACCTCATTCTGTATAATAGGCTCTAAGTTTATCCACCTCATTAGAACTGACTCAAATGCATTCTTTTGTATGGCTGAGTAATACTCCATTGCATATATGTACCATAACTCTTTATCCATTCATCAGTCGATGGATATCTAGGTTGCTTCCATGTTCTAGCTACTGTAAATAATGCTGCAATGAACATTGGGGTACATGTATCTTTTTCAGTTTTAGTTTCCTCAGGGTATATGCCTCAGAGTGGGATTGCTGGGTCATATGATGGTTTTATTCCTAGTTTTAAAGAAATCTCTGTACCATCTTCCATAGTGACTGTATCAACTTACATTCCCACCAACAGCGCAAGAGGGTTCCGTTTTGATGATAACCATTCTGTCAGGTGTTAGGTGATAACTCATTTTGGTTTTGATTTGCATTGCCCAAATAATTAGTGATGTTGAGAATTATTTCATATGCCTATGTCTTCTTTGGAAAATGTCTATTCAGGTCTTCTGCCATTTTTTAATTGCGTTGCTTGCTTTTTCATACTGAGTGATTTATATGAGCTCTTTATATATTTAGGATATTAACCCTTTATCAGATATCATTTACAAATATCTTCTATTCAGTAGGTTGCCTTTTTGTTTTATTCATGATACTCTTTGCTGTATAAAATCTTTTATGTACAACATTGTAAATAAACTATGTTGTTGTTCAGTCTCTACATCATGTCCAACTCATTGTGACCCCATGGATTGTAACATGCCAGGCTCCTCTGTCCTCCAAAATCTCTGGAATTTGCTCAAATTCATGTCAGTTGAGTCGGTGATGCTATCTAATCATCTCATCTTCTACCTCCCCCTTCTCCTTTTGCCTTCAATCTTTCCCAGCATCAGGGTCTTTTCCAAAAAATCAGTTCTTCCCATTAAGTAGCCAAAGTATTGGAGTTTTAGCTTTAGCAACAGTCCTTCCAATGAATAATCAGGGTTGATTTCTTCTAGATTGACTAGTTTGATCTCCTTGCAGTCCAAGGGCTCTCGAGAGTCTTCTCCAGCACCACAATTCAAAAGAATCAATTCTTTGGTATTCAGTTCTTTTTTATGGTCCAACTCTCACACCCATATATAACTACTGGAAAAATCATATCTTTGACTACAGGGACCTTTGTAAGCCATGTGATATCTAATATACTGTCTAGGTTGCTCATAGTTTTCCTTCTAAGGAGCAAGTGTCTCTTAATTTGATGGCTGTGGTCACCATCCATAGTGATTTTGGCTCCCAAGAAAATAAAATCTGTCACTGCTTCTACTTTTTCCCCTTCTATTTGTCATGAAGTGAAGGGACCAGGTACCATTATCTTAGTTTTTTGAATATTGAGTTTCAAGTCAGCTTTTCACTCTCCTCTTTCATCCTTATCAAGAGGCTCTTTAGTTCTGCTTTAGTTTCTGCCATTAGAGTGATATTATCTGCATATCTGTAGTTGTTGGTATTTCTCCCAGCAATCTTGATTCCAGCTTGTGATTCATCCAGCCCAGGATTTCACATGCTGTACTCTGCATATAAGTTTAAAAAGCAGGGTGACAATATACAGCCTTGTCATACTCCTTTCCTAATTTTGAGCCAGTCATTTGTTCTATATCTGGTTCTGACTGTTGCTTCTTGACATTCATACAGGTAAGGTGGTGTGGTACTCCCATCTCTTTAAGAATTTTGTGATCCACTCAGTCAAAGGCTTTAGCATAATCAATGAAGCAGAAATACTAGATGTTTTTCTGGAACTCCTTTGCTTTCTCCACGATCCAAGAAATGTTGGCAATTTGATTCTGGTTTCTCTACTCTTTGAAATCCAGCTTGTACATCTAGACATTCTCAATTCACATTTGGCTGAAGCCTAGCTTGAAGGATTTTGAGCATAACCTTGCTAGCATATGCTGTGCTGTGCTTAGTCACTTGGTCGTGTATGACTCTTTGCAACCCTTTGGACTACAGCCAGCCAGGTTCCTCTGTCTATGGAATTCTCCAGGGAAGAATATTGGAGTGGGTTGCATTTCCTTCTCCAGGGGATCTTCCCAACCCAGGGGTTGAACCCAGGTCTCTCACATTGCAAGCAGATTCTTTACCATTTAAGCCACCAGGGAAGACCTGCTAACATATGAAATGAGTGCAATTTTACAGTAGTTTGAACATACTTAGGCATTGTCCTTCTTTGGGATGTGAATTAAAAACTGACCTTTTCCAGTCCTGTGGCCTCTGCTGAGTTTTCCAGATTTGAGGGCAGCACTTTAACAATGTTATCTTTTAAGACTTTAACTAGCTCAGCTGGAATTCTATTACTCCCACTATCTTTGTTTGTAGTAATGCTTGCTAGGGCCCAGTTGACTTCACACTGCAGGATATCCAGTTCTAGGTGAGGGACCACACCATCAAGACTAGGCAGGTCATTAAGACCATATTTGTATAGTTCTTCTGTGTATTCTTGCCACCTTTTCTTAATCTCTTCTGCTTGTGTTAGATCCTTATCACTTCTGTCCTTTATCCTGCCCATCCTTGCATGAGATGTTCCCAGGCTATCTCTAGAGTTTTTGAAAACAGCTCTTGTTGTTGTTGTTGAGTCACTCAGTCATGTCTGAGTCTTTGTGACCCCATGAACTGCAGCACTCCAGGCTTTCCTGTCCTTGACCATCTCCAGGAGCTTGCTCAAATCCATGCCCATTGAGTCGGTGATACCATTCAACCATCTCATCCTCTGTGGTCCCCTTCTCCTCTCGCCTTCAATCTTTCCCAGCATCAGGGTCTTTTCTAATGAGTCAGATCTTCACATCAGGTAGCCAGCTATAGGAATTTCAGCTTCAGTATCAGTCCTTCCAATGAATATTCAGGACTGATCTCCTTTAGGATGGACTGGTTGGATCTCCTTGCAGTCCAAGGGACTCTCAAGAGTCTTCTCCAATACCACGGTTCAAAAGCATCAATTCTTCAGCGCTCGGCTTTCTTTATGTTCCAACACTCATATCCATACATGACTACTGGAAAATATCTCTAGCCTTACCCATTCCATTCTTTTCCTCTATTTCTTTGCATTTTTTATTTAATAAGTCTTTCTTATCTCTCTTTGCTATTCTCTAGGACTCTGCATTCAGTTGAGTATGTCTTTCTCTTTCTTGCCTTTCACTTCTCTTCTTTCCTTAGTTATTTGTAAAGCCTTCTCAGGTAACCGCTCTGCCTTCTTGCATTTCTTTTTCTTGGGCTTGGTATTGATCACTCCCTCCTGTACAATGTTATGAAGTTCCATCCATAGTTTTTCAGGTACTCTGTCTGCAAGACCTAATCCCTTGAATCTATTCATCACCTGTACTGCATAATTGCAAGGGATTTTATATAGGTCATACCTGAATGGCCTAGAGGTTTTCCCTACTTTCTTCAAGTTAAGCTTGCATTTTTCTGTAAGGAGCTCATGATCACCACAATCAGCTCCAGGTCTTGATTTTACTGACTATATGGATCTTCTCAATCCTCAGGTGCCAAGAACATAATCTGATTTCAGTATTGACCATCTGGTTATATCTATGTGTAGAGTCATCTCTCGTGTTGTTGGAAAAGAGTGTTTGCTATGACCAGGGTGTTCTCTTGACAAAACTCTGGTAGCCTTTGCCCTACTTCATTTTGTAGTACAAGGCCAAACTTGCTTGTTATTACAGGTATCTCTTGACTTCCTACTTTCTTATTACAATGCCCTCTGGTGAAAAGGACATCTTTTTTGTGTTAGTTCCAGAAGATGTTGTAGGTCTTCATTAAATTGGTCAACTTCAGCTTCTTCAGCATCAGTGATTGGGACATAGACTTGGATTGCTGTGATGTTCAATGATTTGCCTTGGAAACATACCAAGATTTTTCTGTTGTTTTTAGACTGCTTTGTTGACTATGAGGGCTACTTCATTTCTTTTAATGGATTCTTGCATCCACTAGTAGATATAATGGTCATCTGAATTAAATTCACCCATTTAATTTTAGTTCACTGATTTTAGTACATTTTAGTTCACTGATTCCTAAGATGTCAATGTTCAGTCTTTCCATTTCTGCTTGACCACACCCAATTTATCTTGATTCATGGACCTGACATTCCAGGTTCCTATGAAATGTTTTTTACAGAGTTAGGCTTTATTTTCATCACCAGACACATCCACAACTGAGCATCATGTCTCCTTTGGCCAAGCCACTTCATTCTTTCTGCAGCTATTAGTAATTGCCCTCCACTCTTCCTCAGTAGCATATTGGGCACTTTCCAACCCGGGGGCCTCATCTTCTGATGTCATATCTTTTTGCCTTTTCATATTGTTCATGGGGTTCTCACAGCATGAATAGAGGATCGGGTTACCCTTTCCTCCTCCAGTGAACCACGTTTTTTAAGAAGTCTTCACTATGACCTGTCCATCTTGCACTCAAGATGAACATACATGAGACATGCCATATAAGGCATGGCTCATAGCTTCATTGAATTACACAAACCCTTTCACATGACAAGGCTGTGATCTGTGAATGGGAGATCAATTATAGTTATATAGATAGCTCAGCTGGTAAAGAATCCATCCACAGTTCAAGAGACCCCTGTTCAATTCCTGGGTCAGGAAGATCTCCTGGAAAAGGGATAGACTACCCACTCTAATATTCATGTGCTTCCCTGGTAGAAGTAGATGGTGGCTCAGATGGTAAAGAATCTGCCTTCAATGTGGGAGACCTGGGTTCAATCCTTGGGTTGAGAAGATCCCCTGAAGGAGGGCATAGCAACCCACTCCAGTATTCTTGCCTGGAGAATCCCCATGACAGAGGTGCTTGGTGGGCTACAGTCCATGGGGTCACAAAGAGTTGGAAACAACTGAGCAACTAAGCACAACAGCAATAATATAAAATTAGGTTCCATTTGTTTATATTTGCCTTTGCTTCCCTTGTCTGAGGAGACAGAACCAATAAAAAAAAAATTACTGCTATATGTCTAAGAGTCTACTGCTTATATTTTCTTCTATGAGTTTATGCTTTCATGTCTTACACTTAGACATTTAATTCATTTTGAGTTCATTTCTGGTTGAGAAAATATTCTAATTTCATTCTTTTGCAGCTACCCAGATTCTCCAGCTTCACTCACTAAAGAGACTCTCTTTTCCCCATTGATGTTTTCCCCTGTTTTGCCATAGGTTAATTGACTTTAGGTGTGAAAGTTTATTTCTGGGCTCTCTCTTCTGTTCCATTGATATATGTGTGTGTATTTTGGTATCAGTGGCATACTGTTTTAATTACCATCAATTGGTGGTGTAGTCAGGAAGCATGATACATCCAGCTTTGTTTTTTTATTGCAAGATTGCTTTGGTTATTTGAGATCTTTCATAGTTCCACAGAAATTTTAAAATTATTTGTTTTAATTTTGTGAAAAAATGCCATTGGTATTTTGATAGGGATTGTATTGAATCTCTATATTGCTTTAGGTAGTATGGACATTTTAACAATATTAATTCTTTCAATCTATGAAGAAGGGATGGTGTTTCATTATTTGTAGTGCTTTTCAATTTACTTCATCAATGTCGTAGTTTTCAGAGTATAGGTCATTCACCTCCTTAAATTTACTCCTTTATATTTTACTCTTTTTGATCCATTTTTAAATAGGATTATTTTGCTTTCTCTTTTGCTCTTTATTAATTGCATAGAAAAACAACAGATTTCTGTATATTAACTTTGTATCCTGCAATTCTACTAAATCAATTCATTAACTCTAATTCTTTTTTGGTGGAGATTTTAAGGTTTTGTCTAAAGTATCATGTCATTTGTAAATAGTGACAGTTTTACCTCATCTTCCAATTTCAATATCTTTTCTTTTCTTTGTCTGATTGCTATGACGAGGACTTCCAATACAATGTTAACTACAAATGGTGAGAATGGGCATCCTTGTTCCTAGGTTTAGAAGAAAAGCCTACAGTTTTTCACTACTGTAATGTAAGCTGTAGGATTGTCATAGATGGTGATTTGTTGCCTCTATACCAAACTTGAGAATTTTTATCACAAATAAGTGTGAAATTTTGCCAAATGCTTTTTGTGCATCTATTGAGATGATCCCGTTATTTTTATCCTTCTTTTTGTTAATGTGGCATGTCACGTTGATTAACTTGTGAATATTGAACCATCCTCCCATTCCTGGACTAAATCCCACTTGATCATGGTGTACGATCTTTTTAATATATTATTGAATTTCACTTGCATATATCTTGTTAAGGGTTTTTTATATTCATATTCATTAGGGATTTGGGACTGTAATTTTTTGTAGTATCTTTATCTCATTTTGGTATCAGGGTAATGATGGTCTCATAGAATGAATTTGGGAGTGTTCTTGCCTCTTCAATTTTTGTGGGAATAATTTGAGAAAGATAAGCATTAACTCATCTTTCATACATTTTGTAGAATTACTTTTTGGTGGAAGATACTGTTGGAGTTGAGGGCTAGAGCCAGAGTTAAGGTGGACGCCAACCCTTCTCTGTGCTCAATGGCTGCCACTGTTTGAGTGCACTCTTATCAGCAATGGCAGCCTCTGCCCTAGTGGAGTGCAGTGCTGGAGCAAAAGCAGCTGGAACAAGTGCCTGGTGCTGGTTGGGGGTGGGGGGACATGTTGGGGTGGTCCTGGAAAGCTGGGTAGAGCCTCAGGCAGCTTTCAATCTGCTGCTTCTGCACTTTGACTGGGAGTAGTCAAATATATGTACACTCTCCAAGACTGAAGTCTCATTTTCTTATAGCCCTCCAGGAAGCCCCCAGCAGAGGGGGCTTATCTTCTTAGGGTCTGACCCCAGGGCTGAGGTGCCTAATATGTTTCTTGAACCTCTTTCTCCCCAGGGAGGATCCTGGAACCTATGATATCCCCTTCTTCTGTTTCCCAAGCTGAGGGTGTGGGTTCTAACCCAATGGCTTCTTCTCCCTTCTTACCCAACTCCATGTGGTTTCTTTATAGATTTGGTTGTAGTAGAGCTATTCTGCTAGTCCCCAGGTATATTTCAGTG
The DNA here is from genome assembly GCF_000754665.1 of Bison bison bison. Lineage (NCBI taxonomy): Eukaryota > Metazoa > Chordata > Mammalia > Artiodactyla > Bovidae > Bison > Bison bison. The sequence goes on from NW_011494547.1 coordinate 173,403, forward strand.
AAGGTCACTCTATATGTAGTTTTAGTTTTGATGTGTTTTCAAGGGGAGGTGAGCATCCTTCTACACTGACAACTTTACCTCTTCGCTCTGCATGTTTTCAAGGTCCATCCATGTTGTGACAAAAATAAAAACTCCATTCATTTTTATGACTGAATAATATTTCAGTGTGTATGTGTGTGTTGGTGTGTTTATCACATTTTGCTTATACGTTCACATATCAATGGACTCATGGGATACTGTGAATAATATTGCTATGAATATTGGTGTACAAATATCTGTTTGAGTCCATACTGTCAATTATTTTAGACTTATTGCTTGGAAAGGGATTGTTAGCTTTGTATACTTTGAGGAAGCATATATATTGCTCATGGAACCACCATACTATTTTTCCACAGTAGCTGTACAATTTTACATTGTTATCAGTAATTCCCAAAGTGTCTAATTTTCCCATATTTAATCAATACTGTTACTTTCCATTGTTAAACAATTAATCATCTTCCAGGTAGATATGAAATGTTATTTCTTTATTGTTTTGATTTACATTTATCTATTTACTAGTGATGTTAAGCATCTTTCTATGTTCTTATTGGCTATTTGTATATCTTTGAAGAAATATCTATTCAAGGCCATTGTCCATTTTTCTTAAGAAAAAAGGTTGTTTGGTTTCTTGTTGAGTTATAATTGTTCTTTATTTATTCTGAATTTTAATTCTTACTATATATATTATGTGCAAATATTCTGTCTAATTCAGTAAGTTTTCTTTTTGCTTTCTTGATAGTATCCTTTGATGTACAAAATGTTCTTAATTTTGATAACTCCAGATTATCTGTTTTTCTTTTGCTGCCTGTTTTTTTGGTGTTTCTATCCATGAACATGAGATGTATTTCCATTTATTTAGGTATTCTTCTTTTTTAGAGTTGAAAAATTTAATTTTTGAGATTAAAAAAATGCTCTGAATGGGATTAGTTGTACATAATACATCGTGACAAAATAGAGTCTATCCCAGGAATGCCAAATCTATTTAACACTATTACTTAAAACTATTGCTTCACTCTTTTGAATGATATAAAAAGTAAAACCATATAAACATAGCAAAAAGCATCTGCCAAAGTCTATATTCTATCATAATTGTAAAAAAATCCCAACTCTCTGCAAACAAGAAATAGATGAGAATAGTGTCTGACTCTTTGCTACCCCATGGACTGTAGCCTGCCAGGTTCTTATGTCCATGGAATTTTCCAGGCAAGAATACTGGAGTGGGTCACCATTTCATACTCCAGGGGATCTTCCTGACCCAGGGATCAAACTTGGGTGTCAGACATCTCCTGTATTAGCAGACAGATTATTTACCACTAGTGCCACCTGGGAAACCCATTATGAATGCCAAATCTATTTAACATGAATACTTAAAACTATTGCTTCCCTATATTCAATAATCTAAAAGGTAAAACCATATAAACATAGAAGAAAGCGTCTGTCAAAATTCAATATCTTATCATGATTTAAAAGAAAAAAACTGCAAACAAAGAATAACTGAGAATTTATTCAACATGATTAAGGGCATCTATGAAAAATAAAGTCTTCTTTAATTTTGTCAGCAGTAATTTATATTTTACAGTATGGTTAGACTTGTTGTTTAGTTGCTAAGTCATGTCTAACTTTATTGTGATCCCACGGACTGTAGCCCTCCATGATCTTCTGTCCGTGGGATTTCCCAGGCAAGAATACAGGAGTGGGTTGCCATTTCCTTCTTCAAGGGACCTTCCAAAACCAGAAATTGAATCTGCATCTCCTGAATTGGCAGGCAGATTCTTCACCACTGTGCCACCTGGGAAGCCCTGTATTGGTAGTTAATTTATTTTAATTAGTGAATATTTTTTCATTCTATGATTATATACCATTTATTTATCTTTTGAAAATATTTATGTTAACAATATTTTCAGTGTTTGGCTCTTACTGATAAAGCATCAATGCACATTCATATACAGATTTTCATGTAAACATGAGTTTTCTCTTAAGACATATACTTAAAAGTACAATTTCTGTGACACATGGTAAATGTATATTTATAAGAAACTTCTTTACTGTTTTCTAGAGTGCTGTCGGAGAAGGCAATGGCACCCCACTCCAGTACTCTTGCCTGGAAATTCCCATGGATGGAGGAGCCTGGTAGGCTGTAGTTCATGGAGTCGCTAAGAGTCAGACACTACTGAGCAACTTCCCTTTCACTTTTCACTTTCATGCATTGGAGAAGGAAATGGCAACCCACTCCAGTGTTCTTGCCTGGAGAATCCCAAGGACGGGGGAGCCTGGTGGGCTTCCATCTATGGGGTCGCACAGAGTCAGACACGACTGAAACGACTTAGCAGCAGCAGCAGCAGCAGCGGCAGAGTGCTGTATCATTTTATGTTCTCTCTAGCAGAAGATCTGGTTGTTCCTCAATAGTACTTGATATTACTAGTATTTTTATTTTAGTTATTGTCGTTGAGGTGTATTTCATAGTGGTTTTTGTTTGCAATTCTCTAATAGCCAATGAAGCTGAACGTCTTTTCATGCACTTATTTGACACTGAAGGATCTTCTTTGATAAAGGGTCTGTTCAAGTCTTTCAACATTTTCTAAATGAATTTTTTGCTTGTCTAGTATTGAGTTTAAAGACTTCATATATTGTGATGCAATTTGTCATCAGATATATGATTTATACATATTTTTCTCCAGTTCATGACTTGTCTGTAAATCATTATTATGGGTTATTTCATAAAAGGAAAACTTTAAATATTTAATTTGAATGTAATCTATTTTTTTTTTTAGTCTATAGTGATTTAGATGTCTAGGTAAGGAATAGTCCTGTCTAAGAACCCCCTTTGCATAGTCCCCGGTCACAAAGATTTTTCCTAGGTTTTTTTTTTTTCTAAAAATTTAATAGCTATGCACTATTCTGTGATATCTATGATCCAGTTTGAGTTATTTTGTTACAAGTTATAAGGTTAAGGATTTATACTTTTGCCTGTGGAATTCCAATTGTTTCAACACAATTTGTTGAAAACATTTTTTCTTCATTAAATTATTTTTTATTTATGCCAAAAGTCAAAAGCAGACCAACTTGTAACTCTCTTCTGGGCTCTATTCTATTCAAATGGTCTTTGTGTCTATTCCTTTACCAATTTCACATTTCCTTGTCTCTACAGCAGAAAAGTAAGTCTTAATGTTCTGTAGTATGATTCCTCCAAACAGATTCCCTTTTTCAATATTGTTTTAGTTTCTATTGTCTCTTCATATTTCCATATAAATTTTAGAAACTGCTTGTTTACATATACAAAAACTTACTGAAATTTTGATAGACATTGTTTGCATCCATAAATCAATTCAGTGAAAATTCACATGGTAGTATGGTGAGTCTTCTAATCCATGAAAATAGTGTGCCTCTCTATTCATTCAGAATTTATCAGAATTCTTTCAGAAGTATGTTGTAGCTTTCAGCAGACAGATTGTGCACATATTTTGTTAGGCTTACATCCAAGTATTTCCTTTGTGTTAAGCTATTGTAGATGGTATTTTATTTTAAATTTGCTTTTTTAGTTATTAATTTCTCATATAGAAAAATACACAATCTTTGTAGATTGACCTTTGTATCCTTTGACATTTGTTACATGCACTTGCTCCCTTTAGGAATTTTTTCTTTTGGTTTAGGTAGATTATTTAAGATTTTCTACATAGCTAATTATCATCTGTGAATCAGTACAGTTCAGTCACTCAGTCTTACTTGGATTAACAAAGACATCTATTACTACGCTGAATTACAGTAGTGAAAGTTGAATGCCTTCTTTTGGTCAGATGTTAGGGGAAAATCATTCAGTTTTATACCATTAAGTATGACATTCAGTCAGTTCAGTCACTCAGTCGTGTCCAATTCTTTGTGACCCCATGAACCGCAGCACGCCAGGCCTCCCTTTCCGTCACCGACTCCTGAAGTTTACCCCAAATCATGTCCATTGAGTCGGTGATGCCATCTAACCATCTCATCCTCTATTGTCTCTCTCCTCCTGCCTTCACTCTTTCCCAGCATCAGGATCTTTTCAAATGAGTCAGTTCTTCACATCAGGTGACCAAAATATTGGAGTTTCAGCTTCAACATCGGTCCTTCCAGTGAATATTCAAGACTGATCTCCTTTAAGATGGATTGGTTGGGTCTCCTTGCAGTCCATGGGACTCACAAGAGTCTTCTTCAATACTACAGTTCAAGAGCATCAATTCTTTGGCACTCAGCTTTCTTTATAGTCCCAAATCTCACACCCATACATGGCTACTGGAAAAACCATAGCCTTGACTAGATGGACTTTTGTTGGCAAAGTAATATCTCTGCTTTTTATTAAGCTGTCTAGGTTGGTTATTGCTTTCTTTCCAAGGAGCAAGCATCTTTTAATTTCATGGCTGCAGTCACCATCTGCAGTGATTTTGGAGCCCCAAAAAATAAAGTCAGCCACTATTTCCACTGTTTCCCCATCTATTTGCATGAAGTGATGGGACCGGATGCCATGATCTTCGTTTTCTGAATGTTGAGCTTTATGCTAACTTTTTCACTCTCCTCTTTCACTTTCATCAAGAGGCTCTTTAGTTTTTCTTCACTTTCTGCCATGAGGGTGGTGTCATCTGCATATCTGGGGTTATTGATATTTCTCCCGGCAATCTTGATTCCAGCTTGTGCTTCCTCCAGCTCAGCATTTCTCATGATGTACTCTGCATTTAAGTTAAATAAGCAGGGTGACAATATACAGCCTTGACGTACTCCTTTCCCAATTTGGAACCAGTCTGTTGTTCCATGTCTGGTTCTAACTGTTGCTTCCTGACCTGCATATAGGTTTCTCAAGAGACAGGTCAGGTGGTCTGGTATTGCCATCTCTTTCAGAATTTTCCACAGTTTACTGTGATCCACACAGTCAAAGGCTTTGGCATAGTCAATAAAGAAGAAATAGATATTTTTCTA
>NW_011494547.1:178485-206728 GCF_000754665.1 Bison bison bison
TATTGCTGAAGCCTGGCTTGGAGAATTTTGAGCATTACTTTACTAGCCTGTGAGACGAGTGCAATTGTGCGGTAGTTTGAGCATTCCTTGGCATTGCCTTTCTTTGGGATTGGAATGAAAATTGACCTTTTCCAGTCCTGTGGCCACTGCTGAGTTTTCCAATTTGCTGACATATTGAGTGCAGCACTTTCACAGCATCATCTTTTAGAATTTGAAATAGCTCAACTGGAATTCTATCACCTCCACTAGCTTTGTCTGTAGTGATATTTCCTAAGGCCCACTTGACTTCACATTCCAGGATGTCTGGCTTTAGATGAGTGATCACACTATCGTGATTATCTGGGTTATGAAGATCTTTTTTGTATAGTTCTTCTGTGTATTCTTGCCACCTCTTCTTAATATCTTCTGCTTCTGTTAGGTCCATACCATTTCTGTCCTTTATTGAGCCCATCTTTGCATGAAATGTTCCCTTGGTATCTCTAATTTTCTTGAAGAGATCTCTAGTCTTTCCTATTCTATTGTTTTCCTCTATTTCTTTGCATTGATCACTGAGGAAGGCTTTCTTATCTCTCCTTGCTATTCTTTGGAACTCTGCATTCAAATGGGTATATCTTTCCTTTTCTCCTTTGCTTTTCACTTCTCTTCTTCTCACTGCCTTTTAAGGCCTCCTCAGACAGCCATTTTCCTTTTTTGCATTTCTTTTCCATGGGGATGGTCTTGATCCCTGTCTCCTGTACAATGTCACAAACCTCTGTCCATAGTTCATCAGGCACTCTGTCTATCAGATCTAGTCCCTTAAATCTATTTTTCACTTCCACTGTGTAATCATAAGGGATTTGATTTAGATCATACCTGAATGGTCTAGTGGTTTTCCCCACTTTCTTCAATTTAAGTCTGAATTTGGCAATAAGGAGTTCATGATCTGAGCCACAGTCAGCTCCCAGTCTTGTTTTTGCTGACTGTATAGAACTTCTCCATCTTTGGCTACAAAGATTTAGCTGCCAGTTATTTTATAGATACTCTTTGTCAATTGAAAAAGTTTTGTATTCCTAATTTATGGACAGTTTTATTATAAGTAGGTAATATAAATCTTCTCAAATGGTTTTCCTACATGAACTGATATGATACTGTGGCTATTACCCTATAGACTCTTTATGTGGCAATTGCATTGACTGATTTTTGAGTAATCCTGGAATTCCTGGAATAATCCCCACTTAGTCATGCTGTATTTTTGTTTCATATATTGGAGGATGTGATTTACTCGTATTTGTTGAGGTTTTTATGTCTATGTTCATGAGAGATATTGTTTATAGCCTTCTCTACTTTTTCTATCTTTGTCTAGTTTAGGAATTAGGATAATGCCAGCCACATAAAACAATTTGAAAAGTGTTCCTTCCTATTTTGAGAAAGAGACTGTGTAGAATTGGTTTTATTTCTCCCTAAATGTTTTGTGAAATTTATCAGTCAAACCATATGAAATTGGAATGTCTCACTTTAGATATTTTATTTACAAATTTAGTGTATTTAATAGATATAGGACTATTAAGGCTTTTTTTTTTTTTTTACTTTTTCCTTAAGGGTATTTTGGTGGTGTTTGTATCTCAAAAAATTTGTTCATTTCATCTAAATTGTTGACTTTATTGGTATCAAGTTGGCATATTTTCTTAGTATCTCCCCACATGCCTCTCAAGCTTAAAGCTCAACATTCAGAAAACTAAGATCATGGCATCTGGTCCCATCACTTCATGGCAAATAGATGGGGAAACAGTGGAAATAATGGCTGTCTTTATTTTTCTGGGCTCCAAAATCACTGCAGATGGTGATTGCAGCCACGAAATTAAGAGACGCTTACTCCTTGGAAGGAAAGTTATGATCAACCTAGACAGCATATTAAAAAGAAGAGACATTACTTTGCCAACAAAAGTCTGCCTAGTCAAGGCTATGGTTTTTCCGGTGGTCATGTATGGATGTGAGAGATGGATTATGAAGAAAGCTGAGCGCCAAAGAATTTGTGCTTTTGAACTGTGGTGTTGGAGAAGACTCTTGAGAGTCCCTTGGACTGCGAGGAGACCCAACCAGTCCATTCTAATGGAGATCAGTCCTGGCTGTTCATTGGAAGGACTGATGTTGAAGCTGAAACTTCAATACTTTGGCCACCTGATGCGAAGAGCTGACTCATTTGAAAAGACCCTGATGCTGGGAAAGATTGAAGTCAGGAGGAGAAGGGGACAACAGAGGATGAGATGGTTGGATGGCATCACCGACTTAATGCACATGAGTTTGGGTGGACTCCGAGAGTTGGTGATGGACAGGGAAGCCTGGTGTGCTGTGGTTCATGGGGTCACAGAGAGTTGTACATGACTGAGTGACTGAACTGAACTGAACTGAACAGTCATATTTTCTTAGTATCTCCCCACATGCCTCTCAAGTCCCTACCCTATGGAGAGGAGGGAGAGTTATCTCTGCTTATATTATTGCAGGCCAGGGATGATGGACAGGCCCCATCCCACTGTCTTCATAATACCTAGCCGAGGTGTAGGGAAAAGTAGGATAGGCAAAAAGTTCCATTTTGCCGAGCTGAATTCTTCCTGGTTCTTATTTTATGTGTATTTCTGTTAAAGGACACCTTATTTAATATATATTGTTGATTCATTAACTTCGAGCACACAGCCAATGGCACTGTAACTTATGCCTAAGCAAAGCTTACCTAACACATATTCTCTCCTTAAGGCATATTACAATAATCTTTTGCTTAGAAACTGACAATACTTTCTGACAATACTTCAGCAACATACTTGGAGGCCATTGTAAACAGCAAAATCACCAAAAAAAGCAAAAAAATACAAAAACTATGACATTAAATTGACTGAAAAGGACATATTTATTTACAGTATGAGATCTGAAGCAAGAAGGCAGAGCATTTCTTCATCTGACCTCAGCTGATAAAGGTGGGTGACTCCAAATCTTTTCAGATCTGCACATATCTATAAATCACCTTGAAATCACTGTGAGTGTAAATTTTGGTGTTACAAAAAATTTTACAAAAATTTGAACAATAAAGATTGGATTTGAGCTCTAAACTTAGATTTGTAAACAGCATTGAGAAATGAAGACACACAAACAAGTTACTTAAGAAAAGTATATAATTTGACAGTATGGTTATACTTCGGTAACAAATATTACAATAATTTCAGGTATTAAGAACTTGAAGCATTCTGCAAACCCCCCAGCTCCAGAAGTATTTAGCTTTTCAGTAACTTTTAATGGAAAAGAATTCTAGGAATCCACAAGCAAACTGGGGATAACATTTCTTGCTCTCCTGTGTAAGGAAAAATATTATGCTGCTGCTGCTGCTAAGTCGCGTCAGTCGTGTCCAACTCTGTGTGACCCCATAGACGGCAGCCCACCAGGCTCTGCCGTCCCTGGGATTCTCCAGGCAAGAACACTAGAGTGGGCTGCCATTTCCTTCTCCAATGTATGAAAGTGAAAAGTGAAAGTAAAGTCATTCTGTCGTGCCCGACTCTTAGCAACCCCATGGACTGCAGCCTACCAGGCTCCTCCATCCATGGGATTTTCCAGGCAAGAGTACTGGAGTGGGGTGCCATTGCCTTCTCCAAAATATTATGCAAGAAAGCCAAAGAAACAGAGATATAAAGAACAGACTTTTGGACTCTGTGGAAGAAGACGAGGGTGGGATGATTTGAGAGAATATGTAAAATAGATGACCAGTCCAAGATCAATGCATGAAACGGCACTCAAAGTCCGTGCACTGGGACAACCCAGAGGGATGTGATGGTGAGGGAAGGGGGAGGGAAGTTTGGAATGGGGGACACATGTACACCTGTGGCTGATTCAAGTCAATGTATTGCAAACCGCCACAATATTTCAAAGTAATTAGCTTCCAATTAAAATAAATTAATTTTTAAAAAGTAAAAAAAATAAAACCAGTAGTATCAATGTAGGAATTTTCTCCTTATTTTACATTTCTACTCAATAAAAAAAGAAAGTGAAGACAATATTTTTTTTCTAAATTAGAATGAAATAACTTATAAATAAAAATATAAAAAGCAAATAAAAAAGAACAAGTATCTAAGAAGAAATTGCACACAATAATAGTATAAGCCTAGGGTCATTACTCAGAGAAGGCAATGGCAAGCCACTCCAGTGTTCTTGCCTGGAGAATCCCAGGGACGGGGGACCTGGTGGGCTGCGGTCTATGAGGTCGCACAGAGTCGGACATGACTGAAGCGACTTAGCAGCAGCAGCAGCAGCAGGGTCATTACTGAATAAGGAGACAAAAGTCATGATTTCTGATCGCAGAAATGAACAAAAAGAGGCTTTGTTTGTTAATGATGGGAGAGCTGGGGTTCAGTGTTAAAGGTCATAACCTTTGTTCCTCTTTTTTTGTGCTGGTTTCAGTTGGTACAGCATGCAGGAAATGTCAATGAATTTGACTGAAAATAGGACACTGAAAAATGTTTTCTCTTGAATATAAATTTTAAAATGGCCAGTCATTTAGAAAACTGAAATCAAGTGCTGCTTGGCAGGACTTTTATTCAGTGAAATTTCCTATACAATCTCTTGGAATGAAATGCTAAATTTTTAAGTTATTTATGATTATTGCAAAGATGAGTCTGCTTTGAAAAAGAAAGCCCTCAAAACAACAGGTGAAATCAATCTAAGGATTATTTGTCTATCTTTAAAGGTTTTTTATTCATTTGTTTATTTATTTAATTTTGGCTGTGCTGGGTCTTTGTTGCTTTGTGTGGGCTTTCTCAGTTGCTGCAAGTGGGCACTACTCTGTTGCACTGCAAGGGCTTCTCATCAAGGGCTTATCCTGTTGTGGAGTCCAGGCTCTAGGCGCATAAGCTCTAGTAGCTGCAGCACACAGGCTCAGTAATTGCAGTTCCTGGGCTTTAGAGTGCAAGCTCAGTAGTTAGGTGCAAGAGCTTTGTTGTTCCACGAAATGTGGACTCTTCCCAGGCCAGGGATTAAACTCATGTCCCCTGCATTGGCAGGTAAATTCTTATCCACTGCACCACCCAGGAGGTCCTATTTGTCTAATCTTGACCAAATCAATTAGCTTCATCTAAAAATTAATGGAGAAAAGAGTAAATGATAGTGTTTGTTGAATAATTACTAAGTGCTAGACACTATTTCAGTCCTTATTAGATAGGAGCTGTCATCGTTGTCACTTACACATCAAAGAATGAAGGCTCAGAGAGATTAAGTATCTTGTGATCCTACAGCTGCTGCTGCTGCTGCTGCTGCTAAGTCGCTTCAGTCGTGTCGGACTCTGTGCTACCCCAAAGACGGCAGCTCACCAGGCTCCCCTGTCCCTGGGATTCTCCAGGCAAGAATACTGGAGTGGGTTGCCATTTCCTTCTCTAGTGCATGAAAGTGAAAAGTGAAAGTGAAGTCGCTCAGTCGTGTCCAACTTCTAGCGACCCCATGGACTGCAGCCTACGAGGCTCCTCCATCCATGGGATTTTCCAGGCAAGAGTACTGGAGTGGGTTGCCATTGCCTTCTCCGGATCCTATAGCTAGTAGGTGGCCAAGTTGGGATGGAAATTCAGACTATTTGATTCCAAGACCAAAGCAGTTGATGTCATCTCCATATAATATGAAATGATGTTTCTATGTGAAGAAAAATAAGTATGAAGGTATTTTTTATTTTTATTAAAAAAAATTTTTTTAAATTATTGAAGTATAGTTTACAATGCTGTGATTAAATTATACATATACATATTGTTGCTGTTCAGTCACTAAGTCATGTCCGACTCTTTGAGACCCCATGGACTGCAGCATGCCAGGCTTCCCTGCTTTTCACTATCTTCCAGAGTTTGTTCAAACTCATGTCCATTGAGTCAGTGTTGCCATCCAACCATCTCATCCTAAATCACCCGCTTCTCCTACAGCTCTCAATATTTCCCAGCATGAGTGTTTTTTCCAATATTCTTTTTCTTTTTTTTTTACATTCTCTTCCTTTATAGATCATTATAAGATATAGAGTATTGTTCCCTGGGCTATGCAGTAGGTCTTTGTTGGCTAATTTATATACAAGTTTTTTTTTAAATGATAAAGTGATACAAATTAGGAAACATGATGATAATTGTGGGCTATATTAAATTTGACGTGACCATGGAGATCCAAAAGATGAATATTGACCATCCAGGTAAAGTGAGTACATGTGTGTGAGTGTGTGATTTCTGACAAAGAAAAGCACTTGTGAAAATATCCTGGGATGGAAAGGAACTGAAAGGAGGCCATTGTGACTGGATTTTAGTGTGCAAGTCACTACTGTTAGGGACAGTGTTAGATACGAAGAGACAAAGTGTATCTAAACCATAGATACTTTGCCCATACACTGATTTATTTGTTCCAGTAAAACAGTAATACATAGTATTTGGACCTCTCTTTGTCATTGGTTAACTGATTGATTTTCATGTTAGAGATGGACAGGCTCACTGACTCTGGGTACATGAATGCTGTTACCTTTTTATTTCTAAAACAAGCAAATAAGAGACTCTGCACGCTCTGCAATTTTCAAGAGTTTTGGGCTCAAATCTCCAGTGAAATAAATTGGATGATGTTTGAGTCTCAAACAATAGATAAATAAAAGGGATTTAACCCATTCAAATGAAAGTTGGCTGAGTGGTCTCTTTTTGTAAGAGGGATCAAACCTGACTCCATATTGCATCTGCTTTTTTATCCCTAACCTTTGTGAAATGTTGTCTGTGCTTAGTCATGCTGGCTCTGCAACTTCTGTAAAACAAATTTGCCTATAGTCTGAAATATAAAAGACAGCCCTTTCTCAGGGCCCTTACCTTTAAATGTATAAGAGCAGAGAATAATATTTGTCTTGTTAGAGGTTTACAGGAACACTATGACCAGAGTTGCATGTATAACTACAAGAACAAAGGATTCCAGCAGCTAGAAGTTTGCAATAGCCACACTCCCTCCTTTTTTAATATAAAAGAAGCCTGAATTCTAACTCCGGTAAGATGGTTCTTTGGGACACTAGTTCACCATCCTATTGGTCTGCTGGTTTTCCAAATAAAGTTGCTATTACTTGCCCTAACACCTCGCCTCTCAATTTATTGGCCTACCGTACAATGAGCAGTATAAACTTGGACTCAGTAACATTTTAAACCTTTCCTCTGTGGTACTTTTATTGTTTTGGTAAGTGGAATTATACTGGGGACACAAGCAAGCTTAGGGAAAGAAGTTTTAAATTTTTTCACTGTTTCAATTTCAGTATTCAATTTAAAATAGTTTCAATTTCATTCAGAAGAAAAATTGGGGCTTTTCTGGTGGTTCAGTAGTAGAGAATCTGCCTGTCAATGCAGGAGACACGGGTTTGGTCCCTGATCTGGGAAGATCCCACGAGCCACCAAGCAATGAAATTCATACATCACAACTATTAAGCCTGTGCTCTAGAGCCTGGGAGCCATAACTACTGAGCCCATGTGCTCCAGCTACTGAAGCCTGTGTGCCCTAGAGTCTGTGCTCAGCAACAAGAGGGTAGCCCCTGCTCACCACTAGACAAAAACCGGCACAGCCAATAAATAACATAATAAAGGAAAATGGGCAGGATTCATATGAACAAATCTCACATTTAACAAAAAGCAAATACATTTTATATTTAATGAGTAATTAGAAATTTACTATTTTGTTAATGAGGGATCTTATAGTTTTAGCCCAGAGGTCATCTTGTTTACCATTGCTTATCCTTGTCAATCCATTTATCACTGTAATGTGAAAGATTATGCTTAAAACAACCAGAAATGCATGGAAAGAGCTTGCCTGTGAGAGCAGACAACAGCGATGAGCATGAGTTTAGAAAGGATTATATGGCTACATTTTTGAAAAGCAAGTCTGTCTTTCAAAAAATCAGAGATTTTTTTCTTTTTACTTTTGAGTACATGAGCACATATTTTCTCCTAAAATTAGGTCGATTCCCAGCCACAGTTTTTTCATCAGCATGTTTATAAACAAGTTTAAAACACTGGAAATTTCCTGATGAGACAAAAATAAAAATTCTGAGTACTTTCTGCATGTGATTTTTGGATTGTTGTTCACTGGTAGTTTTAAGATGTAGTCTTTATAAATTTATGGTTTAAATTGGGAATGTGGCTCAGTAGCTAAAAACAGGAAGTTTGCACATAACTTTGAAATCAGAAAAATATGCAACTAAGTAAAAGATCATCTGAATTATGGAGAGCCGTGGCAGGCAGAGAATGCTGTCATAGTGAGCTTCCCAAAGTGAACTTGAAATCTGTGCTTCTCTATCGTTAACTTATAAACTGATAGTGAGAAACAAAAGTCAGTGTAAAGGTATAAATATAGACCTTTAGACATAAGGTAGACATAGACCAAAACATAGATCTATAGACAGTATATTAAAAAGCAGAGACATTACTTTGCCAACAAAGGTCAGTCTAGTCAAAGCTATGGTTTTTCCAGTAGTCATGTATGGATGTGCGAGTTGGACTATAAAGAAAGCTGAGTGCCGAAGAACTGATGTTTTGAACTGTGGTGTTGGAGAAGACTCTTGAGAGTCCCTTGGACTGCAAGGAGATCCAACCAGTCCATTCTAAAGGAGATCAGTCCTGGGTGTTCATCGGAAGGACTGATGCTGAAGCTGAAACTCCAATACTTTGGCCACCTCATGCTAAGAACTGACTCATTGGAAAAGACCCTGATGCTGGGAAAGATTGAAGGGAGGAGGAGAAGGGGACAACAGAGGATGAGATGGTTGGATGACATCACCAGTTTGATGGACATGAGTTTGAGCAAGCTCTGGGAGTTGGTGATGGACAGGGAGGCCTGGTGTGCTGCAGTCCATGGGGGTCACAAAGAGTCAGACATGACTGAGTGACTGAACTGAACTGAAAGGTATAAAACATGCAAATGTTTATGTGTTTGTTTATTTTTTGCTAGAGTAGATATACAAATATATCTTAATTTTAGTGACCTGCTTGAGGAAACATTGACATTGATACATAAAATTATTATTCTCACAAATGACCCTAAAAAAATCATTTATGCAAATTTGAAGGGAATTCAGTAGGAATTTTTAAAAGAAAAATAAATAAAAGGAAGTGTTGAGTAGTAAGAAATAAGATAAAATGTGAAATTGAGTAATAAAGACATTTGAAATTTCTTTTGTTAAATTATTTTTAATTTTTTAAAAATTAATTTGTTTTAATTGGAGGATACTAATTTTACAATATTGTGGTGGTTTTTGCCATACATCGACATGAATCAGCCAGGGTTATACATATGTCCTTCCATCTTGATCCCCCTCCCACCTCCCTCCCCATCCCATCGCTATCTCTCTGGGTCATCCCAGAACACAGGCTTTGAGTGCCCTGCTTCATGCATGGAACTTATACTGGTCATCTATTTTACATACGGTAATATACATGTTTCAATGCTATTCTCTCAAATCATCCCACCCTGCCTTCTCCCACAGAGTCCAAAAGTCTGAAGGTATTTTAGTTTGTGATTATCTTGGATGGAGAGGATCAAGAAAGAATAACAAATTGACAAATACAGGGGGCATAAATGTTAGTAAATATGGTTTTAGCAAATTATATACTTAATATACTTAGAAAATATGACTTGAAAACTACCTAAGAGGTTGAATTATTTCTCTTATCTATACCTTTTATTACCTTCGCTAAAAGTTACAGAGTTCAATATAAAAATAAAAAATAATACTGAATACAACAAACAACTAAATAAGTGTTACTATTTTGTGTTTATCTTCCAATTCAACTTTTTGTGCTACACACAGAATGATACATGCATAAATATATGATAGATAAGTACACAAAACCATAATTTTTATTCAATAAAATATTACATGTAGTAGTAATTAATGGGCTTCCCAGGTGGCTCAGTGATAAAGAATCTTCCTGCCAATGCGGGAGACACGAGTTAGATTCCTGGGTCAGGAAGATCCCCTGGAGGAAGAAATGACAGCCCACTCCAGTATTCTTGCCTGGAAAATTCTATGGACAGAGGACCTTGACAGCCTAAATGCCATGGGATCGCAAAGAGCTGGACACAACTGAGCAACTGAACTGACTAGTAATTAATAGAAGAAGAGAAATCCATTCAAAGAACTGGGCAAAATCTGATAAAAATTTCCTTACTCAAGTCATATTTGCCTTAGTAAGATACATTTAACATTAAGAAAATTAAAAATAGAGAATAGACTGTTATTTGTTTT
The DNA here is from genome assembly GCF_000754665.1 of Bison bison bison. Lineage (NCBI taxonomy): Eukaryota > Metazoa > Chordata > Mammalia > Artiodactyla > Bovidae > Bison > Bison bison. The sequence goes on from NW_011494547.1 coordinate 188,726, forward strand.
AAAATACTTTTGCCAATAAATATTTCAATGAAAGTAAATCATGTATGTAGAAAAATAAGCACACTGTAAGTGAACAAATTGTAAACAAATCATGTGTTAGTTGCTCAGTCATGTCTGACTCTTTGAGACCCCATGGATGGTAGATCACCAGGTTCCTCTGTCCATGGGATTCTCCAGGCAAGAATATTGGAGTGGCTTGCCATTTCCTTCTCCAGGGGATCTTCCTGACCAGGGGTTGAACCCAGGTCTCCTGCGTTGCAGGCTCATTCTTTACCATCTGAGCCACCAGGGAAGCCAAACAAATCATAGACTTAATGTATTTTCACAGATGAGCATATCCACATCACCTTTTCTCAGGTAGGTAAATATTAAATGCTTGCTGATATCACAGAAGACACCTTCATACTGCTTCATAGGACCTCTCTTTCTTTTTCTCAGAGACCTGATTCTCACTTTTAACACCACTGAAACCAGAGACTAGTTTTATCTGTTTTAGAAATTTTTCAATGAAATCATATCATGTGTACTTTTGTGTTTGACTTTTAGCATTATTTTTGAGAAATGAACCCATGTTGCTGGAGTAGTATTAACTTCATCAATCTATATTATTCCACTGTATAAATATATCATACTTTTTAAAAACTATTTTATCTTTCCCAGTTTTTCCTTTTACAAAAAATGATGCTATATTTTTTTATGTATCTTTAAATACTCCTATGTGTTTCTCTGGAAAACGCAGAGGCATTCTTCTGCTCTGTGTAGTGTAAATTTTGTCACAGCATGTCTCTATGTATATGTAGGTCTGTTTGTTGATTCTTTTTGATGTTTCATTGTCTGTCTGTACTTGTGCCAATACCACATATTTTTAGTTATTCTAAATTTAAAATAAGTCTTGATATCTGTGTAAATTTTCTAACTTTGTTCATCTTCAAGATGGCTTTGGCTGTCCTTAACTCTTTAAATTCCCATATCAATTTTGGAAATAGCCAGTTAATGGAAACATTTCTAGGATTTTTCAGTTGGATTTCATTGAATCACTATTACCCTGAGGATAACTGATACCTTTATCAGTTCAGTTCAGTTCAGTCGCTCAGTCGTGTCCAACTCCTTGCGACCCCATGAATCGCAGCACACCAAGCCTCCCTGTCCATCACCATCTCCTGGAGTTCACCCAAACTCACGCCCATCAAGTCGGTGATGCCATCCAGCCATCTCATCCACTGTGGTCCCCTTGTCCTCCTGCCCCCAATCCCTCCCAACATCAGAGTCTTTTCCAATGAGTCAACTCTTCGCATGAGATGGCCGAAGTACTGGAGTTTCAGCTTTAGCATCGTTCCTTCCAAAGAAATCCCAGGGCTGATCTCCTTCAGAATGGACTGGTTGGATCTCCTTGCAGTCCAAGGGACTCTCAAGAGTCTTCTCCAACACCACAGTTCAAAAGCATCAATTCTTCGGCGTTCAGCCTTCTTCACAGTCCAACTCTCAGATCCATACATGACCACAGGGAAAACCATAGCCTTGACTAGACGAACCTTTGTTGGCAAAGTAATGTCTCTGCTTTTGAATATGCTATCTAGGTTGGTCATAACTTTCCTTCCAAGGAGTAAGCGTCTTTTAATTTCATGGCTGCAGTCACCATCTGCAGTGATTTTGGAGCCCAAAAATATAAAGACTGATACTGTTTCCACTGTTTCTCCATCTATTTCCCATGAAGTGATGGGACCAGATGCCATGATCTTCGTTTTCTGAATGTTGAGTTTTAAGCCAACTTTTTCACTCTCCTCTTTCACTTTCATCAAGAGGCTTTTTAGTTCCTCTTCACTTTCTGCCATAAGGGTGGTGTCATCTGCATATCTGAGGTTATTGATATTTCTCCCGGCAAACTTGATTCCAGCTTGTGCTTCTTCCAGCCCAGCATCTCATGATGTACTCTGAATGTAAGTTAAATAAGCAGGGTGACAATACACAGCCTTGAAGTACTCCTTTTCCTATTTGGAACCAGTCTGTTGTTCCACATCCAGTTCTAACTGTTGCTTCCTGACCTGCATATAGGTTTCTCAAGAGGCAGGTCAGGTGGTCTGGTATTCCCATCTTTTTTAGAATTTTCCACAGTTTATTGTGATCCACACAGTCAAAGGCTTTGGCATAGTCAATAAAGCAGAAATAGATGTTTTTCTGGAACTCTCTTGCTTTTTCCATGATCCAGCGAATGTTGGCAATTTGATCTCTGGTTCCTCTGCCTTTTCTAAAACCAGCTTGAACATCTGGAAGTTCATGGTTCATGCACATTTTAATTCTATTAGGATGCTCATCTTTTGTACTTTTTTGTTCTTTGTTATAATCATGTGTATATATTAAGCCCTTCATTGTTCTTCATTGTTTTATACAATCAGTATCATTTTAGATTTGCTCACATATTTATTTTCTGTTGTTCTTTACATATATACCTGTGTTTCTATCCCAAATTATTTTATTCTCTCCAAAGAATTCCCTTTTAATTATTCTTTGTACAGATCTTATGGATTAATTCTTTTCATTTTTGTTACCTGCAATGTCATTTTGGAAGAATAGTTTTGCTTTATATTGTATTTTAGGTTGGCAGTAATTTTCTTTTCTTCATTTGTTTTTAAGACTAATTGTCTTCTGGCTAATATATGTCTCTTGAAAGTTCACTGACAATGAGACATCGCCTCATTTATGTCTGAATGGCTAATAACAAACTAACACCAATAACAAATTTTGGTGAGTGTGGAAAGAAACAAACCCTTTTACACGGTTGGTTGGAATGTAAATTTGGGCAACACAGGAAAAGAGTCTGGAAGTTTCTCAAAAACTAAAAATATAACTATTATAGGACACAGAAATTTCATTCTTAAATATATACCCCCCAAAAAAGCCTATACAAACATTAATTTGAAAAGAGACTTGCACCTCAATGTTCGTAGCAGAAGTATTTACAATTGCCAAGATATGGAAGCAACCTGTATCCATCATGGAATGGATGGATGGATAAAGATGTGGTAGACACACACACACACACACACACACACACACAATGGGATACTGTTTAAAAAATAAAAAAGAATGAGTTCTTTGCCATTTGCAACAACATGGATAGGGGTATTATGTTTAGTGAATTAAGTCAGAGAAAGATAAATACTGTATGATATCATGTATGTGGAATCTAAAAAATACAACACGATAGTGAATATAACAACAATAGAAAGCAGACACATATATAGATAACAAACTCGTGGTAACCAGGAGGAACGGGACAAGAGAGGGGCAACATAGGTGTAGGGGATTAAGAAGCACAAGCATTATGCATAATCTATAAGGATATATTGCACAATACACAGAACATAGCCAATAACTATGTTATGTGTAAACTCACTTCAGTCATGTCCCTCTCTGCAGTGCTATGAACTATAGCCCTCTAGGCTCAGAGGACCATGCGATTCTCCAGGCAAAAATACTGGAGTGGGTTACCATGCCCTTCTCCAAGGGATTTTTTCCAATCTAGGGCTCAAACCCACATCTCTTATGTCACCTTCATTGACAGGAAGGTGTTTTTTTTTTTTTACCACTAGTGCCATCTGGGAACCCCCATAATAACTATAAATGGCATATAACATTTAATAATTGACACTCACTGCATTGTATACCTGTAACATAATATTGTACATCAACTGTACTTCAACTAAATATTTTTTTAAAATAGAATCAAAAACAAAGAAAGGAAAATACACTGAGACTCATATAGTTGTTCCTTTGAAAGTTATGTGTGTTTCATTCTCTGGCTGCCTAACATATGTCCTATTTCTCTTTAAATTTCAGCAAAGTTGCTATTCTTTGTCTAGGTGTAGTTTTCTTTGCTACACATCTTAAATCTGTGGCTTTTGGAAAATTCAGTTCAGTTCAGTTCAGTCGCTCAGTCGTGTCTGACTCTTTGCGACCCCATGAAGTGCAGCACGCCAGGCATCCCTGTCCATCACCAGCTCACGGAGTTCACTCAGACTCACGTCCATCAAGTCAGTGATGCCATCCAGCCATCTCATCCTCTGTCGTCCCCTTCTCCTCCTGCCCCCAATCCCTCCCAGCATCAGAGTCTTTTCCAATGAGTCAACTCTTCGCATCAGGTGGCCAAAGTACTGGTGTTTCAACTTTAGCATCATTCCTTCCAAAGAAATCCCAGGGCTGATCTCCTTCAGAATGGACTGGTTGGATCTCCTTGCAGTCCAAGGGACTCTCAAGAGTCTTCTCCAACACCACAGTTCAAAAGCATCAATTCTTCGGCACTCAGCCTTCTTCACAGTCCAATTCTCACATCCATACATGACCACAGGAAAAACCATAGCCTTGACTAGACGGACCTTTGTTGGCAAAGTAATGTCTCTGCTTTTCAATATGCTATCTGGGTTGGTCATAACTTTTCTTCCAATGAGAAAACGTCTTTTAATTTCATGGCTGCAGTCACCATCTGCAGTGATTTTGGAGCCCCCAAAAATAAAGTCACACTGTTTCCACTGTTTCTCCATCTATTTCCCATGAAGTGATGGGACCAGATGCCATGATCTTTGTTTTCTGAATATTGAGCTTTAAGCCAACTTTTTCACTCTCCTCTTTCACTTTCATCAAGAGGCTTTTTAGTTCCTCTTCACTTTCTGCCATAAGGGTGATGTCATCTGCATATCTGAGGTTATCGATATTTCTCCTGGCAATCTTGATTCCAGCTTGTGCTTCTTCCAGCCCAGCATTTCTCATGATGTACTCTGCATATAAGTTAAATAAGCAGGGTGACAATGTACAGCCTTGACGTACTCCTTTTCCTACTTGGAACCAGTCTGTTGTTCCATGTCCAGTTCTAACTGTTGCTTCCTGACCTGCATACAGGTTTCTTAAGAGGTAGATCAGGTGGTCTGGTATTCCCATCTATTTCAGAATTTTCCACAGTTTATTGTGATCCACACAGTCAAAGGCTTTGGCATAGTCAATAAAACAGAAATAGATGTTTTTCTGGAACTCTCTTGCTTTTTCCATGATCCAGCAGATGTTGGCAATTTGATCTCTGGTTCCTCTGCCTTTTCTAAAACCAGCTTGAACATCAGGAAGTTCATAGTTCACGTACTGCTGAAGCCTGGCTTGGAGAATGTTGAGAATTACTTTACTAGTGTGTGAGATGAGTGCAATTGTGCAGTAGTTTGACCATTCTTTGGCTTTGTGTTTCTTTGGGATTGGAATGAAAATTTACTTTTTCCAGTCCTGTGGCCACTGCTGAGTTTTCCAAATTTGCTGGCATATTGAGTGCAGCACTTTCACAGCATCATCTTCTAGGATTTGAAATAGCTCAACTGGAATTCCATCAACTCCACTGACTTTGTTTGTAGTGATGCTTTCTAAGGCCCACTTGACTTCACATTCCAGAATGTCTGGCTCTAGGTCAGTGATCACACCATCATGATTATCTGGGTCATGAAGATCTTTTTTGTACAGTTCTTCTGTGTATTCTTGCCACCTCTTCTTAATATCTTCTGCTTCTGTTAGGTCCATACCATATCTGTCCTTTATGAGCCCATCTTTGCATGAAATATTCCCTTGGTATCTCTAATTTTCTTGAAGAGATCTCTAGTCTTTCCCATTCTGTTGTTTCCCTCTATTTCTTTGCATTGATCACTGAGGAAGGCTTTCTTATCTCTTCTTGCTATTCTTTGGAACTCTGCATTCAGATGCTCATATCTTTCCTTTTCTCCTTTGCTTTTCGCTTCTCTTCTTTTCACAGCTAATTGTAAGGCCTCCCCAGACAGCCATTTTGCTTTTTTGCATTTCTTTTCCATGGGGATGGTCTTGATCCCTGTCTCCTGTACAATGTCACGAACCTCATTCCATAGTTTATCAGGCACTCTATCTATCAGATGTAGGCCCTTCAATCTATTTCTCACTTCCTAAATCATACTCAGGTATGATTTAGGTCATACCTGAGTGGTCTAGTGGTTTTCCCTACTTTCTTCAATTTCAGTCTGAAGATGGCAATAAGGAGTTCATGATCCAAGCCACAGTCAGCCCCTGGTCTTGTTTTTGCTGACTGTATAGAGCTTCTCCATCTTTGGCTGCAAAGAATATAATCAATCTGATTTCAGTGTTGACCATCTGGTGATGTCCATGTGTAGAGTCTTCTCTTATGTTTTTGGAAGAGGGTGTTTGTTATGACCAGTGCATTTTCTTGGCAAAACTCTATTAGTCTTTGCCCTGCTTCATTCCATATTCCAAGGCTAAATTTGCCTGTTACTCCAGGTGTTTCTTGGCTTCCTACTTTTGCATTCTAGTCCCTTACAATGAAAAGGACATCTTTTTTGGAAAATTATCAATCATTATCTTTACAAATATTGTTTCTGCTCATTTTCTTCCATGCCTTCTCCTGTAGTACCATTTACAGATCTGTTAAAACTATTGGTTATATTCCTTCTCAATAATTACGGTGTTTTCTCTGTTTTCCATCCTTTAATTTATCTTTGCTTTAGTCTGGGTATTTCTTATTGATCTTTATTCCATTCAATGTTTTATTTTTCTCTATGGTAAAGTATAATCTCCTGTTAAAACCATACATTGAGTCTTAGTTTCAGTTGTTTAATTTTTTAGCTCTAGCATTTGTGGTTGATATATATTCATTCTTAAATTTTTAAATATCATATTGTTGTTTAGCCTCTAAGTCACATTGAACTCTTTGAGACCCCATGGACTGTACAATGTCAGCCTCATCTATTCTCCACTATTTCCTGGACTTTGCTCAAATTCATGTCCATTGAGTTGATGATGCTATCTAACCATCTCATTCTCTGCCAGCCTCTTCTCCTTTTGCCTTCAGTCTTTCCTAGCATCAGTGTCTTTTCCATTGAGTTGGCTGTTCATATCAGGTGCACAAAGTACTGGAGCTTCAGCTTGATTCTTAAATATATTTAAAGAAATATTTAATATATTATAAAATGCATACCAAATATATTAATATAACTATATGCATGCATGCTAAGTCACTTCAATCCTGTCCGGCTCTTTGTGAACCTATGGAGTGTAGCCTGCTGGGCTTCTCAGTCCATGGGATTCTCCAAGCAAGAATATTGGAGTGGGTGGCATGCCTTCATCCAGGGGATCTTCTTGATCCAGGATTGAACCCATGTCTCTAATATCTCCTGCATTGTCAAGTGCATTCTTTACCACTAAATCCACCTGGGAAGCCTCTATAGAACTTTATGTGTGATATCAGTTCGGTTCAGTTCAGTCGCTCAGTCATGTCTGACTCTTTGTGACCCCATGAACCACAGCAGGCCAGGCCTCCCTGTCCATCACCAATTCCCGGAGTTTACCCAAACTCACATCCATTAAGTCGGTGATGCCATCTGACCATCTTATCCTCTGTCATCCCCTTCTCCTGCTGCCCTCAATCTTTCCCAATATCAGAGTCTTTTCCAATGAGTCAGCACTTCACATCAGGTGGCCAAAGTATTGGAGTTTCAGCTTCAACACTAGTCCTTCCAATGAACACCCAGAACTGATCTCCTTTAGGATGGACTGGTTGGATCTCCTTGCAGTCCAAAGGATGCTCAAGAGTCTTCTCCAACACCACAGTTCAAAGCATCAATTCTTCGGCGCTCAGCCTTCTTTATAGTCCAACTCTCATATCCATATATGACCACTGGAAAAACCATAGCCTTGACTAGACGGACCTTTGTTGACAAAGCAATGCCTCTGCTTTTTAGTATGCTGTCTAGGTTGGTGCAAGAAGATACAATCAGTCCATTCTAAAGGAGATCAGTCCTGGGTGTCCTTTGGAAGGAATGATGCTAAAGATGAAACTCCAGCACTTTGGCCACCTCTTGCAAAGAGTTGACTCATTGGAAAATACTCTGATGCTGGGAGGGATTGGGGGCAGGAGGAGAAGGGGATGACAGAGGATGAGATGGCTGGATGGCATCACCAACTCGATGGATGTAAGTTTGAGTGAACTCCGGGAGTTGGTGATGGACAGGGAGGCCTGGCGTCCTGCAATTCATGGGGTTGTAAAGAGTCGGACACAGCTGAGTGACTGAACTGAACTGAACTGAACTAGGTTGGTCATAACTTTCCTTCCAAAGAGTAAGCATCTTTTAATTTCATAGCTGCAGTCACCATCTGCAGTGATTTTGGAGCCCAGAAAAATAAAGTCTGACACTGTTTCCACTGTTTCCCCATCTATTTCTCATGAAGTGATGGGACCAGATGTCATGATCTTAGTTTTCTGAATGTTGAGTTTTAAGCCAGCTTTTTCACTCTCCTCTTTCACTTTCATCAAGAAGCTCTTTAGTTCTTCTTCACTTTCTGCCATAATGGTGATGTCATCTGCATATGTGAAGTTTTTTATATTTCTCCCAGCAATCTTGATTCCAGCTTGTGCTTCATCCAGCCCAGCCTTTCTCATGATTTACTCTGCATATAAGTTAAATAAGCAGGGTGACAATATACAGCCTTGACGTACTCTTTTTCCTATTCGGAACCAGTCTCTTCCATGTCCAGTTCTAATTGTTGCTTCCTGACCTGCATATAGGTTTCTCAGGAGCCAGGTCAGGTGGTCTGGTATTGCCATCTCTTTCAGAATTTTCCACAGTTTTCTGTGATCCACACAGTCAAAGGCTTTGGCATAGTCAATAAAGCAGAAATAGATGTGTGATATATATTTAATTATTTGATTATTTGGTCATACTATATGATGTTCCAAGTAATGTTTTCATTTAATGCCAAGTAATATGATTAAAGTATATAAAATTTTATAGTTTTATATTAGCATTCCCCCAATTAGAGGTCCCCCAACCTTTTTGGCAGCTTCCCTGATAGCTCAGATGGTAAAGAATCCATCTGCAATTTAGGAGACCCTGATTCGATTCCTGGCTCAGGAAGATCCACTGGAGAATGAATAAGTTACCAACTTCAGTCTTCTTGGGTTTCTCTTGTTGCTCACCTGGTAAAGAATCCACCTGCAATGTGGGAGACCTGGGTTCAATCCCTGGGTTGGGAAAATCCCCTGGAGCAGGGAAGGTTACCCACTCCAGTATTCTGGCCTGGAGAATTCCATGGACTCTATAGTCCTTGGGGTTACAAAAGAGTCAGACATGACCAAGCAACTTTCACAATCTTTTTGGCATCAGGGACCAGTTTTGTAGGACTGTTTTCCATGAACTGTGGAGTGAGGGATGATTCAAGCTCATTACATTTATTGCACACTTTATTTCTAATCTAATGCCACCTCTGACCTGACAAGGGCTGCCATCTGTGACCTGGAAGTTAGGGATCTCTGCTCTAGATGATGCTAATTTCTCCAGAGTCATTTAAATTTTTTTCTTTTTAAAAAATTTTGGACAGAAAGAAAATTTCTTTTAATTGATATACACACTAAGGGAAATCTATTAAGGTTTATAGCCAGAGAACTAGAACTTGAAGAAAGGAATGGAGTAAGAAAGAAGACAGAAAAATAAATTTGGGTTCAGGTACTACATGATGTCATTCAATTATTCTATATATGGAACTGAAAATAAAAACAAAAAGAAAGAAACTTCCTTTCCAAAGTCTTTGGGGTTACACATATTTTCCACAATTAGCTCAGAAACTCAATGATGGCATCCACACAGAGATGAAATTGCGAATTCTTCATCTTACAGATTGTCCTCTTTTGGTGTATTCAGAGTGTATCTTGTGACTGAAGTTGACTTTTTCTATTGCAATGTTAAAAATGAAATGAACATTAGTGAAACACTTCACCTACATTTCACAAAGTTAAGTTGTTGAAAAAGTAAGCTCTAGTACAGTAATCTAAGGGTAAGGGATGACTTTCAGTGATTTGAAAGTATAGTTGGCCATAGGCATTAATTGTTAAAAAGCCAAATTTTTATCAGAAGTTTCAAAATTGACTCTTTCATGGTCCCAATGTCATGGCTAATTCTTTAGCTGTGTTTCTTTCTGGTTTGGCTACCTGTCAAATGAACAATGTTTTAAGGAAAAAGAATCAGCAATTGTCTCTTCCTGTAGCAGTTTTTCCCCATGATCTCCCACCCATTGAGTTCAATGACTTTAAAGACATTTTTGAATGAAGGAAAAAGAGACTACCCTTGTGGGCCAGACAGAGGAAGCATCCTTTTGCTGAGTCATTTACTTTGAAACTGACAGGCAGTTGAGTAGAGGAAGGTCATTTTAATCCAGCCTGACACTGAACAACTTTTAAGATAAATCTTAGGTCTTTTATTTTTTAAATAAAAATCTTACTCTTTCAACTTTCTCCTGAGTTATATTTCTTTAGTACCTGATGGAATTCTGAAGAATAAATACCTGAATATAAATAAAAATTCTGAAAATAAATGTCTTTATTTTGACTTTTGAGAATTAAGGTTTTTGTTTTTTTTTTAATTTTAGATTATACTTGTTTTACTTTTACCCTCTAGAAATAATACTTGTGGCCAACAATATCTTTCAAAGCTTGACACAAAAACATCTCCTTAGGAAACCATGAACTTGAATTTTGGTCCTTGTATTCCTATTAAACCATCTGAAGCTCTCAGAATCTTTGTTCCTTATATTCCTATTAAACTACTTGAAGTTCTCAGAATAGGTGTCTATTCATGAATCCACAGAAATTTTTGAGGAGAAAAATAGCACTGAGCTATTTTGGGGGCTCACTTCTTTACATTTCTTCTTCCCAGGATCTTGCCGCTCAAGTTCTTACTGTCTTGATTGTTCTCTAACATCGCCAAACATACTTTAAAAACATTTTATGTAGTTTTCTAGGCATTCTCAAATGGAGGTTTGATTTGTTAGACCCAATTCTGCATTCCAGAAGCAGAGGTTGGTGGTGTTTTATTTAAACTCGTATTACCTACATTTGTTTCTTTACTTACTCCTATGGTATACCTTACTTTTCTTTGAAAATGTCTTTCTCTCTCAAAGACAAAAAGAGAAATCTGAAAGCAACCAGAGTGATGGTACATACTATATAAAGAGAAATGAGACCAACAAATTTGTGGAGCAATAAAAATAGATCAAAAGATGGTTCACTAGTGTTCCAGTTACTATGGTTGCATAACCAATTACCATAAAACTTAGTGTCTTAAAACAACCTTTTTATTGTACTCGCAAAATCTGTGAGCCAGGAATTTGGACAGGGCATGGAGCCAAGGGCTTGTTCCTGTTCCAAAATGTCTGAATTCTCGTCTAGGACAAGACAGCTGGGGTTACTCAGAAGCTGGGGAATGGAGACATTTAGGAGTCTTCACTCATGTGCGTCTTGGCTGATTCTGGTTGTTAACTGGGACCATACCTGAGGCTATGACCAGAGTATGTGGTCATGTATATTTGTGAAGTATAGGTCATGGCCTATACTTCACAAATGGCCTCAGGATATTGAGACCAAAATGGCCACTCAGAACTCAGAAGAATTATCTATGAAAAATGTGAAATTTGCATAAACATTTCTGAATGTGCATGGAAGTTATATAGTCACATTTTGTTAGAGTCTGTTGGTTACCAGAGAGTCACAAAACTGCCAGATTTTGTGGGGGCTGTAGGATGACATAGATTCCCACTCTCAATGTGGGAAAGTTCAAGGTCATACTGTAGAAGACTTATAGGTGGGAGACATTCTTATGTCAAGCTTTGAAAGATATTGTTGGCTGCAAGTAATATTTCCAAGGGGTAAAAGTAAAACACATACAATTTAAAATTAAATAAAACCCTTAATTCCCCAAAAGTCAAAATGAAGACATTTTTATTCAAGCAAAATATATTGTCACCCTGCTTATTTAACTTAAATGCAGAGTACATCATGCAAAACGCCAGGCTGGATGACTCACAAGCTGGAATCAAGATTACCAGAAGAAATTCCAACAACTTCAGATATGCAGATGATACCACTCTAATGGCAGAAAGTGAAGAAGAACTAAGGAGCCTCTCGAGGAGGGTGAAAGAGGAGAGCAAAAAAAACTGGCTTAAAACTCAACATTCAAAAAACTAAGATTATAGCATCTGATCCCAACACTTCATGGCAAATAGAAGGGGGAAAGTGGAAACGGTGACAAATTTTATTTTCTTGGGCTCCAAAATCACTATGGATGGTGATTGTAGCCATGAAATTAAAAGACTCTTGCTCCTTGGAAGGAAAGCTACGACAAAGTTAGACAACATATTAAAAAGTAGAGATATCTCTTTGTCAACAAAGGTCCATATAGTCAAAGTTATGTTTTTCCTGTAATTAAATATGGAAGTGAGTGTTGGACCATAAAGAAGACTGAATACCAAAGAATGGATGCTTTTTAATTGTGGTGCTGGAGAAGATTTGTGAGTCTCTTGGACAGCAAGGAGATCCAACCAGTTAATCCTAAAGGAAATCAATCCTGAATATCCACTGGAAGACTGATGCTGAAGCTCCAATGCTTTGGCCACCTGCAGTGAAGAGTAGAGTCATTGGAAAAGACCCTGATACTGTGAAAAACTGAAGACAAAAGGAGAAGAGGGCAGCAGAGGCTGAGGTGTTTAGATAGCATTTCCAACTCAGAGGACATGAACTTATTCAAACTCTGGGAGACAGTGGAAGACAGAAGAGCCTGGCATGCTGAAGTTCATGGGGTTGCAAAAAATCAGACATGACTTAGAGACTGAACAACAATATCTGATAGAATAATGCTGTCACCCCAACCATGATGTCCACATCCTTATCCTTGGATCCTGTAAAACTTCAGCTTATGTGGCAAATGGGGATGAAGTTTGCAGGTGGAATTAAGGCTGCTATTCGGCTGACTTTATGATAGGGAAATCATTTTGGATTTCTGGGCAGACTCAGTGTAATCACATGAGTCTTCAAAGGAGGAAGACAGGCAGATGAAGAGGGCAGAGCTCTACCATATGAGGACTAGACCCATTGATGTGTCTTGGAAGATGGAGGAAGATACTGTGAACCAAGGATGTAGGCAGTCTCTAAGAAATGAAAAAGGAAAAGGGAGGATTCTCTCCCAAGAACCTCTAAGAGGAATTCATCCTGGCTGGCATACTGATCTTAGCTTAGTAAGACCCATGTCAGATTTCTGATCTCCAGAACAGTAAATAATAAATGTGTGTTGTTTCAGCCACTGCATTTGCGTTAACTTGTGATGATAGTGGTTTAGTGCAGTCATGTATGAATCTTGTGACCCCATGGACTGTGGCCTGCCAGGCTCCTCTGCCCTTGGGATTCTCCAGGCAGGAATACTGGAGTGGGTGGTTGCTGTTTCCTTCTCCAGGGGATTTTCCCAACCCAGGAATCGAACCCAGGTCTCCTGCATTGCAGGTAGACTTTTTACCAACTGAGCTATGAGGGAAGTCCAGTATGATGATAGTGGTAGAAATTAATTCATGTTTTGTTTCATTAAATAAGGTGGAAATATAAAGCCTGTGAGGTGAGCAGGTGCTATCTGTACTTTTATATATATTCATATAATCCATATTTTAAAATTCAATAAAATATTACAATACATATATTTTTGCATACATATAATATAAATGTAAGATATGCATTAATGTAACATATGCATTAATGTAACTGATAGCTAATGGAATGTAATAAGCATACACATAATAAGTTTTGGCTTAGTCTTCATGCAGTGTTGATTTGAAGAAACAACATTTAGCAAGGAAAAACATACATATATATATATATTTATTTAAATATATCCATATATTTATCATCGATATTTTTATTTAATTTTTACAAATGTTTAAAGTTGGAAGGGTGTATGTATGTGCTGGGAGTTTGGGGGAGCACTTTCTGGGTACACAAACAGCTTAAAATTCCTCTTTCCCTGTCACTGTCTGACTCACAATCCGTTATAGTAGCCCCTTCCCAACACCTTTCTCTCACATATACTTAATTCTCAGCCAGGAAGTTTTCCTTTCATCTATCCTGCATGGGTTCTTGTCCTTTATCATCCTCCTATTTTCTTCAATCTTATTTCTTCTCTTGGTCATTTTTGTTACCAATTCCTCAGTGTTGCCAGCTATGCATCTTAAAGTTACATATGTTCCTGGAATTCTTAAATTAGAAAAGAAAGAAACTGAGAAGATGATCCTGTTCTTTGGTGGGTATTGGTGGATATTTTAGTTTGCTAGGGTTGTGGGAACAAATACCTCAAAGTGAGTGGCTTCAAGAATAGAAATGTACAGTCTTTCAGTGTGGAGGCTAGTAGTCTGAGTTTAAGGTGACTGAAGGAATGGCTCCTTCTGATGGTGGTGAAGGAGAATCTGTTCCATGAGTTTTGACTACTTTTGAGTCAGAAGAACTGACTCATTGGAAAAGACCCTGATGCTGGGAAAGATTGAAGGCAGGAGGAGAAGGGGACAACAGAGGATGAGATGGTCAGATGGCATCACTGACATGATGGACATGAGTATGAGCAAGCTCCAGGAGCTGGTGATGGTTAGGGAAGCCTGGCGTGCTGCAGTCCATGGGGTCACAGAGAGTCGGACACAACCAAGTGTCTGAACTGAACTGAACTGGGTGATTTGCTGGCAATCTTTGGCATTCCTTGGCTTATAGAGTGAGTGAACATGAAAGTGAAAGACATCCCTCTGTCCATGGAATTTCTCAGGCAAGAATACTGGAGTGGGTAGCCATTCCTTTCACCAGGGGATCTTCCTGACCCAGAGGTCAAACCCAACCCTTCTACTTTTAGGCAGATTCTTTACCTTCTGAGCCATCAGGGAAGCTCTGTCTTAAGGAAACATCACTAATTTCTTCCCTTATTTCTAAGTGATGTTCTCCCTGTGCATGTGTCTGTGTTCAAATTTTCCTTCTTATAAAGGTACCAGACATATTGGATTAGGGGCCCAACTTTCTCCATTATAAACTCATCTTAATGAATCACACTTGCAACTAATCTGTATTTTCAAATTGGGTTACCTTATGAGGTACTGGCTGAGAAGGCAATGGCACCCCACTCCAGTACTCTTGCCTGGAAAATCCCATGGATGGAGGAGCCTGGTAGACTGCAGTCCATGGGGTCACTAGGAGTCGGACACAACTATGTAACTTTCAAGCAGACAACCTGAGCCACTTCACTTTCACTTTTCACTTTCATACATGGGAGAAGGAAATGGCAAGCCACTCCAGTGTTCTTGCTTGGAGAATCCCAGGGACTGGGGAGCCTGGTAGGCTGCTGTCTCTGGGGTCGCACAGAGTCGGACACGACCGAAGCGACTTAGCAGCAGCAGCAGCATGAGGTACTGGAGGTTAGGACCTCAATATACAAATCTGTTTTTGAAAAGGACAGAGTTCAACCTGTAATAGTAGTTGAGAAATGAGGAAGCTGTGGAAATCATTCTTTGCCATTGCTTTTTGAATTTAATTTTTAAACTTATTATTTAGTAGATATTTTTCCAGGGACAAATGCTTATCAAAAATACTTTAAAATATTTTATTGTATGTCATTGTATACTTGTAAAGAAAATAAAATTAAGGTTTAAACAATGATAGTTCTTTGTCTGGAACTCATTGTCTGGAAATCTGTGTGGTGACAGTGATGGATGAAAGACAGTACTTTCAGTCACCTCTTATGACTGGATAAGGCCTTTTGACAAGAGTTTTCTCTGTGATAATAAAGAGATTTTCAGTCAGTCGGGGGCTCTTTCAGAGCATTATATGATAAGCAATTTGACCTCTCATTAAGAAGATCTATTAAGTAAAGTTTTTATTAAATCCTTAGGAAACAGGTACTATCTTGTCCCATTAGCACCAATTTCTCTGGCAGTTTTTTTTTTTTTGGTAGGAGGGGTGTATCTGCTGTTTCAATTAAGAAGAAATCAGACTGGAGTGTGTTTTCTCTTTTATTCTATATTATTCATAGAACTTTAAGTAATTTTCTTAAAACAAAACTATGAATATCAGTTTCCTCATGTAAAATATTATGGCATTAATTATTTTTATTCTGAGTTCCTTATGGGTTTATTGGAAAATCATAATAAAATAATGCATGTCAAAGCATATTGAAATTATGTATGTTACTAAAATATAAAATTTGTTATGAAAATAATTAATATTTACCTACTGAATAACAACTAAATATAAGTTGCATAAAGAATACGGTTTAGGAAAAAAGATCTGGATTACTGAGAGTAGAGGAAGAGGATAATAAGTAACAAAAAGATGCATATACTATATAATGATGCATATTTGCTGTTTAAGAACTTTTTTAATGTTACTTGGGTTTACTTCAGTTTAAAAGTTAAAGATATTTGTTTTCAAAAGTCTAAGTGTTATGATTCTTTTCCCTACAATAGATAGAATGTCCCTGTTATTATCTGTCAACAGTCACTGAAGATGTTGAAGTCATTATGTGAAGGCGAGAATGCAGATAATTTATTAGGTCTTATTGTGCTCAGTCCACGTTATAAATCTTAGATCTTATTAAAATGATCCCAAAGTGTTGGAAAGCATTCAGTTCAGTTCAGTCGCTCAGTCGTGTCTGACTCTTTGCGATCCCATGAATTGCAGCATACCAGGCCTCCCTGTCCATCACCATCTCCAGGAGTTCACTCAGACTCATGTCCATCGAGTCGGTGATGCCATCCAGCCATCTCATCCTCTGTTGTCCCCTTCTCCTCCTGCCCCTAATCCCTCCCAGCATCAGAGTCTTTTCCAGTGAGTCAACTCTTCACATGAGGTGGCCAAAGTACTGGAGTTTCAGCTTTAGCATCATTCCTTCTAAAGAACACCCAAGGCTGATCTCCTTTAGAATGGACTGGCTGGATCACCTTGCAGTCCAAGGGACTCTCAAGAGTCTTCTCCAACACCACAGTTCAAAAGCGTCAATTATTCAGTGCTCAGCTTTCTTCACAGTCCAATTCTCACATCCATACATGACCACTGGAGAAACCATAGCCTTGAGTACATGGACCTTTGGTGGCAAAGTAATGTCTCTGCTTTTTAATATGCTGTCTAGATTGGTGATAACTTTCGTTCCAAGGAGAAAGCATCTTTTTTTCATGGCTGCAGTCACCATCTGCAGTGATTTTGGAGCCCCCCAAATAAATAAAGTCTGACACTGTTTCTTTCCACTGTTTCCCCATCTATTTCCCATGAAGTAATGGGACCAGATACCATGATCTTCGTTTTCTGAATGTTGACCTTTAAGAAGCAATCAGCCAAAAGCACAAAGCATATAATTCTAACCAGCTTGATAAATTGGCTGGATATGTCATGGATTTATAGCTCTAGAAGAGTGAACTGCAGTTCTTCCCTCCCAACCAGCAAATTAAGCTTTTAGAGGAAACTTCTCATTACAGCTCACTCTTTCTCAAATTAAGAAATGCTAGGGTTTACTTTACCTGTACCTTACTTTGTAGGAACATACAGATGGTAATAAAGACACAGGCATTGCTTCTGACTCATTAAAGAAAAATCTAGCTTCTTTCTAGGAACTTAGCTCTCCTTTACTCCAACCACTTTCAATAAATTATATTTCCTCATGTGTGGTTTGAAAATATCCAATCAGCCAACAGTATTTTACTTTTAATTTTTTTCTAATTGTTGCTGACAAATATTCTCCTTCCAATTCTTTGCCACAACAAAATGTGTGCAAATAGTGGTGATCTTTACCACATTGCAATCTTCTCAGTAATATTTTTAAACGTTAGCACTAAATACTAACAGCTTGAAATCATTTGTGTTCTTCGGCTAGGTTTTATTTTCTCTAGCATGTTTATTTTCTTTTTCTCATAAGCAGTATTTCTCTTCTTTATCATTTTCAATATAAACAATGCTTTTTAGATGAATATTATCTTTTAAGATGGTTACTTTATTTTAATAGGTAATATAGGCACATAATTTATATTTTAAAGCTAATAAAAATAAGTCTCTTGAACACTCTGTACACTAGTTGATATTCGATCCCATCTCACAGGCAAACTCTATTACCAATTTCTTATGTATTCTTCCAGAGATATCATATTTACTTACAAGTATAT
>NW_011494547.1:206978-209444 GCF_000754665.1 Bison bison bison
CACTTCACATTTCACATGCCTTGGAGAAGGAAATGGCAACCCACTCCAGTGTTCTTGCCTGGAGAATCCCAGGGACAGGGGAGCCTGGTGGGTGCCATCTACGGGATCACACAGAATTGGACACGACTGAAGTGACTTAGCAGCAGCAGCAGCAGTATATATATATATATGTACTTATAACTATAAACGCGAAGAGTTGACTCGTTGGAAAAGACTCTGATGCTGGGGGGGACTGAGGGCAGGAGGAGAAGGGGACGACAGAGGATATGGCTGGATGGCATCAGCGGCTCGATGGACATGAGTTTGAGTGAACTCCGGGAGTTGATATTGGACAGGGAGGCCTGGCGTCCTGCGATTCATGGGGTCGCAAACATTTGGACATGACTGATCGGCTGAAATGAACTGAACTGAACTGATAACTATAAATATTTGTATACCTTGCATACTTCTATAAAACCTAGTTTTTTTCTTTTGATAATGTATCTCATTGAGTATTCCATATAAATCCAATTGGAATTGCCTTGTGCTTTTTAACTTCGGAACAACTTTCCATTGTACTGACCTGCCTTCATTTATTAAACAGCCCTGTGTCAGTGGACATTTGGGTTGTTTTCAATCTTTTGCTCTTACAAAACAATGCTGCAATAAATATCTTTGTACATATATCTGTACAAAATTTTTGAAATAAAATTGGAGGGTAAATTCCTAACAATGAAATTCTAGTAGAAGAATCAGTATATTTGTGAGAAATAGATGATAGATGTTGGTAGATACTGCCAAATTGTGACCTTTTTGAAGAAACATAGTTTCCTTTGGGAACCGGAGAGTTAATTTTGATAATATATTATGCTCAAGAATATCAGTATACCTCAAAGACAAAAATGGGATCACCATATACTTTTTAAATGACTATGTAATGGTAATCAAGATAGTTTAACTCTAGAATCCTATTTTGGGTAAACTGGGAAGGAGAAGGTAGAAAGTTGTGGTATTTTGGTTTAGGGATTTTTGGTTGGGTCATTTAAAAATGAAACAAAAATAAAGTTTGTAACCAATGCATGGGAGTTTGGTTTGGTTTTAGAAACCTAATTTATATAGAAGAAGGAGGAAAAAGCAGCTTGTGGCTAGATTTTTTCCATAGTAGTTTGCTTATATGTTGTTGTAACTTGCAAAATGTACAGCTCATCACAGTCTGACTCATGCACCCACTTGAACTTTTAAGTTTAGAAGGATATGTTTATTTTATTCACTTTTTTATAGTGAAAAAGAGGGAGTGGAAGACACATTCTATCTTGTGTTTGGAAATTTGGTCCTTTCAGGTTTTATGCCTCATCTATTTTCCTTGTCTGGCTTTCTGGAAAAACAAATGCTCATATAGTTCCTCGAGCGTTCCTTAATACCCCAAATACCTTAGAGCATATTTAAATATTCACTGGAGTGGAAACAGTTTTTAAGAATATATTTATACATTAAATAAAAAATTCTGATTGCCTACAATGTAATATGGGTATTAACCACATGTTTCAAAGGAAAAATTCCTTAAGAAAAATGTTGCAGAATTGTAATAAGGAGACTTCTATAAAAATCAGAGCAATTTTCCATCTCATAAACAATATCTTTTAAAGTACTTTAGAAAATTTCTTTTTTCTGTTAGCTGCTCCCAGAGCTCTTGGCCATCCAACATATTTTCATCATTTTCCAATTTTCAGTCAATAATCAAATACTGCAAAATTCTTATACATCTTCAAACAATAACCAATTCTTGAGTATGTATGAGGAAGTTAATATGTTTAAATTTCAAGAAGGAACTATCAGACCCATGGGGCAAGTCATAAGAACTCATGAATTCTTATTTTTTACTTATGGCGTAAAATGTCAAAAATTACTAATTGGAGAGGAATATATACACATATACACATAAACACAGTTTCTGATGAACTCACTTCTTTCTCTTTTTTTTGCTTTTTCAAATAACTAGTGAATTAAACATTGTATGTAGTGAAATCTCCCTTACTATCAGTTTTGGTTGCTATAACAAGTCTCACATTTAGGTTATGCTGAATTTTTTTAAAGTTCCAATGCATATAGTAAAGTGATGCTTAAAATTCTCCAAGTCAGGCTTCAGCAACACGTGAACTGTGAACTTCCAGATGTTCAAACTGGATTTAGAAAAGGCAGAGGAACCAGAGATCATAATTGCCAACATCCACTGGATCATCAAAAGAGCAAGAGAGTTCCAGGAAAACATCTATCCCAAGCCTTTGACTGTGTGGATCACAATAAACTGTTGAAAATTCTAAAAGAGATGGGAATACCAGACCACCTGACCTGCCTCTTGAGAAACCTGTATGCAGGTCAGGAAGCAACAGTTAGAACTGGATGTGGAACAACAGACTGGTTCCAAATAGGAAAAGGAGTACATCAAGGCTGTATATTGTCACCCTGCTTATTTAACTTCTATGCAGA
>NW_011494547.1:209643-220307 GCF_000754665.1 Bison bison bison
CTGGACTGGAGGAAGCACAAGCTGGAATCAAGATTGCTGGGAGAAACATCAGTAACCTCAGATATGCAGATGACACCACCCTTATGGCAGAAAATGAAGAACTAAAGAGCCTCTTGATTAAAGTGAAAGTGGAGAGTGAAAAAGTTGGCTTAAAGCTCAACATTCAGAAAACTAAGATCATGGCATCTGGTCCCATCACTTCATGGCAAATAGATGGGGAATCAGTGGAAACAGTGGCTGACTTCATTTTTCTGGGCTCCCAAATCACTGCAGATGGTGACTGTTGACATGAAATTAAAAGATTCTTACTCCTTGGAAGGAAAGTTATGACCAACCTAGACAACATATTAAAAAGCGGAGACATTATTTTGCCAACAAAGGTCAAGGCTATGGTTTTTCCAGTGGTCATGTATGGATGTGAGAGTTGGACTATAAATAAAGCTGAGTGCCAAAGAATTGATGCTTTTGAACTGTGGTGTTGGAGAAGACTCTTGAGAGTCCCTTGGACTGCAAGGAGATCCAACCAGTCCATCCTAAAGAAGATCAGTCCTGGGTATTCATCGGAAGAACTGATGTTAAAGCTGAAACTTCAGTACTTTGGCCACCTGATGCAAAGAGCTGACTCATTGAAATACCCTGATGCTGAGAAGGATTGGGTACTAGAAAAGAAGGGGGCGACAGAGGATGAGATGGCTGGATGGCATCACTGACTCGATGGACATGAGTCTGAGTGAACTCCAGGAGTTGGTGATGGACAGGGAGGCCTGGTGTGCTGCGGTTCATGGGGTCGCAGAGTCGGACACGACTGAGCAACTGAACTGAACTGAATGCATGTAAACATTTATACATGTAACATATTTGATGTTTATGTCTGTAATAGATAACAACTTTGTCTTTTGTAAAACAATACACATTTTCTTAATGAAAAGAGAACAGAAACTCTCCTGTCCTTCATATGACTAATGGTGATCTATGAGGAGACCTTCCCAAATCACTTCTTTAAATCACCTTATATATGCCGCATCTGTAGAATGGGTCAGTAACACTGAACTTATAATACTGAATAGAATGGGTCTGTAATACTAATACTGGTGTGATATATGGGCTAAGTTCTTTTCTTTTTTTTTTTTTTACATATATTATCACTGCACCACTTGTTGGAAAGACATCTTTTACCCCCAATTGATTGTGTTTGCTCCTGTATTGAATGTCAGTTGTCCAAGTGTGTATAGAATATTTCTGGACTTTTAGTTTTTCTCCATTGATCTGTGTTTGATCTTGTGCCAGTACCATACTGTATTGTTTATTCTAGCTCTATAATAAGTCTTCATGTCAGATAATGTAAGTATTTTGACTTCATTCTGCTTTGCCAAAATTGTTCTGGTTATTCTAGGTCCTTCACATGGGCTTCCCTAGTGGCTCAGAAGGTAAAGAATCTGCTTGCAACGCAGAGGACCTGGGTTTGATTACCAGGGTGGGAAGATTTCCTAGAGAAGGAAATGGTAACCCACTCGAGTATCCTTGCCTGAAAAATTCCACGGACAGAGGGACCAAGCAGGCTACAAACCATGACATCACAAAGAGTTGAACACGACTAAGTAACTAACACTTTCATTTTCTTTTGCATTTTCATACAAATGCTTAGAATTCGCTCATATCAGCAACAACAACAACAAATCCTGGAGTTTATTTCTTTTAAGCTTTTGGTAATTTCATAAATCAAACTGAGGAAATGACATTAATTTTGATTGTTCCCATTCCTGAGCCTGGGATGTCTCTCAGTCTAGTTAGGTCTTTAATTTCTCTAATGCAATATTTTGTCATTTCTAGAGTATAGACTTCTCAAGTATTTTACTAATTTTGTCCATAGTCATCTCGTACCTTTATGCTATTATGTATTATATTGTTGTTTTTAAACATTAATTTCTAATTATCAGTTCAGTTCAGTCACTCAGTCGTGTCCAACTCTTTGTGACCCCATGGACTGCAGCATGCCAGGCTTCCCTGTCCATCACCAACTCCCAGAGCTTACACAAACTCATGCCCATTGAGTCAGTGATGCCATCCAACCATCTCATTCGCTATCATCCCTTTTTCCTCCTGCCTTCAATCTTTCCCAGGGTCTTTCCCAATGAGTCAGTTCTTTGCATGAGGTAGCCAAAGTATTGGATTTTCAGCTTCAGCATCAGTCCTTCCAATGAACACTCAGGACTGATCTCCTTTAGAATGTATTGTTTGGATCTCCTTGCTGTCCAAGGGACTTTCAAGAGTCATCTCCAACACTGCAGTTCAAAAGCATCAATTCTTTGGTGTTCAGTTTTCTTTATGGTCCAACTCTCACATCCATATATGACTACTGGAAAAACCAAAGCTTTGACTAGACAGACCTTTGTTGGCAAAGCAATGTCTCTGCTTTTTAATATGTTGTCTAGCTTGGTCATAGCTTCTTTTCCAAGGAGCAAGCGTCTTTTAATTTCATGGCTTTACTCACCATCTGCAGTGATTTCAGAGCCCAAAAAAATAAAGTCTGACACTGTTTCCATTGTTTCCCCATTTATTTACCAAGAAGTAATGGGACTTGATGCCATGATGTTAGTTTTCTGAATGTTGAGCTTTAAGCCAACTTTTTCACTCTCCTCTTCACTTTAATCAAGAGGCTCTTTAGTTCTTCACTTTCTGCCATAAGGGTGGAATCATCTGCATATCTGAGGTTATTGATGTTTCTCCCAGCAATCTTGATTCCATCTAGTGCTTCATCCAGTTCAGTGTTTCTCATGATGTACTTTGTGTATAAGTTAAATAAGCAGGGTGACAATATACAGCCTTGATGTACTCCTTTCCTAATTTGGAACCAGTCTGTTGTTCCATGTCAAGTTCTGACTGTTGCTTCTTGACCTGGATACAGATTTCTCAGAAGGCAGGTCAGGTGGTCTGGTTTTTCCATCTCTTGAAGAATTTTCCAGTTTGTTGTGATCCACACAGTCTAATTTCTAATTATAAGTATATAGAAAGAGTGTTGATTTTTATATTGAGTTCCTACTTATGATTTTGCTAAATATAATTATTTATTCTAGGACTGTATAGATGACCACTCACTTGTATGTGTGCAGAACCAATTCTGGCCACAGCATGTAAGAGCAACAGTAAAGTGGAAGTGGAGATCTGTTTCAATAGCTTGTATCAGTTGTTCCATGTCCCTATCCACCTTTTTGAATTTCAGAGTTTGATCTGCTTCCCATCTTGAGTAGACATGAAGGCCTTGGGACCGTATTGGCATAGCTGCACAAGTCCCCTATCTGTGTATTTCAGAGTCAAGCCCCACTGGACTAGAACTGTGTTCTTTTTAATACAAGGCAAAGAGAACTGAACCACAAAGAGTGGCAGGCTCTAAAACAGTAAAATAAGCATTTTTGGAAACACAAAATAAATTTACTACACATCCTGATGTAACACTGTTGTTAGGAAGGGGAAATGGGGACATCTTTAAATATACAGATAGCAAGCTATAAAATTTCTGCCCATTACCATTACAAAAAAAAAGAAGCTTTTTTGTGGAAATTTTCGATATCAAATATCTAGAAGTGGCACAAAAGCTGTTGAGTGTGGGAAAGAGTGAGAGTATTTTAAGTGTGTATGTTTTATATTTTGATCCCCAAAGATTTAAAGTTTGTTTTTCCCTACTGTGAAACCAAGGGGTGATAACCACGCACTCGAGTTCTCCTTATAGCCAAACAATACATTCTTTTGGATTTGGGTTCATTTCAGCATCTCAGAGGCTGAACACCATTGCACGTTCTCAAGCCCGCTGGAGTTCAGAGTCCCTGTGAATATGGCTGTGTAAACAGGAGGCTCAGCCAGAGCGGCACTGTGGCCTCCCACCATCAGAGGGTCAGTGTTTAGCAAAACTCCATAATGCTAGCTTTCAAAGCCCCAAGCCCCCAGTTTTGTAATCTATCATAGCTTTTTAACTGAAATTTCTACATTTAAGAGAGGGAAGAGAGAGAAAAGAGTCTGCTGTTTCATCCTCAGGTTTTCAGACATGTGATTAGGATGACCCACAAATCTCTGAAGGCTCTGCAGAGACCACCAGCTGCCATTTCAGAGAACTCTTGGGGAATTCTTCTGAGGCAATTTATTGTTTCTGAGAAGGAACTTGTTTTTAATTTGCAAACACTTTGCATTTGGGAGCTCATTTCCCAGGATACCCTTTACAGTCATATTTTCTAAGTGATTTGAGGGTTTCTGGCCAGAATTCTGTCTTGCCTCCTTCATTTCCTTTGAGATAAGGTTGCTGAGTGAGTGATTACGACATCAACATCCTGCAGCCTCAGTAGCTTTGTGCTATATTTGGGGTTGGCTAAGGCTGATTCATATTAAGTGCTCAATAAATGCTGGATGAACTTAATTATATTAAGAAATAGAACTGAATGTTACCAGAGAAGGTTTTAGCCTGATATGACTTTGGTGAAGATTCTTCATCACTTTGGACCGCCTTCTATCTCATAAAGATATGAAGAGTTTGAAATTAACAGTCTCTAAAATTCTTTTCATTTTTAAACTATATTTTATTATGCATTGGTAAATTACAAAAGTTAATTAAAAATATATATAGATTTTGTTTACCTATATATAAATATATTGCAATGCATCTTAAAGTTTGACTGATTGTTAGCTTTTGTTCATGCTGAATAATAAATATAGCCTAAGATTTTTTTTTACCCCCTCAGTTCAGTTCAGTCACTCACTCATGTCCAACTCTTTAACCCCATGGACTGCAGCACGCCAGGCTTCCCTGTTCATCACCAACTCCTAGAGCTTGCTCAAATTCATGTCCATCTAGCCAGTGATGCCATCCAACCATCTCATTCTCTGTCGTCCCCTTCTCCTCTTGCCTTCAAACTTTCCCAGCATCAGGGTCTTTTCTAAAGAGTCAGTTCTTCAGGTGGCCAAAGTATTGGAGCTTCAGCTCTTTTTCCCTACATGATGTAAAAATCAGTTAAAAATGAGAATTCTATTAGAATGATTTGTTTAGCCTACCTTTCTGAACTAGCTTGTTATGCATTTTTCTATATTTAGAAATGGACTCACTGTATTGAAGTCACATATATGAAGTTATATCCAAAAATTTAAAATAGGAAGAATTCAAATAAAATATGATTACATAAAATGCCATGTTTATTGAAAAATAGCTAATAAAAGGAAAAAAGAAAGCTAAAACATTTGCCCCTCTTAAGAAGACACAACTTGTTGAGTATATTTGTCTTAATTTGTCTAAACAACTATAATATTTTAAAAATCTTTGAGACTATTCCTTCTATTCTGTTTGTGAAGCTGTTTTCTTGGTGAAAAACAATTTCCCCATAAGGTTATATTTTCAAATTTGTCTACTCAGTGTTTTCCAGAGCATGTTCCTTGTGAGATAATGAGAAGTTTAAAAATTTTTAAAGGATGTTTATAGTGAAAAAAGTTTGAGAAACACTGAATTAAATAAAATTGAACAGATTATGGCAGGCCTAGGGGGTGAATAGCAAGTGGTGATTTACAGACTTCACCAGGAACCTATTTTTGAAGAGAAATATACTCTGTGAAAAATGTTACTGAGAAAATGTTAAAAAATTTTTTTAATCTTCAAACTTGTAAAGGGCTAGGAAGTCTTCTCACTATTTAAAGATACACTCTTTTTTCTTCCATAGCATGCATATATTTGCATAATATATACAGTGGACAGAATGATGGGTTTCTTGGCATCAGCAAAAATTAAGATATGTTTCTCGCTTTTCATAGAAATTAATTTTTTAGGCAAACTTAAAATCTTCAGTATTTTGAAAACAGCTAGTATATATTTGTATAAAACTTTTCTTTTTTTATGATTGCCTAATCATGTCAAGAAGTTTGTTCTAGTTGTTAGATTTATGGTTTGGAACTTAAATAATTTCTGTCTAATAAATGTTAACATAAAACCAGTTTTGAATCTCCTTTTAAAGTTTGCTTTGACTATAGCCTTGACATGTTTCTATATGTGTGACTTTGCACATCTGGACACCAACATATTTCATTTTGCGTTATTCAGTTTTTGGTTGAAGTCTAAGCTAAACAAAACATTTATGCTGCCTCCTTCATTAATAATCCTTTCAGGAAATTGTTTGGATTAATTTTTTTTATTCTTCTTTATGACCCCTTCAGATTAGTTTAGATATTGTACATAATTGTTTGCAAGCCTAAGATTCATGTGAATCACCTAAGGAGTTTGTTAAAAGTTTAAATTTTCTGGGCTACTTCTTTAAGATATTTTGATTTATTTCATCTTGGATGTTATACACCCCTAGCCTGAGTTTTTTGTGCTGCCAGGCTTGGAAACCACTGTATCATATATTATATGATAAATATTTTAAATAATGCTAAGCTAGTGATCCAGTGGAATGCATTAAGAAGGAGTGAAAATCAGATGAGGAATTTAAAGTTGTTATAAGCTCATCTGTTTTATCTCATCAGAAGTTATAATATTTAGAATTAATTGCCAGAATATCTTCATCTCTTAATCTGATTATTTCATGTATAATAACTTATAGCAATCACATGAAGATAGAAGGATAGAAATTCTGTCTCATCCAGAATATCAAGTCACCATCATAACTGGTTCATCTTAACCAAGTGTCAACATATAAAAATGCCAATAATTCTCTCTAAGCATTTTTCCTAATCATTATAGGAAAGTAGAGGCTCAACTTCTTTGTAAAGAAACTTTCTTTGATTCATAGGCCAGATTAGAACATTCTCTAATGTGTTCTGCAACCATTCTGTCTTGCCTTTTTCTATAAATTGAGGTAGATAATAATACTTAACTCATAGGGTTGTTACTTAAATGAGTCAAAATATAGCATTTAGAACAGTATCTGGCATTCAGCAAGAATTCATAAAAATTGCTATTATTATTTTATTATTATTCCAGTGATTTCTTTGTTTATAGTCAGAAGTAAACCTAAATAAGTTGCCATTCTGTTAGGGGTAACTCTTTTTGTTTTTTCCCACTCTGGGAATGAGAATTTTGAAGTCGATTGTCAGGGGTGATATTCTCTTTCTGTTATATGCATGGAAGAGCATAATGTGGTTACTTAACCTGGAAATCTATGAGAATTATAATTAACTGAAATTATCATATTTTTTGAGGAAAAATATGTATGATTTACTATGAAATGCTGGCACCCCACTCCAATACTCTTGCCTGAAAAATCCCATGGACAGAGGAACCTGGTGGGCTGCAGTCCATGGGGTCACTAAGAGTCTGACACGAATGAGCTACTTCACTTTCACTTTTCACTTTCATGCATTGGAGAAGGAAATGGCAACCCGCTCCAGTGTTCTTGCCTGGAGAATCCCAGGGATGGTAGAGCCTGATGGACTGCCGTCTATGGGGTCGCACAGAGTCGAACACGACTGAAGCGACTTAGCAGCAGCAGCAGCAGCTATTATAATTGTATATCTATACTTATTTTCAGTTTTTCACTCAAGAAATTAATGCACATCTCTTAATTTGTTAAGACCATTGTCTCCTTGAGTGAATTTCTCTTCTTGCATTATTCATATCCTGTTTATCTTTATGCGGACCACTCATCATGGCCTCAAACACCATGTCTTCATGGCACATTTTCTT
The DNA here is from genome assembly GCF_000754665.1 of Bison bison bison. NCBI lineage: Eukaryota > Metazoa > Chordata > Mammalia > Artiodactyla > Bovidae > Bison > Bison bison. The sequence continues at coordinate 217,295 of NW_011494547.1, forward strand.
TCATGTAGCTCAGTTTTATTTTTCACACTGTTGGTTATGTGAAATATACTTAACATACTCTTATGTGGTTAGTAGTGAAAGACCCACTTTCAGTCTAAGCATTCACTCATGAACTTGGGGTTTCCCTGATGGCTCATAAGGTAAAGAATCTGCCTACAATGCAGGAGACTTCAGTTCTACCCATAAGTCAAAGAGATCCCCTGGTGAAGGGAATGGCTACCCGACTCCAATATTCTTGCCTGGAGAATTCCATGGACAGAGGAGCCTGGCAGGCTACAGTCCATGGGATCACAAAGGGTCAGATACAACTGAAGTGACCAAAACTTTCACTGATGAACTTGCTCCAAGTTCATTGCCAATAAAGTCTTTATAATTGGGCTCTCCTGATCAAGAATTTACTTGTCACACCAGAAACTACTTTACTTTTTAAAAAATTAATTTATTTTAATTGGAGGATAATTACTTTACAATATTGTGGTGTTTTTTCCCATACATTGACATGAATCAGCCACAGGTGCACATGTGTCCCCCCATCCTGAAACCCCCTCCCACCTTGCTCCCCACCCCATCCCTCTGGGTTGGCCCAGAGCACTGGCTCTGAGTGCCCTTCTTCAAACATCAAACTTGCACTGGTCATCTATTTTACATATGGCAAAGTACATGATTCAGTGCTATTCCCTCAAATCACTCTCGCCACCCACTCTCGCCTTCTCCCACACAGTCCCAAAGTCTCTTCTTTACATCTGTGTCTCTTTTGCTGCCTTGCATATGGGGTCATTGCTACCATCTTTCTAAATTCATACATATGCGTTAATATACTGTCTTGGTGTTTCTCTTTCTATCTTACTTCACTCTGTATAATAGGCCCCAGTTTCATCCACCTCATTAGAACTGACTTATTTGAGGCATTCCAAAGACATCAATGGAAGTCATGTCAACATACTATGGTCTTAAAAGGAGTGTATGTGTGTGTGTACATGCATGTGAGTGTGTAAAGGTGCTAGTTTGCTCTTTATTTCAGTCACAAAAAGAATCCACCTGCAATGAGGGAGACCAGGGTTCAATCCCTGGAAGATCCCCTGGAGAAGGGAAAGGCAACCCACTCCAGTATTCTGGTATGGAGAATTCCATGAACTGTATAGTCCATAGGGCTGTAAAGAGTCGGACACAATTAAGCAACTTTCACTTTCTTTTCAGTCAGACTCCAATTAGCAGGAACACAGATATTGCAAGGCTTCTTTATGCTTGACATTTTGTCTTGGATACCTGTAGGCTATATTTTCACACATTGCTGATTTGTCTTTTTTTTTAATCAAATTTGTAAGTTGGTAAGATTTTAGTTCTCAGTTTTGTATTTACTTGCTTTATCTTGCACAACTCATGATCTTACATTTATTTATTCAAAATATTTGCTTCACTACTGACTAAGACACACATGGCATTGTTCTCACTGATCTCTTAGTTTAGACAGGAAGTTTCTAGTATGATATTGTAATATGGATTTGAATAGATTCTTGACATTGCCTGGGTTTAATATGAGTGTGGTTCTAGGATAATTTGAAAATGTTTAACTGGCTATACAGGGATATGCTCTAGTCTGTCCCACTAATATATTTGTAAATTTTCATTCAAAAGTTGAAGTATTATACTATTTTCATCCAGATTTCTAGCTACCTAGTATCTTGTCATCAGTAAGGCACAGACTGTAGAATATAAGATCTTGTTCATTGAAATCTGCCTCTAGGGGAGAGTTTTATCTTAAAGCAAATATTTGTAACTTAAACATTCTTTTCTCCTTTAAAATGTACTCATGTAATTAATTAAATATTAATATTAAGTGATAACTTATTCAAAATCCAAACTATGCATTCAGAGAGGATTGCACTATTTCACTCTTCTTTCAAAAACAGACTTTGCTTTATGCAAGATAATGCACCAATTTCATTTATTTGGAATGCTGAGGTTGAAAAAAGACTACATTTTTAATCTTTTTACCTAACAAGGTAAATGATTCATATGGGGTTTATTAAGCTAAACTTGGCAAATGATCACAGGTTAGGTTCATAGTATACAAGCAACTCTCAAACCACAAAAAGAGGCTTATAATTATCAATAATATGCAATGAAATCCAAGTGGAAATGTAATCAGGATATGTTTATCATAAGAAAAAGTATGTGATATAGGCTTCTGAAATTGCAGTGTTTCATCATAGCTATCACAGGGCTATCAGTTGCCAAAGACTGCATGAACAGTTTCTGTGAGAGGTGTTGCTGTTCAGTTGCTAAGTCATGGACCCTGTGGACCGTAGCCCACCAGGCTCCTCTGTCCATGGAATTTCCCAGGCAAGAATGCAGGAGTGGGTTGCCATTTCCTTCTCCAGGGGATCTTCCTGACACAGGGATGGAACCCACATCTCCTGCATTGGTAGGCAGATTTTTTTACCACTGGGCCACCAGGAAAGCCATTCTGTGAAAGGACTATGAATTAATTCCTCTTATGGTCAGTGAGTTACACAACCAATTACTTTAGGGAGATAAAGGTGAAATTTGAGCACAATTTTAAGGATAAACGCTGAGCTAACATCTCTTCAGTAGAAAGACCTACTGTTGGTAATGTCTGTGTTTTGACATTTTCTGGGACACATCACATTTCAACTACTATTATTTCAAAATTTATTTTAAACATATGTGTCTAAGATACATATTTCAGTGAATTATATTTCTTTTTTTATTGGAGTTTAATTGCTTTACATTGTCATGGTAGTTTCTGCTGTACAATGAAGTGAATCAGCTATCAGTTCAGTTCAGTCAGTTCAGTTCAGTCACTCAGTCGTGTCTGACTCTTTGCGACCCCATGAATCGCAGCACGCCAGGCATCCCTGTCCATCACCAACTCCTGGAGTTCACTCAGACTCATGTCCATCGAGTCAGTGATGCCATCCAGCCATCTCACCCTCTGTCGTCCCCTTCTCCTCCTGCCCCCAATCCCTCCCAGCATCAGAGTCTTTTCCAA
>NW_011494547.1:220407-248997 GCF_000754665.1 Bison bison bison
TCAACTCTTCGCATGAGGTGGCCAAAGTACTGGAGTTTCAGCTTTAGCATCATTCCTTCCAAAGAAATCCCAGGGCTGATCTCCTTCAGAATGGACTGGTTGGATCTCCTTGCAGTCCAAGGGACTCTCAAGAGTCTTCTCCAACACCACAGAATCAGCTATATGTATACATATATCCCTTCCATCTTAAACCTCCCTCACACACCCCAAATCCTATCCCTCTAGGTCTCATGGAGCACTGGGCCGAGGTCCCTGTGTTCCACAGCAGCTTCCTACTAGCTATCTAGTTTACACACAGTAGAGATTTATGTCAATCCTACTCTCCCAATTCATCTCAACTTCCCTTTCCCCCTCTGTGTCCACATGTCCCTTCTCTTAAGTCTGCATCTTCTGACTAGGTAATCTTATGTCGATGATGACTTCCTATGACAAGGTGCATGAACTAGCTCAGATGGTTTTCTTTATCATCAGGGTTTTCAAATAATACTTATAATTTAATATTTAAAAGGAACTGAGGCCTATTTTCAAATGAAGAGGGAAATGTTATTTCTACAAATAGGAGAATTTAGAGAAGAAAGCTTAGAAAACAGTATCTAGAAATAAAATACTAGACATATTTTTTAAAATATGTTCATCAATTATGAGAGTTCAATCACAAGCAGGCACACACACACAAATACACACATCTCAACACTGAGGATTTATGCATGTGTATGTGCTGAGTTCATTCAGTTGTGTCTGAGTCTTTGCAAACATATGGACCATAGACCCCCAGGCTCCTCTGTCTATGGGATTCTCCAGACAAGAATACTGGAGTAGATTGCCATGCCCTCCTCCAGGTGAGGATTCATAGTTATAGTTAATTATTCAGAGTACATATCTGTGGTCTTGGTGAAGTAGGCAGCAGATTTCCTTTGAACAGAAGTAGAGATAATGCATTCTTCCTCTCCCTTCAAGGTGCATTCTCAAGGTCTTTATACAAGCCCACACATCTCTCATTGTCTATGCCTTCCTGATCAATGGATCTATGGAGATTACAATATCTAGTAAGGCTGGAACATGCTGATATTGGAATAAATAATAATTAATAACAAAAACATTTAATTAATTAATTATAAAATAATTATAATAATTAATTATTAATAATTAATTAATTAATTAGATTAATAAAATACTCCCATTTTTGTTTTGACAAAGTAGAATATTCCTTTTCAGTTTGCATAAGGCTTCTAAATACTTCAGTCAATTTTTGTGCCAAAGATTCTGAAGATGAGATTGTCCTATTAAACTTGTGAGGTCAGTTTGTATTTATGACACAGAATATCCATAAGATATATGATGTTCTCTGGCTCCACTTTGATGTTGGTGAGACATTACTACCCATATATTAATTTTCAAACAAATTATCCTTGGACAACAGTTCAGATAGGCAAATGAGACCTTAATCTCCTTTTTGAAGTCATCTTTTTATCTTTTTAGGGAAAATTTTAATTCTCTTGGTTGACTGATCAGAACTATGGATTATCAATAGTTCACTGACAACATGAAACTTTGCTTACTGTGAAAACTGTTGCTTGACCAGTTTCTGCAACTGTCCTTTCAATTTTTCCACATATATTGTTTAAATGATTGGTTTAAGTAGCCCCTATTATATATTTTTAGTAATGGTTTTACTGAGGTATGATGTACATAGCATATAACTCATCTGTTTAATATGTACAGAATGTGATGAAGACAGTGGAGTAGGAAGTCTCTAAACTCACCTCCACTCACAGGCACACCATATTTACTATTTGCAAAGCAGCTATCTATAGTAACAACATGTAAATTAGCAGAAAAGATTCTCTGCAACTAAAGACATAAATAAGAAACCACAATGAGACAGGTAGAAGGGACAAAGATTCAGTGCAGTCAAGACCCACACCTCTGGGGAGATGACCCCCAAAATGGAAAGATAATCATTACTGTAGAGGTTTTTCACAAGGAAAAGGGGGTCTGAGCTCCTATTGGGCTCCAAAACCTGGGAGTCCTGAACCTAGAAGACAAGAGCCTGGAACATCTGGTTTTGAAAGCCAGCAGTGCTTGCATATAGAAGAGCCAGAGTGTTGCAGAAAACAGAGACTCTCTTCTTAAATGGTACACACAAAAATCTCATACATTCTGAGTTCAGTACAGGGGCAGTAGATTGAAAGGAGCCTAGATCAGAACCACTTGCTGATTGTAGCAAGTCTCTTAGAGAGGTAGAAGTTAAACGGAACTCCCCCTGGGGACAGAGATTCAAGAAGAGGCCATTTGGGTAAACTTGTTCTTCTATAAGGACACTAATTCTGGCAAGTGCCATTTGAGAGTTCCTCCTGTAGCCTATTAGTGCCAGGGGTTTAACCACCCATGCCATGTCCTGCAGCTCCTCTTCTGGGACACAGCCCTGCTCACCAGAAAGCCAGCACAAATCCTGGGAGCCTGTAGATCTCAGAGCTAGCTACACAGAACTTGGCAACCACTCTATAAAGCAAGACTTGGCAGCCAATTTGGGCTGAAAGCCAGTCATGCCCTCCTGCATACCCATAATAACTAGACTGACCACAGCAGAAGGGCTTGCACAGACTAAAAAGGGAAATCCCTACAGCACATTGTTCTGGTGATTAGAGGAGAATGTGCTATTGGTCCTCACAGGACATCTCCAACATAACTACTTCTCCAAGACTTAGAAATGTAATTGAACTACATAACAATTAAAAAATAAACAGAGAATTAGGCAAAACGAAGATACAGAGCAATGTGTTCCAAACGAAGGAATAAGATAAAACCTCAGAAAAAAGATCTAAATAAAGTGAAGATAAGCAATCTAACTGATAGAGCTTAAAGTAATGAGAATAAAGATGCTCAATGAACTCAAGAGAAGAATGAATAAACACACTGAAGGTTTTAACAGAGTTAGAAAATATAGAGAAGAATCAAACAGAGCTGAAGAATACAATAACTGAAACTAAAAATGCCATATAAAGAAGCAACAGTAGATTAAATGATTCGGAGGAATAGATCAGTGAACTGGAAGATAGATAGTGAAAATTACTCAAGCTCAACAGAAAATAGCATTAAGAAGAATTAATACAGTTTAAGAGACTGCTGGGAAAACATTAAGAATACTAATATTCACATTATAGGGTCTCAGAAGGAGACAGCAGAGAGAAAGGAACAGAGAGTTTATTTGAACGAATAATGGCTGAAAATTTCCCTAACTGGGAGGTTCAGTTCAGTTGCTCAGTTGTGTCTGACTTTCTGAGACCCCATGGACTGCAGGATGCCAGGCCATCACCAGCTCCTGGAACTTGCTCAAACTCATATCCATAGAGTCGGTGATGCCATCCAACCATCTCATCCTCTGTCACCCCCTTCTCCTCCTGCCCTCAATCTTTCCCAGAATCAAGGTCATTTCTAGTAAGTCAGTTCTTCACCTCAGGTGGCCAAAGTATTGGAGCTTCAACAGCAGCATCAATCCTTCCAATGAATATTCAGGACTGATCTCCTTTAGGATGGGCTGGTTGGATCTCCTTACAGTCCAAGAGACTCTCAAGAGTCTTCTCCAACACACAGTTCAAAAGCATAAATTCTTTAGCACTCAGTTTTCTTTATAGTCCAACTCTCACATCCATACATGACCACTGGAAAAACCATAGCTTTGACTAGATGGACCTTTCTCAGGAAGGGAATGTCTCTGCTTTTTAATATGCTGTCTAGGTTGGTCATAGCCTTTCTTCCAAGGAGCAAGCATCTTTTACTTTCATGGCTGCAGTCATTATCTGCAGTGATTTTGGAATCCAAGAAAATAAAGTCTGTCACTGTTTCCATTATTTCCCCTTCTGTTTGCCATGAAGTGATAGGACCAGATGTCATGATCTTAGCTTTTTGAATGTTGAGTTTTAAGCCAGCTTTTTCACTCTCCTCTTTCACTTTCATCAAGAGGCTCTTTAGTTCCTCTCCACTTTCTGCCATAAGGGTGGTATCATCTGCATATCTGAAGTTATTGGTATTTCAGTATCAATATCAATAACAATCAATCTCAGATATGCAGATGACATCATCCTTATGGCAGAACCTGGGGAAGGAAACTGATATCTAGGTCTAAGGAACAAAGAAATCCCCAAGCAAGATTAACTCAAAGAAGTCTACATTAAGACACATGGTAATTAAAATAGAAAAAATTAAAAATAAATGGAGAATCTTAAAATCTCCAAGGGAAAAGTAGCTACTTATGTACAAAGGAATTCCCATAAGACTATGAGCTTACTTTTCAGCAGAAACTCTGAAGGCTTCAGAAGGGAGTAACACAATACATTCTAAGTGGTGAAAGGGAAAAAACCTAGAATCAAGAATACTCCACCCATCAAAGACATAATTAATATTTGAAGGACAGATAATGAATTTTACAGACAAGCAAAAGCTAAAAGAGTTTCACTTCAATTCAGTTTAGTTCAGTCACTCAGTTGTGTCCAACTCTTTGCAACTCCATGGACTGCAGCATGCCAGGCTCCTCTGTCCATTACCAACTCCTGGAGTTTACACTCATGTCCACTGAGTCGGTGATGCCTTCCAACCATCTCATCCTCTCCTGTCCCTTTCTCCTCCCACCTTCAATCATTCCCAGGGTCTTTCCAATGAGTCAGCTCTTCACATCAGGTGGCCAAAGTATTGGAGTTTCAGCTTTAACACCGGTCCTTCCAATGAATATTCAGGACTGGTCTCCTTTAGGATGGACTGGTTGGATCTCCTTGCAGTTCAAGAGACTCTCGAGAGTCTTCTCCAACACCACAGTTCAAAAGCATCAATTCTTCAGTGCTCAGCTATCTTTATAGTCTAACTCTCACATCCATACATGACTACTGGAAAAACCATAGCCTTGACTAGATGGACCTTTGTTGGCAAAGTAATGTCTCTGCTTTTCAATATGCTGTCTAAGTTGGTCATAACTTTCCTTTCAAGGAGTAAGAGTCTTTTAATTTCATGGCTGAAGTCACCATCTGCCGTGATTTTAGAGCCCATAAAATAGTTTTGTATCACTAAACTGACTTTATGAGAAATGCTAAAGGGCCTTCTTTAAGCAGAAAAATATTACCCAGGAAATATAAACATGAAATAAAAATCTCTTTGGTAAAGGCAAACGTGAACCACTTATAAAGCTCAAAGGAAGGTTAAAATGCAAAAATAGTAAGATCAACTCTATTCACAATAAATAATTAAGGAATACATAAAGCAAAATATGTGAAGTATGATGTTGAAAACATTAAATGTTTGTGGAAGGGCAAAAATTAAGGAATGTTAGAATGTGTTCAAAGTTAAGAGATTATCAACTTATCTTACACACATACACACACACAGACACACACACACACACACACATGGCTATAGATGAACCTCATAGTAACTGCAAACCAAGAATCTATCACACACACACAAGCACACACAGAAGGCATCCAAAAATAACAGAAAAATTAAATAAATCAGTTCACATCACAGAGAAAATGATCAAATGAAGAAGAAACAAACAAACAAAAAACCAATAACTGCTAACCAAGAATCTCTCTCTCATACACACACACACACACAAGGCATCCAAAAATAACAGTTAAAAAAAAAATCAGTCCACATCACAGAGAAAATGAGCAAATGAAGAAGAAATAAAAAGACCTACAAAACAACCCCAGAACCACTAACAAAATGACAACAATAAAAGCAAATATTTCAATATTTATTTTAAATGTAAATGAACTGAATGCCCCAATCAAAAGCCATAGAGTCCCTTGATGGATACACAAACAAGGTCGTGTGTATATTGCCTACAACAGACATTTCAGATCTAAAGGCACACACAGATTAAAAGTAAGGGGGTAGAAAAAGGTATTCCACACAAACAGAAATGAAAAGAAAGCTGGGGTAGCAATACTTTCATCAGACAAAATAGAATTTAAATCAATACTTTAATGAAATCTGTGGTTTTATAGTGCATTTTAGTAGAGAAATTTAACACTAATGTATTTTGTTATTTTATTTAAATGTTAAATAGTAACATTTGATTTGTAATCAAAGTGTGTGGCATTATCTGTGACTTTCACTCTTATTGGGCAGGCGAAGTCAAGAACAGGGTATGACAATGTTCTTTAGCAGTCCCGTTTCCTTGCAGTTTTTACTGAACACTAGAGTCAACAAGGGATAGAGTTTGCTTAGAAACACAAACAGCTCCAGTCCACACTTGCAAAAGTCCAGAGGTCACCCTCGTCCTCAGCACCGAACCCCATGAAGGGCCTTCCTGTCCAAGATTCCTGCCCTTGCTACTGAGAAAGGTATGAGACAGGTGAGCCTCAGATCATTGCTCAAGGCAATCTGGTTGCATGTATTGCTGACTTTCTTCTTAGGAATGGAATTCTCCATCCTATCTGACTTCACTAAATGTATGGGGTAAAATGCCAAGAAAGTATCCTGAGATCTGGATATCTTCACAGCAAAATGTAGAAAAAAGATCAAATGTGCAGAATATTCCAAATGATTATCTCAATGTACCAAGAAAACCATCTCTTTGTAGTCTGTGCATATTGTCTTTTCCATGTATTGTTCATATATAGATGCAATATGTCATACATATGAATGAAAGTTCTGCCCTCCTAAGTACAATATGAAACATGGTAATTGTAGTGAGACTAGCCTTGAAAATGCTTTATCATAAATGCATTCGTACTTTGATCTTTCAAATAATGACACTGTAACACAATTAAGATATTTAAAAAACAAAGTGTGGAATTCAATCATTTTTAATATATTCCCAGAGCTATGAATTCACCCACATGAATTTTAGAATAGGTTAATCATTCAGGGAAAAACCCTGCATCCAGTGATTTCTTATTTCCCTCTGCACCACTCCCCACATTTCTAGCTCTAGATGACCATCAATCTATTTTCTATTTATATATTTGCCTATTCTGGACATTTTTAAATTGAATTATACAATAAGAGTCATTTGTGACTGGCTTCTTTTATTTATCATAATTACCCAAGGCTCACCAATGTTTTAGCATGTATTAGTAGTTCACTTCTTTTTACTCCTAAATAATATTTTAATATATAAATTTACTACATTTTATTTATCCATTTATGAGTTGATAGACATTTAGGTTGCTTCTATGTTTTGACTATAATGACTAACATTGCTACCAACAATTGTGAGCAAGTTTTTATGTGGACATTTTTTCATTTCTCTTAAATGCATATGTAGAAGTGGCATTGCTGAGTCATATGAAAACTCTACACTTGACATTTTGAGAAGCAGGCAGTCTCTTTTCCAAACAAACTGCATCATCATGCATTCTTACCAGCAACAGATGAGGAGTTTAATTTCTGTATATCCCCATCAACATTTGTTTTTATATTTTTGATTGTAATAATTCTAGTGGATGTGAAGTGCTTTCATTATGCTTTTGATTTGCATTTCCCTGGGGGATAATTATGTTGATTATTCTTTCTTTTGCTTGCTGGTCCTTTGTCATCTTCTTTGGAGAAATGTCTATCCAGATTCTTTTATTTATTTACTTATTTTTTACAGATTCTTTTAATAGGATTATTTCTTTACTATTGAGCTATAGGAGTTTTTAGTATATTCTAAATATTAGTCCTTTATCAGATATATTCTGTCTGCTATCTTTAGCCTGAGTCCTGGGGTAGAAAGACACGTGAGCAGAGGGATAACAGTTGATACACAGCCATTGATACCTAAACCATTAAAATTATTATAAAAAAAATTTTGGTGGGTAACATGATCAGTATGTTTTGTGACTGTTTTTGAGGATTTTATTTACTAAAAAAAGCAAGAAACAATTATTTACAAATATAATTACAACTGCATAAAAATATATACACAGAAACTAGAAAAGAATATGTAATTTGAAATTAGTTTTCAGATTGGCAGGATGATGGGTAGTACTTCCCACCCCACTTCCAAAGATTCTTAATGCTATTTACAAGGCAAAGGCCACATGACAACTGAAGTATCAATTTCACATTTGAACATATTTTCAAGCCAGTTCAGCAATGATTACTGGTCATCACTTTCTCATCAGGACCCAAACCTACCTTATCTATGAGATCCTAACAACTTTCTCCATGGTTCCCAAGAGACAACTGAGACTTGGGAATCATTGAAGAAGTACAGCTTACTCAGTGTCCACCCAACAGACTCCAGAATGTGAGGTTTTCTCAAATCACAACCCAAGGCTGTTTCACATTAAGCTATTTTATTTCCACTAGATTCATCTATCTTTTCCAAGAAAATGAAATAATGAGTCTAAGTTATCAGACTAGAACACAACCTTTGGTAGGAATAGGGACATATGCAAGAGTGTTGTTTTTTTTTTTTAATGATTTAAAAATTAACTGGAGGATAATTGCTTTACTATGCTGTGTTGGTTTCTGCCACACAACAAAATGGATCAGCCATAAGTATACATATGTCCCCTCCCTCTTGAACCTTCCTCAGCCCTCCACCCCACCCCTCTAGGTTGTTATGGAGCACCAGGTTGAACTCCCTGTGATATACAGCAACTTCCCATTAAAGATCTATTTTACATATGGTAATGCATGTTTCAGAGCTATTCTTTCGATTCGTCCCAACGTCTCCTTCCCTTGCTCTGTCCACAAATCTGTTCCCTATGTCTGTATTCTATTCCTGCCCTGCAAATAGGTTCACCAGTACCATTTTCCACATTCCATATATATGTGTTAATTTACAATTTGTTTTTCTCTTTCTGACTTACTGCACTCTATATAACAGGCTTTAGGTTCATCCACTGCAGTAGAACTGACTCAAATCCACCCTTTTTTATGGCTAAGTAGTATTCCATTGTATGTATGTACCGTAACCTTTATCCATGCATCTGTCGATGAACATCTAGGTCACTCCCATGTTCTAGCTATTATAAATAGTGCTGAAATGAACACTGGGGTACACTGTCTTTTAAAATTGTGGTTTTCTCTGGGTATATGCCCAATAGTGGGATTACTGGTTCATATGGTAGTTTTATTCCTAGTTTTTAAAGAAATCTCCATACTGTTCTGCATAGTGGCTGTATCAATTTACATTACCAGCAACTGTGCAACAGAGTTCCCTTTTCTCCACATCCTCCCCAGTATTTACTGTTTGTAATGGTCATTTTGATCCATATGAGATGATACCTCATTGTAGTTTTGATTTTCATTTCTTTAATAACAAGCAATGTGGAGCATTTTTTCAAGACTTTTTTGGCCGTCTCAATGTCTTCTTTGAAAGAACATCTGTTTGGGTCTTCTGATGGAACTAATTGATTTCTTCAGGACATTCTATCCAAATGCAGAAGAATACCCTTTCCTAAGTACACACAGAACATTCTCCAGGATAGATCACATCTTTGGTCACAAATCAAGCTTTGGTAAACTTAAGATTTGAAATCATATCAAGCATCTTTTCTGAACACAACACTATGAGACTTGATATGAATTACATGAAAAAAAAAACACAAAATATACAAACACCTGGAGTTTAAACAATATGCATCTAAATAACTAACAGGTTACTGGAGAGATTAAAGAGGAAGTAAAAAAAAATACATAAAATCATTTGACAAGGAAAACACTATGACTCAAAACCTATGGGATGCAGCAAAAGCAATTCTGAGAGGAAATTTATAGCACTACAAGCCTATCTTAAGAAACAAGAAAAATATCGAATAAACAACCAAACCTTACACCTAAAGCAATTGGAAAAAGAACAAAAACCCCTAAAATTAGTAGAAGGAAAGACATCATAAAGATCAGAGCAGAAATAAATGAAAAAGAAACCTATAGCAAAGATCAATAAAACTAAAAGTTATTTCTTTGATAAGATAAACAGTATTGACAAGCCATTAGCCATATTCATCAATAAAAAAGGGAGAAGAGTCAAATCAACAAAATTAGAAATGAAAAAGTCTTCACAACAGACAATGCAGAAATGCAAAAGATTGTAAGAGACTGCTAAGAGCAATTGTAAGCCATTTTAGGACAAACTGGAAGAAATGAACAAGTTCTTAGAAAAATTCAACTTTCCAAGACTGAACTTTGAAGAAATAGAAATTATGAGCAGATCAATCTCAAGCACCAAAATTGAAATTGTGATAAAAAACAATCTCCCCTAAAACAAAAGCCCAGGGCCAGATGGCTTCACAAGTCAATTCTACCAAACATTCAGAGAAGAGCTAGCGCCTATCCTTTTCAAACTCTTCCAAAAAATTCCAGAAGAAGGAACACTTCAAACTCATTCTATCAGGCCACCATCACCCTGATTCCAAAACCAAAGACATCACAGAAAAAGAAAATTACATGCCAATATCACTGATGAACATAGATGCAAAAATCCTCAACAAAATTCTAGCAACAGAATTCAACAGCATATTAAAAGGCTCATACACCATAATCAAGTTGGGTTTAATCCAAGGATGTAATGATTCTTTAATATATACAAATCAATCAATGTGATACACCATATTAACAAACTGAAAGATAAAAATCATATGATAATCTCAATAGATGCAGAAAAAACTTTTGACAAAATTCAGCACCATTTATGATAAAAAGCACTCCAGAAAAAGGGGCATAGAAGGAATCTATCTCAACATAATAAAGACCATATATGACAAACCCACAGCAAACATAATTCTCAATGGCAAAAAATCGAAAGCATTTCCTCTAAGATCAGGAACAAACAAAGTTGCCCACTCTTGCAACTGAAGATACTGTCAGAAAATTATTAGAGATAATCAATGAATTTAGTAAAGTCATAGGATACAAAATCAATACACAGAAATTCCTTGCATTATTATACACTAACAACAAAAAATCAGAGAAATTAAGGAAACAATCTCATTCACAAAAGAATAAAATATCTATGAATAAGTCTATGTAAGGAGACAAAAGACATGTATATAGAAAACTATGACACTCATGAAAAAAATCAGATGACACAAACAGATGGAGAGATATGTCATGATCTAGGGTAGCAAAAATCAATATTCTGAAAATGACAATACTATTCAAAGTAATCTACAGATTTAATGCATTCCCTATCAAATCACCAATGGCTTTTTCACAGATCTAGAACAAAAACTTTCACATTTGTATGGAAATACAAAAGACCCCAAATAGCCAAAGCAATCTTGAGGAGGATAAACAGAGCTAGAGGAATAAACCTTCCTGACTTCAGACTATACTACAAAGCTACAGTCATCAAGACTGTATGGTACTGGCACAAAAACAGAAATATAGACCAATGGAACAAGACAGAAAGCCCAGAGATAAATCCATGCACCTATGCACATCTTATCTTTCACAAAGGAGGCAAGAATATACAATGGAGAAAAAACAATGTCTTCAGTAAGTGGTGCTGGGATAACTGGACAGCTACATATTAAAGAATGAAATTAGAACACTTCCTAACACCATAGATACACAACAAAAACTCAAAATGGATTAAAGACCTAAATGTGAGACTAGAAACTATAAAGCTCTTAGAGGAAAACATAGGCATACCTCTCTTTGACATAAATCATAGCAAGATCCTCTATGACCCACCTCCAGAGTAAAGGAAATAGAAACAAAAATAAACAAATGAGACCTAATCAAATTTACAAGTCTTTGTACAGCAAAGGAAACCATAAATAAGATGATAAGACAAACTTCAGAATGGGAGACAATAATTGCAAGTGAAGCAACTGACAAAACATTAATCTCTAAAATATATAAGCAGCTCATGTAACTCAATATCAAAAGGCATTTTAACTTTAAAAAAAAAAATGACTGGCTACTCCCACATAGCCTACTTGGCTCACTCAGCTTTGCCATACATTGACATGAATCAGCCATGGGTTGTACATGTGTTCCCCATCCTGAACCCCTTTCCCACCTCCCTCCCCATCCCATTCCTCTGGGTCATCCCAGTGCACCAGCCCTGAGGACTCTGTTTCATGCATCGAACCTGAACTGGTGATCTATTTCACATATGATAATATACATGATTCAATGCTATTCTCTCAAATCATCCTCCCCTTGCCTTCTCCCACAGAGTCCAAAAGTCCATTCTTTACATCTGTGTCTGTTTTGCTGTCTCTCATATAGGGTCATCGTTACCATCTTTCTAAATTCCATATATATGCCTTAATATAGAGTATTGGTGTTTTCTTTCTGACTTACTTCACTCTATTATAGGCTTCAGTTTCATCCACATCATTAAAACTTATTCAAATGCATTCTTTTTAATAGCTAATATCCCATTCTGTATATATACCACAGCTGTCTTATCCATTCATCTGCTGATGGACATCTAGGTTGCTTCCATGTCCTGGCTATTGTAAGCAGTACTGCGATGAACACTGGGGTACACGCGTCTCTCTCAATTCTGGTTTCCTCTGTGTGTATGCCCAGCAGTGGGATTGCTGGGTCATATGGCAATTCTATTTCCAGTTTTTTAAGGAATCTCCGCATAGTTCTCCATGGTGGCTGTACTAGTTTGCATTCCCACCAACAGTGTAAGAGGGTTCCCTTTTCTCCATACCCTCTCCAGCATTTATTGTTTGTAGACTTTTGGATAGCAGCCATTCTGACCGGTGTGAAATGGTCCCTCATTGTGGTTTTGATTTGCATTTCTCTGATAATGAGAGATGTTGAGCATCTTTTCATGTGTTTGTTAGCCATCTGTATGTCTTTTTTGGAGAAATGTCTGTTTAGTTCTTGGGCCCATTTATTTGTTTGGGTCATTTATTTTTCTGAAATTGAGCTGTAGGAGTTGCTTGTATATTTTTGAGATTAATTCTTTGTCAGTTGCTTTGTTTGCTACTATTTTCTTCTATTCTGAAGGCACTTTTCACCTTGCTTATAGTTTCCTTCATTGTGCAAAAGCTTTCAAGTTTAATTATGTCCCATTTGTTTATTTTTGCTTTTATTTCCACTACTCTGGGAAGTGGGTCATGCTGTGATTTATGTCAGAGCACATTTTGCCTATGTTTTCCTTCAGGAGTCTTATAGTTTCTGGTCTTACATTTAGATCTTTAATCCATTTTGAGTTTATTTTTGTGTATAGTGTTAGAAAGTGTTCTAGTTTCATTCCTTTACAAGTGGTTGACCAGTTTTTCCAGCACCACTTGTTAAAGAGATTGTCTTTTCTCCAATCCTTGCCTCCTTTGTCAAAGATAAGGTGTCCATAGGTGCGTGGATTTATCTCTTATTTAAGTGGTGAGGCAAAAGATTCCCAAAGGACAGAAAGATAACATAGAAATAATGAGAGGCAAGGATTCAACGATGATCAACAGAATGAAAAAATTTTTATGAGAAAGCAAAAAACAATGGGCATGTTTAGCTATGCAGACAGGTTTGATATATATTAATTAACTGTCTTGGCATTGGAAATTTTTGTACTAAGGTTGTTTATCAAGTTCTGTGCCAGAGTTGTTCATATCCTATGCCTGGGTCCAGTTTTAGGGTAGCTATATGACCCAAAAATCTTTATGCTAGTTTCTGAGACTCTGCTCAAAATTTTTTATTAGAAGGAAACATTGGCAGAGATCTACTTTCAAATAAATTACTTTTGTCAATATAGTTGAAAGAAGTCCTTAAGTATTATTTTCATCATTAAGATATAAAAATACCTCTCTTACAATGTCATATGTTTATATTTCATTACAACTTATCCTTCTGCTGCTTTTAATAATTGTTTTCATGTAAAAAGTGTCTTTGAGAATCCTTTAAAGAACAGCCTGTATCACTAGAAGTTATAACTAAATCCCTTTTATTTGTTTTAAACATCAGAACTAGCTGGATGTTTGAAACATTATGAGCATCATGAACACCAAACTAGTTTGAAATCAGCAGAGAGGTACGTTCTGGTTAGACAGAATGTTTACTGTATGTCTGTGAACACAGGGTTGCTACAAAATCTTCCCACCAGACCCATACCCTGCCCAAAAGGTTTACAATTCCTTCTCTTTTGACATTCTGGCAGAGTCAGCAGCTAATCAGGTTTAAATAATACTTTTTAATAAAGTTACTCCTCAGTGGTTGAGAATTCAGACATGCAGGTATGTTCTTGAATACTAATTTGACTTTAATTAAAGGGTTCAATCTAGTATGTTTTGGTTACACATCAGTTTTATAAGTAATATTATTTTTTGAAAATGTTCAGAACAACTTTATAATAGTTTGTTAAATTCCTGTGGTAAATCCCCCACAGCTTACCTCCATATGGAGAAGAGATATGCCTTTCATTCAATGAGAATAACTGACGTAACCCCTTAATGTTCACAATTACAGGCTAAATCCCATTTTTAATATGAATAAGAATATTCCCAGCCCCAGAGTCTATCAGGATATGTAACTCTGAACCACTACTGTCCAGATATAACATCAGCACAGGAATATTTTCCAGATCTAATAGTCTATGGAAATTGTTAGTCGCAGTTGCTTGTGATTATTTGTGAGACACTGTTGAAACAGAAAATTACAAGGCTTAAATACTTTGAATCAATCTTGGTTAAAATGAAAAGAAGCCACAAATGACAATGGTATCATGATGTCTTAAAAAACTTAAAAGTAAAACTCTTGTCATAACATACTTTACCAGTCATTATTGAAAAGTGAGGGAAAAAATGGGGGAATATTTTCACTCCAGTGTCCACAAGAACATTAACCAGCTGGTGCAAAGGTATTCTTTTTTAATAATAGTTTTTATTTTTTTTTTAAATAAAAGTTGAAAAGACAGTGCAGCGAGTTCCCCTATACCCTTCACATGCCCAGTTTCCCTTATTATTAATGTTATATTACTATGGCACATGTGTCACAACTAAGAAGCCAACATTGGTACATTACTTTTAACTGAACTCCTCATTTTATTCACATTTGATCTTAGCCAAAAGTCTGAGAGGTACTCTACATTTTATTTAGGGTTCGCTAATTTTTTCCTATGTCTTTTATGTTCCAGGATCCCTTCCAGGACATTATATTTAGTCATCATGTCTCCTTCACCTTCTCTGCCTTATGACAGAGTCTCAGTCTTTGCCTATTTTTGATGATTTTATTTTGAAGAGTGCTCTTCAGATATTTTGTCTCTTGCCTGATGCTTTTCTCATTGTTAAATGAGATTGTGCTTTTGGGGGAGGATGGTCACAGAGATGCACTTCCATTCTCGTGATACCACACTGTGCTGGGGGCACATGAATTATTATTTGGGAGAGGTTGACCTTCATCACCTGACTGAGGCAGTGTTTGCCATAATTCTTAACTGCCAAGTAGAAAAATAACATTTTATTTATTCATTTTTTACTGCTATCTTTTAAATTTTCTTTCATCATTCATGTTTGTTCAGAACATTACAGTAGGCATGAAGGAAAAAATAACTGCGTTTTTAAACTCAATCTGTCTGAAGTATAATATATGAAACCATGCTATTATCTCTTACAGAAAAAAATAGCATTCAAATAATAATTTGATATTAAGGTAAAAGATTAAGACCAAAGTCCAAGTAAGCCATCTATAAGGTTTAAGTTCAAGTTATGTTTCCCTTCCATTGAGTTTACAGAAATGCTGGCATGATGTGTATGATTTGAAATGTCAAATTCTCGAAGGTTTCTGCACCAGGGTTTAAATAAAAACTAAAATATTGGCATACTTTCAGTGATTTTCCAGTTCCTGTTTGATCTCAGAAATGTACAGGTTATCTCGGCCATAAGCTACTTCTTTGTTGGTACTTCTCAGATGGTGAAGTGGTAAAGAACCCACCTGACAATGAAGGAGATATAGGAGACGTGGGTTCAATCCCGGAGTCAGGGAGATCCCCTAGAGTAAGAAATGGCAACCCACTCCAGTATTCTTGCTTGGAAAATTCCATGGACAGAGAAATCTGCAAAGCTACCATCCATGGGGTTGCAAAATGTTGGACATGACCAAGCAACTAAACACACACACACGAACTTCCATGCTGATAATGGCTTTCTTCAGGGCTCTCTCCCCGGAAGCTTTGTTCTCCAGGTCCACCTACAGTCTTCCTAACTTCAGCCACATGGAGGCTGAGGGCATACAGAGGACAATGCTTACTGTAGGGCTGGGTGATTTTCTGTCTGTACGACAGGGCTCCCTCCCAGTTCTGCATGTACAAGCAGATGCCATGGTTTGGCACATCATGTGCATCCTATACATGTTACTGTTCTCAAACACGCAGCTCTTCTGGCTGAGTTCACAAATCTCCAGCAGCTCAATGGGGACCTCGTGTAGTGCTTGGCCCTTTGTAACTCAATACATTGCAAACATATCTGATCATGTCTCTGCCTCTGGGGGATAGGTGAACTTCCAGATTTCCGCCTTGGCCTTATCCTTGACTTTGTTGGTACATCCTTGCTCTTACAAGTAAAAAAAATAAGAATCTCTTAACCAGTCATTCATATCTTCTGTTGAGTACAGGAGGTCAACATAGCTGGTAAAAGTCTCCTCTCCTGGGTGGATTTCTCTGACTTCTGCCAGGGTCCCTTTGCAGGTCACAATGACATTGGTGCAAAATCAGCAAATATTGCTGATCCCAAAAGAGAAAGTTCTTCATCTTCAATTGTAAATCCATGACAGTTAACCTGTATGAAGAGTACTACCAGGATATCATTTTTGGGGAACTGAAAGTGCTTGGAATGAAAGTGATACAGAGCAGCAAGGTCATTCTGAATCAAATCCTTCTTCTCATTATCTAATTTACCCAGAGGTGACTCCAACTCCTTCATGGCTAACCATTTCTCTGAAGGTGTTCTTTCTGGGTAGAATTTATGTATAGCCAGAATTCTTGCAATTAACCTTACAGTCTCTGAGGGATTTCAGTTTTCCCCCAGAACAACTATGGGAGAACATTCCAGCTTGTGCATCAGCCAGTCATCTTTCTCACATGCTACCTTACAGTAAAATGCCTGCTGCATCTTCCACATTTGGACAATCCTCCTTTCCTGGTGAAGCAGAACTCACAGTGGTTACCCCACTCATTGACCATGAGCATGGAGGCATAGGCCTGCAGAAGAGGAGCAAGTCCATACCTGGAAGCATTGTAGAGCCTTGCCCTGGCTGCAGAAGTGCTCCAGACCACTGTTGGCCTGGGCCCTCATCCCAGCATCTCAGTTTGTGAGAGGAGCTGCAACTGCAGCTCCCCAATAACATCTTATTTTAAATGTTAATCTATATATGTGCTGTCTAGCAGATATTTGTCACTCTTTTTAGCTGTCTCATTCTTTGAACCTCTTTCCTATAAGAAATTTCTCATCCTTGTATGTTCTTACTTTGCTGGGGCACAAGGATAAAATGCACAATTCTTTCAGTAAAATGTGGCTTCTTCTTCTCTGGTGGCTCAGCTGGAAAAGAATCCACCTACAATGAAGGAGACTGGGATTGAAGCCCTGGGTTGGGAAGATCCTCTGGAGAAGAAAATGGCTACCCACTCCAATATTCTTGCCTTGAGAATTCCAAGGACAGAGAGCCTGGTGGACTACAGTCCATAGGATTGTAAAGAGTTGGACACGACTGAGCAACTAACACATTTGCAATAAAAGTAAGGAACTCCTGCTCTAGTGATCACAGGCATCACATCTCCAGTGAGGTAGATGCCATGTGGAACCCACTCTGGTAAAGAGATGGTAGAGACATCGAGTTTTACAGGCAGCATGATATGATTTGCCTACTTGTCAAAAAGCCATAGGGTATAGGTCTTAGCTTTGTCTGACAGACCAAGAAACTCACTCTAGTGGATTCTTTCTAACCACAAAGAGTTAGCAAAGAGTTCTTCCACAGTGTATTACTACTTATTTTTTGACAATAAGAAAGTCCTGAAGAAGACAAATAATTTATATTAAAAAGTAAGTAAGAGCGAAGTCAAGGTTGGTTTAATGATTGTATTGTTCCGATGCTCTTGATTCCATCATCTTCTTTCTGAGTGGTAGAGGGAAGCTGAACTTGATACACATGGGTGTGTGTTGTGGATATGAGCGTTATCTAGTATGAATCAAAATAAAAATTGCTTGAAAAACTCTCAGCTGTTATCTTTTTTTTGTTTGTTTGTTTAAAATCTAGTTTTTCAAATAGACACTTATGCTTTTGGATCATATCATTTTAGATCATTATCAAATCATCTTTACCAAATAATGCTTCAACTTATACTGTCTTCCAGTTTTTGTGAAAAGTTACTATAAGAATTAGATGTAAAATCTCCACTTTGACAGTTTCTATATTCTACAAATTTTTTCATGATATAAATGCCTCATTTGTACCTATATAGTGAGCAAATAAGAAAAATAAAATTTGATTTTCCCTAAATATTTGAAACAATTTTTACCTCTAATCAAGGGAAATGTTTAAAATTTTAAATTATTTTGCTATAATTATAGATATATAGGATGTTGCAAATAAATGTACAGGAAGGTCTCTGTACTTTTCCACTTAGATTCCCCCAAAGTTAACATCCTGTATAACTATAGCATAATAAGGATGCCAAGAATTTGACATGGGGAAAATCCACAGATCTTGTTCAGATTTCTCCAGTTATACATGAGCTTATATGTATGTATATGTGTACTGAAGTAAAATGTTTAACTTTTTAAAGTTTCTCTTTGCTTTACTAAATTGGTTATGCTAAGCATTAAACTCCAAAATGTCAGTGGCTTAATGCAATAGGAGTTATTTCTTACTCACACAAAAGTTAATGTATGTGTTTCTGGTTGTAAACCACTTTCGTGGTCATTTGAAAACCCAGGCTCCTTCTAATTCGCTGGTCTATCCTCCCTTGAGTCCTAGAGTAGGATCCATTCAATTAGCAGAAGGGGAAAGCCGGGTGTGGAAGTGTTGCACATCTCTGTGACCCAAATTTCATTGGTCAGGACTCAGTAGCATGCCTACTCTTGTTGCAAAGGGTGAATGGGAAGCATACTGTAGCTAGGTATACAGGAGAAAAAAGAAAACTAGGTGCTGGTTTTCAGTACAGTTGGTTCCTTGAATTTAAGAACCAGGTCTTATATCCTATCATGACTTGTCAAAAGTACTGGTTACCCTTTTCAGTATCATTTTCTCTTAATCTGTTTCCAATTGTTTTCCTAAACTTAGTTATCTTAAATTCTATGTATCTACTTTAGCATTATTATTGCAAAAGAATGAGAAATGAATAAATTCAGTAAGCACTAAAGGAGTTAAATGAGTTTTGCAACATTTAAATTGTAAAATTCTATTTTTTATAAATTCTTTTCTTTCTTGTTCTTCAGTGTGCTAAAAATTAATGAACAAAATTTATACAATGACTACATGATAAAAATATTTGGATTAAAAATTATAAATTTGAACAATGATCCATATATTAGACTATGTAACAGCCAAATGTAACATTTAGAAATATAAAAATATTTTTACTTCCTTTTATAGAAGACTTTATCAAAGTAGTTTATATGTGAAATAGGAATTATAATAGAAAAAAATCATTTTTTATTAATTTTAAGACAAATATTTTGTTTGCATAGATTATCTGAAAGTTTCTTTCCAGCTTGGCTCTTACAGTAATACTGAGAATAGATGTCTTTCATTGTTAGCAATAGTAGTTCAATAATGTAATTCCACTGAACCTTGCAATTGTATGAGTTCAGTGATTCTATCTTTGTTCTTTAGGTATATAAACTATGATGGAGATAATGTAAAAAACTTTCTTGCAAGTCTGCAAAGGGGATTTTGCAAGCCCTAATGATTGCAGCATGCAGCAGTAAAGGACTGAGTTTAATCATAAGAAAGGGGCCACTTTCCCAACTGCAATTCTTCCAGGAAAATCCTATAATAGAGGAGATAAGAACTTAATTTAAAAATCATTGTTCCAGGGTAAGTCCTTAAAAAAAACATGAAAGTCAGTTCTGCTCTTTAGCAATTTTTGATTCTTAAATCATTATTTCCACTATAATGTTTTGTGGTCTATGTTGTGTTCAGTTCCGTTTAGTTTAGTCACTCACTCGTGTCCAGCTCTTTGTGACCCCATGGACTGCAGCATGCCAGGCTCCCCTGTCTGTCACCAACTCCTAGAGCTTGCTGTAACTCATGTCCATCAAGTTGATGATGTCATCCAACCATCTCATCTGTTGTCCTCTTCTCCTCCTGCCTCCTGCCTCCTCCCTCTGTTGTCCCCTTCTCTTCCTGCCTTCAATCTTTCCCAGCATCAGGATCTTTTCCAAGGAGTCAGTTCTTCATATCAGGTGGCCAAAGTACTGGAGTTTCAGCTTCAGCATCAGTCCTTTCAATGAATATTCAGGAGTGATTTCCTTTAGGATTAACTGGTTTGATCTCCTTGTAGTCCAAGGGACTCTTACAAGTCTTCTCCAACACCACAGTTCAAAAGTATCAATTCTTTGGCACTCAACTTTCTTGGTTAAGATCTCAGGTAAATGACAATTCAGAAACCATAGATAACTTTTCAGAGAGAATTAATCAGCTGGGACTAAAATATTGGTTTTTCTTTCCTCATTCTTTTTTTTTTTTTCTGTATACTACAGGGCACTATATATGCCTATCATTGGGAACAGCACCTATAGTCAGAAAGTCCATAGCTTTCTTATCCAGTCATCTGCTGATGGACATCTAGGTTGCTTCCATGTCCTGCCTATTATAAACAGTGCTGCGATGCACATTGGGGTACACGTGTCTCTTTCCCTTCTGGTTTCCTCAGTGTGTATGCCCAGCAGTGGGATTGCTGGATCATAAGGCAGTTCTATTTCCAGTTTTTAAGGAATCTCCACACTGTTCTCCATAGTGGCTGTACTAGTTTGCATTCCCACCAACAGTGTAAGAGGGTTCCCTTTTCTCCACACCCTCTCCAGCATTTATTGCTTGTAGACTTTTGGATTGCAGCCATTCTGACTGGTGTGAAATGGTACCTCATAGTGGTTTTGATTTGCATTTCTCTGATAATGAGTGATGTTGAGTATCTTTTCATGTGTTTGTTAGCCATCTGTATGTCTTCTTTGGAGAAATGTCTATGGTACATATACACAATGGAGTATTACTCAGCCATTAAAAAGAATACATTTGAATCAGTTCTAATGAGGTGGATGAAACTGGAGCCTATTATACAGAGTGAAGTAAGCCAGAAAGAAAAACACCAATACAGTATACTAACGCATATATATGGAATTTAGAAAGATGGTAACAATAACCCTGTATACGAGACAGCAAAAGAGACACTGATGTATAGAACAGTCTTATGGACTCTGTGGGAGAGGGAGAGGGTGGGAAGATTTGGGAGAATGGCATTGAAACATGTAAAATATCATGTATGAAATGAGTTGCCAGTCCAGGTTTGATGCACGATGCTGGATGCTTGGGGCTGGTGCACTGGGACGACCCAGAGGGATGGTATGGGGAGGGAGGAGGGAGGAGGGTTCAGGATGGGGAACACATGTATACCTGTGATGGATTCATTTTGATATTTGGCAAAACTAATACAATTATGTAAAGTTTAAAAATAAAATAAAAAAAAAAGAAAGTCCAGAACTCTCTAAAACTGAATGCTTATTTAATGTTTATAGATCGCGAAGGTCTCATCAATGCATATTGTATTCTGAGTTTATTCAGTCTAACAGGTATGTCAATGGTGTTTACCTTTAAATTATTCAAGGTGCAATGGCTTGGAAATGATTTCTCTTCAAGCAGATATCATCATACCTTACTGGACATTCTATCATACTGAATATACTACTTTTAGTCCCACAACTGTACACTTTAAAGATCTAGGACTGAAGGCCTATTCAAATAGACCTTGAATAATATTTCCTAGATAGTGACTGTTAACTCATTCTCTTCTCTATGGTACTTTCTTTGCTGGTAGTTATAGACATTCCAAAATTGGAGACAGATTCCCTGAAAAAAGTGCTGTATTCTACACATAGTTAAGTAAGCAAGGTGACAATGTATAGCTTTGATGTACTCTTTTCCCAATTTGGAACCAGTCTGTTGTTCCATGTCCAGTTCTAACTGCTGCTTCTTGACCTGCATACAGATTTTTCAGTAGGAGGTCAGGTGATCTGGTATTCTCATCTCTTTAAGAATTTTCCACAGTCTGTTGTGATCTATGCAGTCAAAGGCTTTGGTGTGGTCAATAAAGCAGAAGTAGATGTTTTTCTGGGACTCTCTTGCTTTTTTGATGACCCAGTGGATGTTGGCAGTTTAATCTCTTGTTCCTCTGCCTTTGCGAAATCCAGCTTAAACATCTGGAAGTTCACGGTTCACATACTGTTAAAGCCTGGCTTGGAGAATTTTGAGCATTACTTTGCTAGTGTGTGAGATGAGTGCAATTGTGCAGGAGTTTGAACATTTTTTGGCATTGCTTTCTTTGGGAATGGAATGAAAACTAACCTTTTTCCAGTCCTGTGGCCACTGCTGAGTTTTCCAAATTTGCTGGCATATTGAATGCAACATTTTCACAGCATCATCAGTTGAGGATTTGAAATAGCTCAACTGGGATTCCATCAGCTCCACTAGCTTTGTTTGTAGTGATGCTTCCTAAGGCCCACTTGACTTCACATTCCAGGATGTCTGGCTCTAGGTGAGTGATCACATCATCATGGTTACCTGGGTCATGAAGATCTTTTTTGTATAGTGCTTCTGTGTATTCTTTCCACCTCTCTTAATATCTTCTCCTTCTGTTAGGTTCATACCATTTCTGTCCTTTATTGTGCCCATCTCTGCATGAAAGTTTCCCTTGGTAGCTCTAATTTTCTTGAAGAGATCTCTAGTCTTCCCATTCTATCATTTTCCTCTATTTCTTTGCATTGATCACTGAGGAAGGCTTTCTTATCTCTCCTTGCTATTCTTTGGAACTCTGCATTCAAATGGAGATATCTTTCCTTTTCTCCTTTGCCTTTCACTTCTCTTGTTTTCTCAGCAATTTGTAAGGCCTCCTCAGACATCTGTCTATCAGATCTAATCCCTTGAATCTATCTGTCACTTCTACTGTTTGTTAGCTGTTATTAAGAAATTAAGGCACAAATCTAAGTTGTTAGAAATCAATTAATAGATGGAAAATATGGCATGTTTTCTAAGCAGTTCCGTCTGAAACACATTGGTTGTGAATTTGTCAAATATACTGAAGGAATGCTGAAAAGAAGCTCTAAGTTTAATTGTGAAAATCATTCCTGGATAGTATGCACAGGTAATTAAGGGGAAAAGAGTGATCTGTCTTTGGTATGAGTAGCATCTTGACTATGTATGATGTAAAACCTGAATTCCTGAAGCACAGCAGGCTTTCCTGTTCCTTGCCAGCCACTGACATTCCTTTTCTTCCTCCCTTTAGTCCTTCTCTGGCATGACAAATACAGATGTGAATATGGAAATCATCTTTGGAGTTTTAAGGGAGAAGCACGTCAAGCTGTTTTCCAGAGCAAAAAGTTTCCCATGCAATTTTCCTCTACTTTCATACTTATCAAGTTTTATTAACACGTATTAATATTCTTCAACCTATTTTCCATTTTCATGCCAGAAACTTATTTTCAAGATTCCTGAAAACTTAATCAGTTCTCTTCCAGATACATAATATAAATTTGCCTAATTTGAGTTAGTTTTTAGCTAGTAGTGGACAATGGGAACTATGGTATGAAACTGTCATTTGGTAATTTGTCTTGAGCTATGGAATATATGATCTGGAAATATGAGAATCTTCATCCTGCTATTTGAGTGAAAGGCTAAAGTTGTAGAATGAGAAGATGGCATTTTACCTTCCATGTGGACATTTTTGATTTTGGGAACTAATTGGTGTGAATTTTATCATCCTGTTTTGATTTCTCCCTTCTGCTTCCCATGTTGGCTGAGCTGTGTTCCAGACTGCTGCTCATTTGAGCCAAGGACAGAATAATTAACAAGAGAAATCTTGTTTAAAAACAGCATGTATGATAAAACCAATACTAAAACTACTTGGAATATTTTAAAACATCTAAGACCATAACAGCCCATTTTGGGGCAGGTAGTGGTTCATTAATTATGATTTTCTTATTTAGTGCATTCACCAGTTTGTCACATCCAAAGAATAAAAAATTAAATCATATCTTTCTCAAAGCCTACCTTTACTTGATATACTTCCTCTAACAGAAAAGGGGAGTATAAGAAGTCCTCCGTTCTCCATAAAAAATACCATGCTAAGTATGTGAAAACATTTTCGATCTTACCAACAAATACATTGTGAAAAATAAATCAGAGTGATACTGTTTAGATCCTACCACATAATTAATTTAAAAAAATAGACTAACATCTAGTATGGAGGATACATTCAAATGAGTGCTGGCAGATTCATGCTGCTGCTGCTAGTCGCTTCAGTAGTGTCCGACTCTTCGCGACTCCATGGACTGCAGCCCATCAGGCTGCCCCGTCCCTGGGATTCTCCAGGGAAGAACACTGGAGTGGGTTGCCATTTCCTTCTCCAATGCATGGAAGTGAAAAGTGAAAGTGAAGTCGCTTAGTCGTGTCCGACTCTTCTCGACCCCATGGACTGCAGCCCACCAGGCTCCTCCATCCATGGGATTTTCCAGGCAAGAGTACTGGAGTGGGGTGCCATTGCCTTCTCCGATATCAGGATGATAATCAAAGTATCTTAAAACTAGTACAGCATATGCATGCTTAGTCACTCAGTCATGTCTCTTGTGACCTCATGGCCCTGATCAAAGAACAGCTGTCTAATCAATCAGCATTCTGTTCTGATTGAAGTATAAACCCTTACAAGCTTTCTAATGAATAATGTCAAAATAAATCACATTATTTGACTCAGAAGTTCTTCCATGTGTGTATTAAAACTTTTGATAAATTTCCATGTTACTTTCCAGACACGTTTTATCAATCTACACTTTTATCATCAGTTAATAAGAATCCATTTTCTCATATCCTAAAGAATACTAGATATTTTAAATTATGTTAAACTCTTTGCCAATATAATAGGTGAAAATACTATTTGATTATTGGTTTGATTTCTTTGGCGACTAATACAGTTGGCTGTTTATATTTCTTCTGTTGTGTACTGACTGTTCTTGTCCTGCTACTTTTTAATGCCACGTATTTAAGCCCTATTAATTTATGAGTAGAAGACAAGAGATCAAAATGATTTTCTTTCATTCACATGGCCACACCCAATTATTTTTCAGGGTGGAAATTAATCTCTTTTAGGACACAGTGTTCTGAATGAAAAACTCAAAGAATGAAAGAACATACTTTGTAACATTTTGGCCAAGAATAAATCACTACATTTAAAAAAGCATGCATTACAACAGAAAGGGGTGGATATTGGCTGCTGTGTTGGTGTCATAGTCGCATATAGTTCTACAAGCTTGTCTTCTGTGCCTCTTGCATTGCTTTACTTTTGCTCAATCCCTGCCAGGGTGGGACCACCCAAACTCCTGAATGCAGCTTTTTCTGTAGGACCTTAAGTTAAGCCCAAATTGCAGGGTAGGAGGTCTTTAGTTTGCTCTTTGAGGTATGAATAATTTCTCTGCCATCTATTTCACTCCACTCAAGTTACCATGTGGAATGCCATTTGGGATAGCTTGGAAATGGTTCTATGTTGTATCATAAAAAAGACTCTGACAAGTTTTGTGTATTTTGTGATGGCACAGAAAATAAGGAGAGGATTCAGGGTTTGACCTAGAAATCCATTCCAAGTTGGTTTGGGTTTTGGGTTTCCTGAGTTGTCATGTCTGGGGGAACCTTGCAAATGGGTTGGTAATGAGGCATTTTGAGGGCTGCTGATTCGGGAAACGTATCAAGCTGTCTTGGGTACGTGGCATCCCATCTGCTTTGCATTCCATCTTGCATTTAAAGCATAAACCTAGTATTGTAAGGTCATTGACATTTAGCTCTATTATTGATATTCATAGAAGGTCTAGGAAAAATCTTAGAACCACATTTTCATCATGAAAAATAGGGTAATTATTATATTTTCCTAAGGAGAGTCAACTCTTTGAGCTGTTCCCACAAGGTTTACAAAATTTGTCTGATTCCTTGATTGCCAGTGACTGGTCTGTAGAAGACTTTAAGAGTATATTCATAACGATAAAAGGCAACTATTATGTTGCAGTAGAAAGAGCTATCAAAGAGACATTAGAAACTAGCTTGTTTCCTGTGCTGTCTAAGGGCAGTTTCTTATCTTCTCCAAATCAGTTTCTTCCTATGTAAAAAGGAGATGCATTATTCATAATGTCTAATTCACAAGGTCATGATCAGAACCAAAGACTGAATGTCAAAATACTATGTAAAATACTACAAGAAAACTAGTTACTATTATGACCTGACAAATAGTATGTTATGAGTTAGAAACTTTCATAAATATCTCCAAATGGAATGACCATTTTGACAAAAGTTATGGGAGACACCAAAAGATCATGTTCTATGGGTCTGTTTGTGTTTTTTTTCTGTTTGTGATTGTATGTGTGAAGTACATATTATCCATCTTGAATTATTTTTATCTATCATTTACTCTTTTTTTCTTAGTTTAAAAAAACTGTAGTTTACTTTTTGGTTGCACTGGCTCTTCATTGCTGCATGTGGGCTTTCTCTGGCTATAATGAGCATGGAGCTGTGCATACTAAGTTGCTCAGTCATGTTCAACTCTTTGCAATGCTATGGACTGTAGCCTGCCAGGCTCCTCTGTCCATGGGATTCTCCAGGCAAAAACACTGGAATGGATTGCAACGCCCTCCTCCAGGGAATCTCCCCAACTCAAGGATCAAACCTGCATCTCTCATTTCTCCTGCATTGGCAGGTGGGTCCTTTACTGCTAGTGTTACCTGGGAAGCCAGTTGCAGTACACAAGCTTCTCATAGCAGTGGCTTCTTTTGATGTGGAGCACTGGCTCTAGGGCACATGGCCTTCAGTATTTGTGGTGCACAGGCTTAGTTGCCCCACACCATGTGGGATTTTCCTGAACCAGGGATCAAACCCATGTCCCCTGCATTGGCAGGTGGATTCTCAACCACTGGAACACAAGTGAAATTCTATCATTCAGTTCAGTCACTCAGTCATGTCCTGCTCTTTGTGAGCCCATGGACTACAACATGCCAGGTCTCCCTGTCCATCACCAACTCCTGGAGTTCACTCGAACTCATGTCCATCGAGTCGGTGATGCCATCCAACCATCTCATCCTCTGTCGTCCCCTTCTCCTCCTACCTTCAATCCTTCCCAGCAACAGGGTGTTTTCAGATGAGTTAGTTCTTTGCATCTGGTGGCCAAAGTATTGGAGTTTCAGCTTCAGCATCAGTCCTTCCAATGAATACTCAGGACTGATCTCCTTTAGGAAGGACTGGTTGGATCTCCTTGCAGCCCATGGGGCTCTCAAGAGTCTTCTCCAACACCACAGTTCAAAAGCATCAATTCTTCAGTGCTCAGGTTTTTTTTATAGTCCAACTCTCATATCCATACATGATTACTGGAAAAACCATAGCTTTGACTAGATGGATCTTTGTTGGTAATGTCTCTGTTTTTTAATATGCTATCTAGGTTGGTCATAGCTTTTAATTATTCATTTCAAACTTCTGGTTCCTGAAAATGTTTCTAAGTTTTTCTTTTCTTGAGATAGCAAATCCACTGATTTAAATTCTTTTAATACTTGAAATGATCAATGCTATTTTCCTGATTTAAAAAAGTTTTACCTATGTATATGTGTATCTATCTATATGTGTATACACATATATATAGAAGTTGAATTACCAAATATGACAAGAAATCTAAATCGCTGGCATGAAATGTGCATTTTTCAGTCTTGGTTCATGCACCATGGCCACAAACAGTCTTAATGTCACAGTCTTATTCAGCATTCCATTTGAAGGAAATTATGTTTTGGTCTGGCATGGCTGGGTCACATTCTGAATGACTGAAGGATCAGACTAAAATTAGGGGGAAATACATCTATGTTTCAGTTTCTCTAGGAAGGTGTCATATGGCTTAACATTTAGTTTTACAATTCTATTTCAATTTGTTTTACATGTGCCTTCTTTGAGGAAAGTGTTTCACAATATACTAATACTGAGACATAAAATATGAATTTCTCCTTCAAGAATCTCAAAGGTGGCTGTTTCACTAACTAATTTACCACATGTAACTGAGAAACACAGTGTTTCATATTTTACAGATTGAGAAACCAGGGCACAGGCAAGCATTAAAATAAATTAGTAGGAGTTTAACGTTACTGATTTTACAGTCAGATTTGAGATCATCAGTGGAATTGAAAAAAAGGTAATATACCCAGCTAAGGCTTATATAATCAGATGATCACATCACATGGGTCCTCAAAACCCAATCAGTTCAGTTAAAAAAAAAAAAGTAACCTTTTGACTGTATTTATATCAAATGGGTCTCAAATATTCATAGACTTAATTTCCTACTGTTTGCAACAAGCTCTGAGAAATTGCCTTTAAATAAAGTAGGTAATTGACTATTCTTTTAAAACCTCCCATATTAATTAAGTTGCCTCTTCCAGTTGAAATACCCTGCCTTTTTCACAACTGCCAGTTAAAAATTGGCTCACCCTT
>NW_011494547.1:249097-252673 GCF_000754665.1 Bison bison bison
GGCTCACCCTTCAAGCCCCATTACACATGCCACAGAACTCGCAACGCAATATTATCTTGTCTTTGAAGTCTCCCTGTTCATAGCCCAAAACATGCACCTTCATTATAATGATTTGGGCTTTCCTGGTGGCTCAGATGGTAAAGAATCTTCCTGCAATGCAAGAGACCCAGGTTTGATCCCTGGGTCAGGAAGATTCTCTGGAGAAGGAGACGGCTACCCACTCCAGTGTTCTTGCCTGGAGAATTCCATGGACAGGGGAGCCTGGCAGACTATAGTCCATGAGGTTGCAGAGAGTCAGACATGACTCTCATGATATTTTATAATTATATTTCATTATAATAATTTGATTTTTTTACACTACTCTTTCCTCTATACTAACATATTGTTGGTGAAGGCTATATTTTATCACTCCTATATCCTTCAAACTGCTCCAGGCTGATACTGCATATATTGTTTTGTAGATACAGGTTAACTTGTACTGAAATATGAATACTTTATATCTCAGATGTATCCCCAAAGCTTCAGGTTTTTATTCATATGTATACCATTTAATTTATGATGAAAAACACAAGAGAAGGGGCAAAATCCCAAAGTACAATTGCCAGCTAAGTCCAGACATATAAAGAACTTTTCTGAATTTCAAGGAGCTTCTTCTTACATCTCATTGGTCACCTCTATCAGCAATCGATGTTGGAAAATTTATGTCTCTAACCAGGTAGATTGATCTCCTTGACAGTACAGGGGAGATTGGAATACAGATATTGAGTAAGCAACTAGTAGGCTCTAACAGAAAAACAAAAGTAAAAGAACCCACTGGAAAGCCTATTTGTGAAGTTCAGGCCAAAGTCAATTCAAGCTCAACATGTCCCCAATTCAGCTGCGTCTCCTCTTATACCCACTCCTTTTGCTGCAGTTCCATCTGTATGAATAGTACCATCCTGTCAATCACCCAAAACAGAGATGCTAGAAACATCCCAGATTCCAATCTCTCCCATAAAGTCTGACTTAATTCATTTACTACAGCTTTAGCTCCTTTACCATCTGAGCCACCTTCTATGGGGCTTCCCTTGTGGCTCAGACGGTATAAAGTGTCTGCCTACATTGCGGTTGACTCGGGTTCGAACCCTGGGTCAGGAAAACCCTCTGGAAGAAGGAAATGGCAACCCACTCCAATATTCTGGCCTGGAAAATCCCATGGACGGAGGAGCCCGGTAGGCTACAGTCCATGGGGTCACAAAGAGTCGGACATGACTGAGCGACTTCACTTCACTTCACTTAGTTTCTTTACTATCTCACATATCTGTCCCTACTCATAATTTCCATTGTCAGTACCCTAAAGAGATTTCTTGATGTTTGGGTAGTAGTCCTTTTTTATCATCTGCTCAGCTTTTATATCTACCCTGCACCTAGAGTATATTATGCTTAGTAAAAATGTGAGACAGAGAAAGGCAAATAGAATCTTAATTTTCCTGATGTGATGTTGGGCTGTAACTGGATATTTAAAAGAGAGTAAAATGCCCATCATCACTATATTTTTCTTTCTTTTTTTTTAACCAATTTTCTATAAAAACTCCAATAAAGTCTGGAATGAAATTTAAAAATCATAGTTTACATTAAAATCTAAACAAAAAAAATACTTTGCTAAAGTAATCTTTAAAAAATGCTAAAGTAATCTTTGAAAAATTGCTTTGCTTCCCTGGTAGCTCAATTGGTAAAGAATCTGCCTCCAGGGCAGGAGACCTGGGTTTGATCCCTGGGCCAGGTAGATGCCCTGGAGAAGGAAATGGCAACCCACTCCAGTACTCTCGCCTGGAAAATCCTATGGACAGAGGAGTCTTACCAGTTACCAGCTAAGACTTAGGAGACATAGATGCACTGCCATATCTTGATTGTTTAGAAGAGTGACAGGAACTTAGCAACAACACACAACGGCTGTTTGTTGAATGAATGAATACTGCCTGTGGGCATAATTTATAACACCTTAATCCAAAGCCATATAGCCTCTCTGACTTTAGTTTCTTCATCTTCAAAAAGGAATTAAAAATACCTACCCCATCTACTTCACAAATTTGTTAAGAGGTGAGGTGAAATGAGCTTGTGAAAAGCTATCAAAGATATAAAACTGTATACAAATTCAAAATTTAATGAAATACAAAAAAAAAGTAAATGTTACAAAACATTTAAACATCTATCCAAGGCATGGATACACTTAAATTTCAATTACCATACACCACTGTGTTGCTTCCACTTATCTCATTACAACTATTCTCTACTTCTTCCAATTTCAAATCAAATCGAAACAGATCAAATAATTCTTCAGAAAAATCAAAATATATTGAAAAATTTCATTAAATAGTACTTTGGTTTTTTTTTCACTTTTTTTTTTTTTTAACTTTACAATTTTGCATTGGTTCTGCCACACACCAAAATGAATCCACCACAGGCACACATGTGTTCCCCATCCCAAGCCCTCCTCCTCCCCCCCCCCCCCCCCCCCCCCACACCATCCTCCCGGGTTGTCCCAGCTCACCAGCCCCAAGCATCCAGCATCGTGCATCAAACTTGGACTGGCGACCCGTTTCTCACATGATATTTTACATGTTTCAATGCCATTCTCCCAAATCATTCCACCCTCTCCCTCTCCCACAGAGTCCAAAAGACTGTTCTATAC
Source organism: Bison bison bison (assembly GCF_000754665.1). Taxonomy (NCBI): domain Eukaryota; kingdom Metazoa; phylum Chordata; class Mammalia; order Artiodactyla; family Bovidae; genus Bison; species Bison bison. Next base: position 251,769 of record NW_011494547.1, read on the forward strand.
ATCGGTGTCTCTTTTGCTGTCTTGTATACAGGGTTATTGTTACCATCTTTCTAAATTCCATACATATGCGTTAGTATACTGTATTGGTGTTTTTCTTTCTGGCTTACTTCACTCTGAATAATAGGCTCCAGTTTCATCCACCTCATTAGAACTGATTCAAATGTATTCTTTTTAATGGCTGAGTAATACTCCATTGCCTAAAAAATCCCATGGCCGGAGGGGCCTGGTAGGCTGAAGTCTATGGGGTCATGAAGAGTCGGACACGACTGACCGATTTCACTTTCACTTTTCACTTTCATGCATTGGAGAAGGAAATGGTAACCCACTCCAGTGTTCTTGCCTGGAGAATCCCAGGGACGGGGGAGCCTGGTGGGCTGCCGCCTATGGGGTCGCACAGAGTCGGACACGACTGAAGCGACTTAGCAGCAGCAGCAGCAGCAATACTCCATTGTGTATATGTACCACTGCTTTCTTATCCATTCATCTGCTGATGGACATCTAGGTTGCTTCCATGTCTTGGCTATTATAAACAGTGCTGCGATGAACATTGGGTACACGTGTCTCTTTTCTTTCTGGTTTCCTCAGTGTGTATGCCCAGTAGTGGGATTGCTGGATCATAAGGCAGTTCTATTTCCAGTTTTTTTAAGGAATCTCCACACTGTTCTCCATAGTGGCTGTACTAGTTTGCATTCCCACCAACAGTGTAAGAGGGTTCCCTTTTCTCCACACCCTCTCCAGCATTTATTGCTTGTAGACTTTTGGATCGCAGCCATTCTGACTGGTGTGAAATGGTACCTCATAGTGGTTTTGATTTGCATTTCTCTGATAATGAGTGATGTTGAGTATCTTTTCATGTGTTTGTTAGCCATCTGTATGTCTTCTTTGGAGAAATGTCTATTTAGTTC
>NW_011494547.1:252773-265774 GCF_000754665.1 Bison bison bison
TTTTTGATTGGGTCATTTGTTTTTCTGGAATTGAGCTGTAGGAGTTGCTTGTATATTTTTGAGATTAGTTGTTTGTCAGTTGCTTCATTTGCTATTATTTTCTCCCATTTTGAAGGCTGTCTTTTCACCTTGCTTATAGTTTCCTTTGTTGTGCAGAAGCTTTTAAGTTTAATTATGTCCCATTTGTTTATTTTTGCTTTTATTTCCAATATTCTTGGAGGTGGGTCATAAATAGTACTTTGAAAAACATAATCATTACTGTAACTGAAGTTCAAATTTTACAATTTCTCAAATACGGCAATGATTAGCAGAGCTCTATTTTCCTTAGGTGTCATAAACAGAAATCTTGATTTGTTGCTAACTCAAGCATTTAATAAGATGTTAGAAGAACATATAAATTATTTTAGAAAATGTACTTCAACCTATAGAAAGCACAAACACATTAACTACCAACAGTCTTTCTGCTTATGCTTTTGAACTTAAACCAATCACAAGATTTCTAGTGGTCAAATATTTCACTTCAAGGTCTTCAGTTTTAAAGAAAATTTCAAACAAAAGTAACATAGTATATTTATAGAACCAGAACACGTTACATTAAATTAAAAAAAAAATAGTAGTAGCAGTTCAGCTTTGTCCAGTTTCAGCAGCCTCATAGGCAAATGCCAACCTCTCACACTTAACTTGTGGTTACCTCTTACTCTCTACCTAACCAAGCTCTTAGAGCCATGTTGGAAACTCTTGATACCAAACACCCTAGAGGAATTGGTTTAAGAACAGGCAAAGAATTTCTGCAGATCACCAGGTCCCAATCAAACCAGTATAGGCAGCTGAGCACTTTTCTCAGGCTGAGAAAACAAAAAAATCCATAGGCTTAAGCTGCATAGGAGCACAAGCAGCTGGAACTCACAGAATTTGGTCAATCAAAAAACATGAGCAAAGACCCCCTGAAAGAGTGAAGCATCTGGGGAAGAGCTGAAGGCAAGATGTTTCTCTTTCTCCACTGTCTGCAACCCTTGGTCATTTTACAGGAGAGAGAATGGCAAAAGAAAAGGTGTGAAAAGTAAGAGAGGTTCAGGGACTGCCAGGGCATGAAAAGAAGCAGAAACAAATGGCCCTGGTTGTAGAAAGATTAATCAAGATGGAAGCGTAAAGACATTTTTACTAGGTGCTTAAGCTAAGTGCCTGACTAGAGACCAATACCTACATTCTTAATAATTAGAGTGTCAATGTGCATAACTTTGATAAAAGTAGTTTCATTTTGCCTTAAAACAGAAACAGCTTATCCCATATGCCATTACAATGGTAGACTGTATTAAAGTTCCGTAAAGATCCTTCATGTCCAAGAGTGGCTCTGCTCAGTTACTGGATAGGGGTTAACTGAAGAGGGCCAGAAACTAGACTGAGGTCAGAGCCTGCATTTTGGGGCTGGAGCCTGGGTTGTGGTTTAAATTTCCAGGGGGACCATCAACACTACTTTCTGTGGTCAGAGAGACCACACGTCCAATCCCAGAAATACCACCCACGGAAGAATCCATGAGTTGACAGAGTGGCTGTGTAACGAGAAGTGGAGAGTGACAAACAACCTACTCATTGGAAACAGGAAGGGGGATGGGTTGTGGTGTCCAGGGGAAAGTACAGCTGGGCAGGCCTCTGAAGGTCAGTGAGTGATCTGGAGGAAGACGGAGCAGGCATGGAAATGAGTAGGACCCAGGTGGGCAAGGGCTGACTTTTTAATATTGGATTTGTGGTCATCATATGTGTAGACTGGTGCAACAGGTGTGCTCTGTAGGACTCTGGTTATTTCCTTAGTCAAGAAAATGTGTTTCCTGAACAAATAGTTCTTGCATTATTTGCATTTAAAATGTAATTATTAGGTACCAAGACAGGGATTCTGTGGATCTTTACTGAGTAATTTATTTATCAAGTTTGATTGTGTTTTATAGGATCAGAGTGTGTACGTTTGGAGAAGGAACTAAGAAAGTTTGCCTGTTTTGTTAAAAAAACAAAAAAGCAAAAGATCTGGAGAACATAGAGGAATCTGTTATTTTCCTCAATTCCCTACAAGTAAGGTTGCAACAGGCGCTTAGACATGGATGAGGACCATGTGACAGTGGTAAGTGATTGGAGTCTGATCTTGGTGCTCTAATTTGCATCACATACACTGGAGGATGTGAGTGCGTGAGCCTCTTAAGGGGCTCATTGTCAGTTTCTTTAAAGGAAGTTACACATGTGCACCAGTGGGAGAACAAGCAGGCCTTTAATGCCATAAAGGATCCATTCCACACAGAATTAATAATGTAGGCATTGTTCATGATCTTGTTCTATTGAGCAGGAGTTTTATGTTCTTTTTCTGTGAAGTAAATCATTATGTAGCACTTGATATTTTAATTTGTTCTTCAGACTATGATTCAGGGAGTTTCTGATGTTTCATTTAAAAATACCAGATGTTTGCTATAAGTGACTATGGAAGATTGTGGATTACTGAAGTGGAAACAACAGAATTCTTTTTTTCAAGGAAAGGAATAGCATTTTCTCAATAAAATGCAATAATTAAACGCAGACTTTAAAGGCTTAGTAGAATGGAAATAATTTCATACCAGATAAATTGTTTATTTGGAATATATAAAATTCCAAGTAAGGACATAATTCTTTTTTCCTAAGTGCCTATTTTATTTTATTTTTTGAAATGTCTCTGACATGCACATCTAATTCAGTTACTCTTGCTATTTAAGTCTATATACCATTCTGAATCAGCAGAAAGAAGAGTAACAGAGAAGTCTTATTGCCAGTGTACAAGGCTTTCTAATCATATCCTGACAGGTTATAGGGAGTGCTGTATACAGGTCTCAAAATCCACAAGGAAATTCTGATTTAAGAGTGACTGACATACTGAATCCCTGACAGGTAGCATTACTCTGGTTCCCACATTCAGTTTGGTAAATGGGATCTTCGGGAGGCAGACCAGTACAGGGGCTAGCACCTGGGCTTGAAGTCAGAATTCAGAGACGATGACTCAGAAACCCACATGCAGTAGCTAACCACTATCTGAATTGGACTGGTGGCTTAACCTCTTCATCTCATTTTCTTGCTTTGCAATAGGAATAATAATGTTTCTTGAATGATTGTTATAAGTTTTAAATAAAACATGCTATATTTAGGACATCTAGGCTAATCGATAAATCTTATTTCCTCACACATTTTCTATACTGTTTAGCTGCAAAAATAGCATAAAACAATGTTCATTTTTAAGATTTATAGTTGATGTACAATACTATATAAACTACAGAGTACATTTTAAACCTATTTTAAAGGTTATATTCACAGTTATTATATAAGTTATATTATAATATGTTATTATAGCTCCATTTATAGTTATTATGAAATATTAATATACTTCTCCTATTGTAAAATATAGCCTTGTAGCTTATTTTATACCTAATAATTTTTTACTTCCTTATACCCTACCTCTATATTACCCCTCCCACCTTCCCTCTCTCCACTGGTAACCTCTAGTTTGTTCTCTATCTGTGATTCTGCTTTTTTGTTATATTCAACAGTTTGCTGTATTTTTAGATTGCACATATAAGTGATATTATTCAGTATTTGTCTGTCTCTGTCTGGTTTATTTCACTTAGCACAATACCCTCCCAGTCTGTCCATGTTGATGCAAATGGCAAAATTCCATTCCTTTTTTATGGTGGAGTAGTATTCATATATATACATATATATATGGCTTCCCAGGTGGCACCAGTGGTAAAGAACCTACCTGCCAATGCAGGAGACACAAGAGACACAGGTTTGATCTCTATGTCATGAATATCCCCTGGAGAAGGAAATGGCAACCCAATCCAGTATTTTTGCCTGGAAAATTCCATGGACAGAGGAGCCTTGAAGGCTACAGTCCATGAGGTTGCAAAGAGTCAGACATAACTGAATGTGCATACACACACACACACACACACACACATATATATATATATCAATTAATCTATTGATGGACACTTAAGTTGCTTCCATATCCTGACAATTGTGAATAATGCTGCTATAAACATTGGGGTGCATGCATCTTTTCAAGTTTTTTATTTATTAAAGCACAAAATGATGTTCTTTTGTTTCAGTCTAGTTGCAAGAAATGGAAGAACATGAAATCATAAAACCTCTTGGTGAGGCCACTGGAAGTACTACACCTAAGTCCTCTTAAGTGAATGTGAAAGTGTTAGTTGCTCAGTCATGTCCGACTCTTTGTGACCCCATGGACTGTAGCCTGCCAGGTTCCTCTGTCCATGAAATTCTCCAGGCAAGAAGACTGGATTGGGTAGCCATTCTCTTCTCCAGGGGATCTTCCTGACCCAGGGATTGAACACAGGTGTCCTGCATTGCAGGAAGATTCTTTACTATCTGAGCCATCAGGGAAACCCAAATCCTCTTAAAGTAAGGTTAATATTGGTTTTCCATCATCTTTTAGATGAGTAGATTTAGTTCAAATTACAATAGAAATGAATGTAAAGTAATAAATACTCATTGAAAGGTAGAAATAGCAAAGATATACCATTTCATAGAATTACTATGTGAATTTAACTCAGTTGTTTAAAATGTGGTATTAAATCCTTCCCTGGTGGCTCAGATGGTAAAAAATCTGCTTTCAATGCACGAGGCCTGGGTTCAAACCCTGGGTAGGGAAGATACCCTAGAGAAGAGAATGGCAATCCATTCAGTATTCTTGCCTGGAAAATTCCATAGACAGAGGAGCCTGACTGGCGACAGTTCATGGGGTCACAAAGAGTGAGACATGACTGAACAACTAACACACACACACGCACACAATATGGTATTAAAGCTTATTATCAAAAACTCAAATGACCTCTTCCATGATAGTTCCTGAGTCTAGAACTTTAAACCATGGTAGAGAGAGGCTTAGGGGTGAATTCTTTAACTATTTAGGACCTCCCTACTTTCTGATTCCTACATTTGTAACCACCTTTGATATAGGAATTCTGTGGAAATATTGCCTAGAATATGGATTCTGTGTCAAAGTCCTAAAGTATGAAGTTATATTAGTCAGAATATATAGAAATATTTCTATCAATGTAGATATTAACTATATGTTTAACCTCTGTTAACTGACCTGGAAAATGGCAGAGCAGGGTTTTGCTGTGCTGTGCTGTCTCTTCAGTCTTAGTGTCTGACTCTTTGTGACCCATGGACCATAGCCCCCCAGGCTCCTCTGTCCATGGGATTCTCCAGGCAAGAATACTGCAGTGGGTTGCCATTTCCTTCTCCCAGGAGCAGGGTTTTAACTAACTATATTAAGCATTATTTCAAGACATAAAATGTCAGAGAGGCCAAGGGTCCCAAGAAAATGAGCAGAGTCCAATATTCCAAACTCTATTATGTCATATGTCCAACTGTCCAAATGAGGAGATACAAGTCTCCTTGTGTCTGTCAAGGCAGAGCAGTCTCATGCATCACATCCATGGTGCTCTTGGCCATGGAACATGCCCACTGATCTGTTCATCTTTCTCAGAGTCTAGGAAAAGAATTAGCATTCAAACTATCACACATGGAAGACTTTATTCATTCCCCATGAAAAACCATCCAAATACCATATTAAAATTAGAAAACCCATTCTGGCTTGTTCCATATCTCCTTTTCTGTGTTCTTCAGTTAAGTCCTGTTAGGTGAGGAATAAAGAGCTTTTAAAATAAGTCAGGCACCTGTGACTTTTTTCCACTGGTAACTGTGCCCTTCCCCTTCACCCATGACAGTCTTGTCGTGGTGAAAGAGCTCGTGTAACTCAATGAAGCTATGAGCCATAATGTGCTGGGTCACCTAGTGAAGAGTACTGACAAAAATGGTCCACTGGAGAAGGAAACAGCAACCCATTCCTATATTCTTGCCTGGAGAACCCATGAATAGTATGAAAAAGCAAAAGATAAATGAAGGCCAGAATATGAGCTCCCTAGGTAGGAAGGTGTCCAGTATGCTACTTGCGAAGAGGAGAGGGCAATTACTAATTGCTCCAGAAAGAATGAAGTGGTTGAGCCAAAGCAGAAATGATGCTCAGATGTGGGTGTGTCTGGTGGTGAAAATAAAGTTCAGTATTGTAAAGAACAATATTTCACAGGAACCTGGAATGTTAGGTCCATGAATCAAGGTAAATTGAACATTGTCAAGCAGAAGATGGGAAGACTTAACATTGATATCTTAGGAATTAGTAAACTAAAATGGACTGAAATGAGTGAATTTAATTCAGATGACCATTATATCTACTACTGTGGGCAAGAATCCCTTAGAAGAAATGGATTAGCCCACATAGTCAACAAGAGTCTGAAATACAGTACCTGGGTGAATTCTCAAAAACAACAAAATGATCTCAGTTTGTTTCCAAGGAAAAATCTGCAACAAGCTAGTGGAGGTGACAGAATTCCAGCTGAGTTATTTGAAATCCTAAAAGATGATGCCATTAAAGTGCTTCAGTCAATGTATTCTTGGTTTCTTCAGCCATCACCAACTCTTTGTTACCCTATGGACTGTAGCTCACCAGCCCTGGTTTGCTATTCTCTTCTCCAGGGGATCTTCCTGACCCAGGGATCAAACCTGCATCTCCTACATTACAGGCAGATTCTTTACAGGTAATCCACTAGGAAGCCCGTTGCACTCAATGTCAGCAAATTTGGAAAACTCGTCTGTATCCACAGGACTGGAAAATGCCAGTTTTCATTCCAATGTCAAAGAAGGGCAAAGCCAAAGAATGTTCAAAAGTGAAGGTGAAGTTGCTTAGTTGTGTCCAACTCTTTGTGACCCCATGGACTATAACCTATCAGACTTCTCTGCCCATGGGATTTTCCAAGCAAGAATACTGGAGTGGGTTTCCATTTCCTTCTCCAGGGGATCTTCCTGACCCAGGGATTTAACCCAGGTCTCCTGCATTGCAGGCAGACGCTTTACCATCTGAGCCACCAGGGAAGCTCAAGAATATTCAAACTACAGCGCAATTGCACTCATTTCACATTCTAGCAAGGTTATGCTCAAAATCTTTCAAGCTACACTTCAGCAGTACAAGAACTGAGAACTTCCACATGTACAAGTGAGATTTAGAAAAGGCTGAGGAACCAGAGATCGAATTGCCAACATTCATAGGATGATGGAGAAAGCAAGGAAGTTTCAGAAAATCATCTATTTCTGTTTCACTGACTACGCTAAAGCCTTTGACTGTATGGCTCACAACAAACTGAAAAATTCTTAAAGACATGGGATTGCCAGATCACCTTACCTGTCTCCTGAGAAGCCTGTATGCAGGTCAAGAGGCAACAGTTAGAGCCAGACATGAACAATGGACTGATTCAAAATTGGGGAAGGAGCACAACAAGGCTGTCACCCTGCTTATTTAACTTCAATGCAGAGTACATCATTGTAAAGGCTGGACTGGATGAATCACTAGCTGGAATCAAGATTGCTGGGAGAAATAGCACCTCAGATATGCAGATTATACCACTCTAAAGGCAGAAAGTGAAGAACTAAAGAGTCTCTTAATGAGGGTGAAAGAGGAGAGTGAAAAAGTTGACTTAAAACTCAACATTCAAAAAACTAAGGTCATGGCATCCAGTCCCATCAGTTCATGGCAAATAGAAGGGGAAAAATTGGAGACAGTGACAAATTTTATTTTTGTGGACTCCAAAATCACTATGAACAGTTACTGCAGCCATGAAAATAAGACACTTAACTCCTTTGAAAGAAAGCTGTGACAATAAGAAGAGACATCATTTTGCAGACACAGTTTAATATAGTCAAAGCGTGGTTTTTCCAGTAGTCATGCGTGGATCTCAGTTGGACCATAAAGAAGGCTGAACACTGAAAAATTGTTTCTTTTGAATTATGTGCTGGAGAAGACTCTTGGAATCCATTGGATGGCAAGGAGATCAAACCAGTCAATCCTCAAGGAAATCAGTCCTGAATATTCACTGGAAGGACTGATGCTAAAGCTGAAGCTCCAATACTTTGGCCACATGATGTGATGAGCTGCTTCATTGGAAGAGACCTTGATGCTTGGAAAGATTGAAGGCAAAAGAGAAGGGGGCAGCGGGGTATTAGATTGTTAGATAGCAACACCGATTCAATGGACATGAGTTTGAGCAAACTCTGGGAGATAGTGGAGGACAGAGGAGCCTGGTGGGCTACAGTCCATGAGGTCGCAGAAAGTTGGACACAATTTAGTGACTGAACAACAACAATTGTGCCCTCTCCACTTTTTTTACAGACATCCTGTAAGAGCCTTAAGTTCTGTCTCATTTTAACATCCCAACAATTCTATACAAGGTAGATCTTAGATCATGCCCATGTTACATAGGAAGAAACCAAAGCCTAGGGCTAAGTGGTTTTCCAAAAGCCATACGGCCAGTAAATGATGATGCTAGAATGTGAACCCAGGCTTATTATTTCAGAGCTATGCTTTTAACTGATAAACCATTAGGTATCCTAATTAGGGCTTTTGTTTTAAAAAGTCAGTGCATATTCTAGCTTTCCAACAAATTCATGGTTTTGTTCCTTGTATGTAAGGATGACTCAGGACAGATCAGCTCTTCTATAGGAAAGTTCAATCTTGGTTTATTTAATTTTGTGCATAATTTGATCCTTATGTTTGGCAGAATATTGGTCTCCCAGAGATGGCCAGTTCCTAATTCCTGGAACTTATGATTACTTTAGGCTACATGACAATGGGGAATAAAGTTTGCAGATGAAATTGAGTTTGTTGATCAACCAACATTAAGATAGGGAGATTATTTTGAATTATCCAGGTGAGCTTAATCACAAGGATCCTTAGAAATGAAAGAAGGAGGCATAAGAGGAGGTTAGATCAATGTGATGTGAAAAGAACATGACCCTCTACTGCTGGCTTTGAATACAGAGGAAGGTGGCCACAAGCCAAGGAATGCAAGTGACCTCTGGAATCTAGAAAAGGCAAAGACACAGGATTTCTCTTGGAGCCAACAGAAGGAGTACAGCCTTGCCAACATCTTGATTTTAGCCCAGTGAGACATTGCTGACTTCTGACCTCCAGAACTATAAGAAAATAAATTTGTGTTGTTTTAAGCTACAAATTAAACAGGAAGTACATGTTTGGATTGCCTGTGACCCCATTTAATTTTAATTTTTCTATCTGTTATCAACAATACAGAAGATCTGTCTAATCAATGGGCCTCCTTAAGATAAAATTATTTTCCTTGAGAATGAGAGTTCATTGAGTGTAATAATTAGGGAAAATCGGTTATTCTCACAGATCATATTATTCCATAGGAAACTACTCTTATGCATCTTGTTTATTGTTATTTCACTTAAAAATGAATGAATTAAAATTGTGAATTTTTTATTGAGTTTTAAACATGGGAATTTGGAGTTTTAAACATTCACAGTCTAAATTATAACTAAATGTTTAAAGTTAAAAATAAGACAATATCTGTCAGATTGTTTTGTCTGTATTGTAAGGGTATGAAAATCTGTTTCATACAACCTCTGTCACAATGATTCTACTATTTTTCTGTGACAGCAGCAGCAGCATGTGAATCAATGCACTGATTCACATGAATCAATACATTGAGCTATTTAAACTCAAAGCAAAGTTTAGAATCAATTTATGTTCTTAAGACTATACACATGACTAAAATCTGAAAATCTTATTAAATTTTTAGTACTTATATATATACCAATGCTTCATGCCAGTGACAGAAACTTAATAATAAACAGTTTCATGGAATAATCTCATCTCAACCACAATATTGTAATTGTATATAGTCAGTGTCCAAAAAATGGCTCATAGAAAAAAACTGGCCATACTACCTGATGCTGAAAATAAAGTTTTATTGGAAAACAGTCACAGCTGTTCGTTTATGTACTCTCTATAGCTGCTGTCACAGAAAAATAGTACAGTCATTGTGACAGAGGTTGTATGAAACAGATTTTCATGCCCTTACAATACAGACAAAACAATCTGACAGATATTGTCCTATTTTTAACTTTAAACATTTAATTATAATTTAGACTGTGAATGTTTATAACTCCAAATTCCCATGTTTAAAACTCAATCAAAAACTCACAATTATCAAGAAAATTAGAAATACAGGATACTTAACAAAGTACACAGTCATATTAAAATAAAAATTACTAAATATTAGTCATAATAAACAAAAATTAGAAAAAAGGAAGTAGAGTTAGTCTATTAAAGATATAAAGAATAATGATAAATCATTGAAAGAAGTTTTCAAAGAATTACATAAAAAAATAACTCCAGGTTCATCACAGAGCATACTTTCAAATTTAAATATAATAGACTGTTCCAAATGATTAAAAACAATGCACAGCCATTGATTCATTTGCATGAATCAGCATTATCATGAGCAGACAATAGCACAAAAAACTTACAGAGCAATTACATTTGTGTGATACAGCAATTCTATGTAAATATTTAATTGGCATATTTCCATAGTTCCTAGAAAGAAGTAGTTGTTCTAATAAAAGAGAATTTATTTCAGAAGTTAAAAGATGGTATAATAGTACAAAAATTATTAGTATATCATTATCTATAGAATCGAGAAGAATAGATGCATGGTAATATCAAGAGGTTTTTCTGTCTTTTGTGATTAAATTTAATGCCAATTCATTATTATTTTTTTTTTTTTAAGAACTAAATTAGGAATAGAAGCTCCCTATCTGGTATAATAAACTATCTTAAATTCATACTTAATCTGAGCTAGACAGTTCAGTTCAGTCGCTCAGTCATGTCTGACTCTTTGCGACCCCATGGACTGCAAACATGCCAGGCCTCCCTGTCCATCACCAACTCCCAAAGTTTACTCAAACTCATGTCCATTGAGTCGGTGATGCCATCCAACCATAACATCCTCTGTTGTCCCCTCTCCTCCTGCCTTCAATCTTTCCCAGCATCAGGGTCTTTTCAAATGAGTCAGTTCTTCACATCAGGTGGCCAAAGTATTGGAATTTCAGCTTCAGCATCAGTCCTTCCAATGAACACTCAGGACTGATCTCCTCTAATATGGACTAGTTGGATCTCCTTGTAGTCCAAGGGACTCTCAAGAGTCTTCTCCAACACCACAGTTCAAAAGCTTCAATTTTTCAGCACTCAGTTTTCTTTATAACCCAACTCTCACATCCATACACGACTGTTGGAAAAACCATAGCTTTGACTAGACGGACCTTTGTGGGCAAAGTAATGTCTCTGCATTTTAAATATGCTGACTAGGTTGGTCATAGCTTTTCTTTCAAGGAGTAAGCATCTTTTAATTTCATGGCTGCAGTCGCCATCTGCAGTGATTTTGGAGCCCCCCCAAAAAATCTGTCACTGTTTCCACTGTTTCCCCATCTATTTGCCATGAAGTGATGGGACTGGATGCCATGATCTTAGTTTTCTGAATATTGAGTTTTAAGCCAACTTTTTCACTCTCCTCTTTCACTTTCATCAAGAGGCTCTTTACTTCCTCTTCACTTTCAGCCGTAAGGGTGGTGTCATCTGCGTATCTGAGGGTTATTGATATTTCTCCTGATTCCAGCTTGACAACTGCTTTCTAAATTGCTGTTTTTTGTGTGTCCAGGTTTCACATGGTGTTTCCTTAAACAAAGGAGTGACATGATTAGCAATTTTGAGAAAGTTAGGCTTTTCTTGGTGTTTCTTGGTATTTTAAAGTATTTAAAGACTCCAAGAAATCTGTCAGTAAATAGATGAGACTGTCTTGTTTAAACCAGAATTTTTCAACCTAAGAGATCATAGCATACATTTTCCTCAATAATTCTTTTTAGGATTCCATTAATTATATTCCACAGAACATGCTTTGGGAAATAATTAGCCATATATATACTTATTGGCGCATGAGTGGGAAATAAGTTCTATTTTATTTAAATCTCTCTACATGACACTATTTGGTACTGCTTTTACTCGACTATCAGAGAAGGCAATGGCACCCCACTCCAGTACTCTTGCCTGGAAAATCCCATGGACGGAGGAGCCTGGTAGGCTGCAGTCCATGGGTCGCTAGGAGTCAGACACGACTGAGCGATTTCACTTTAACTTTTCACTTTCATGCGCTGGAGAAGGAAATGGCAACCCACTCCAGTGTTCTTGCCTGGAGAATCCCAGGGACTGGGGAGCCTGGTGGGCTGCCGTCTATGGGCTCGCACAGAGTCGGACACGATGAAGTGACTTAGCATAGCATAGCATTACTCGACTATAACTAGTGCATTTATTACCGGGAAGAGCAGTTGATTCTATTACCTCTACATTTATCCCAAACCTGTTCAACACTTTTCATTTTCTGACACAGCCTTTGTTCAAGTCTCTATTATCCTTCACCTGAATTATTATGAACACATCTAACTCATCTTCTTGTTTCCACTCCTGTTTCTGTACAATCTGTTTTCCACTAAGCAAGTAGAGAAGTATTTGAAGTACCTTTTTAAAATTGGGAATCAGGTCACATCTGTTATGGGCTGAATTTTGACTCCCCAAATTCATACATTGAAATCTCAGCCTCCAGGACCTCAGAATGTGTGTGTATTTGGAGACAGGACTTATAAAGAAGAAATTAAGGTCATATGGGTGGATCCCAATTCAATACAACTGGTGTCTTTGTAAGAGGACATTAAGACATAGACACAGATGAAAGATGGTGAGAAGATGTTGAGAGAAGATGGCTGTCTGCAAGTCAAGGAAAAGCCCTCAGAAGAAATGAACCCTGCCCACATAGACACAGATGAAAGATGGTGAGAAGATGTTGAGAGAAGGTGGCTGTCTGCAAGTCAAGGAAAAGCCCTCAGAAGAAATGAACCCTGCCCACACTTTGATTTGGACTTCTAGCCTCCATAACGGGGAAGAATTAAATTTCTGTTGTTTGAGCCCTTCAATTTGTGGATCTTTGTAATGGCAAACTTAGCAAATGAATAAAATGCTTCGTCCTGTTTAAAATATTTCAGTAACTAAATATAATCTAAACTTC
>NW_011494547.1:265874-278724 GCF_000754665.1 Bison bison bison
CAGGGTTCTATCCCTGGGTCAGGAATATCCCCTGGAGAAGGAAATGGCAACCCACTGCAGTATTCTTGCCTGGAAAATCCCAGGGACAGGGGAGTCTGGTGAGCTGCCGTCTATGGGGTGGAGGAGCCTGGCAGGCTACAGACCATGGGCTCGCAAAGAGTCAGACACAACTGAGCAACTTCACTTCACGTTCACGCTTAACTTTGTTCATTCACCTCTAGCAACACTACTTTTATTTCTTTCATTAAGCATGGTAAAATTGTTCCTTCAAGTCATTTGTACTTGCTCTTCCTTCAGTCTAGAAAACTCTATGTTTATAATGTGGTATGGTGTTATGCTGCTGCTGCTGCTAAGTCGCTTCAGTCGTGTCCGACTCTGTGCAACTCCATAGACAACAAAATTAGAAACATCTTACTTGTCCAACAACGGGAAACAGTTCAATGAATCATTATATCACACAAATGACAATATTCATTCCATCTGGTTTCAGGTATTATACGTCCAAAAATCTGTCCTTCACTGGACATAAAACATGAGATTAGGTGCTCCACACACCCTTAGCCACAGGATAGACATTTTGACCTAAGCTAGGCCAGTGGGGAGAAGGCAATGGCATCCCACTCCAGTACTCTTGCCTGGAGAATCCCATGGATGGAGGAGCCGGAGGGCTACAGTCCATGGGGTCGCTGAGAGTCAGACACGACTGAGTGACTTCACCTTCACTTTTCACTTTCATGCGTTGGAGAAGGAAATGGCAACCCACTCCAGTGTTCTTGCCTGGAGAATCCCAGGGACAGGGGAGTCTGGTGAGCTGCCGTCTATGGGGTCTTATAGAGTCGGACGGACACAACTGAAGCGACTTAGCAGCAGCAGCAGCAGCAGGCCAGTGGAATATTATCCTCAATTTTTAATATTTTCAGATCAAAAGGAAGAGAGAATGAGATAGTCATAGCTTACTCACTTCATAGTAGGTCCCTAGACAGGACCTTGAACAGTTTCTGCTCCTAAGTTTCCCCTGGTTTGTCTGGTTCCTACCATGGATGAGACCATGCTAGGGTGTACTGTTCTACCTTCTGGTTGTCAAAATAGTTCATTACTTCTACTGGGGCTTAGAGCCAACCCAAAATATGCAAAAGCAATATATTTATTATTTTGAATTAGGATTACTTAAGAAACAGCCAATGCAAGATGGACACTTTGACCCTACTTTCTGAGTCACTGAAAGCAGGAAGCAAATATCCTATGTAAAACATAACAATACCCTTGTCACCAAAGATAGGGAATTTGGGGTCAAGAAACCTATAAAAACATGCCTTGTTACTTCCTTATTAATTGACTATTCCAAGCCCAAGTTCTTGCTTAGATTCTTTACTAATTAAGGACCCCAAATTTCTTTGTCCCATCAATTGCAGATATATATTTTTTCATTTAAAAAAGTATAAAAATTGCCTACTTTGGATACTTTTGGGGTCTATTTCTTTGAGCCCTCCATGTGCACAAATTAAAATTTTTTCCTCCTTTTAATCTGTCTTGTGTCAATGTAAGTATTCCACCAGCTGAAAGAACTCAAGAAGGTCATGGGGAAGTTTCCCCTCCCCTACACTCCTATACTTGTTTGTGAATAGACATTGCCCTACCAAACGAAGCCTTTCCTCTAGGATCTCACAGCTGATCCAACAATTGACCAAATAAAAGCATAACACCAAGCCCAGTGTCTCCCTGGTAACATGGATTCTTAAAGATACAGTCCCCTATGCCATTTAAGTTCTTAAATATTTTGATTATTTCTTCTTTCTGTCCTAACTGAGTACCTCTGATCTTGTATGTTCGTTCACTCATATTTTCCCTTTAACTTTATATTTGCAATTTTTTAATTCAGTATTTGTGGTGACAAAAGTATTTGTGGTTATTTGATGTGCTCTAAGTTTTGTTTTCAACTTAAATCATGTTTGAAAACATCATAAAATTCTTAATGCTGAATTAAAAAATAAGCATACAGAACTATATGATGCCCACATTTATTTAATATATATTTTGAAATATTGACACAAATAAAATATTGAGATACATACAAAATGTCAAATACAACAAAATCTTATAATGATCATGTTTTGGTATTGGAGTTTATAGGAGATATTTATTTTTCCTTTTTTTTTTTTCCCCAAAAGTGCATTACTGTGTTTGTGTATATTTTAAAAGTATAATTTAAAAGTTAGTTATGATAGCCTAAAGATCCATCAAGGGGCTTCCCTGTGTCAGGTTCTATTGTAGGTAAATTTACACCCTTGTAATTAATCATTACTATATGTCATAGATATTTTAAGCTTCTGTGGAGATGAGAGATTTCCTTAAGATCACAATATAAACAGTTGAATGGAACTGGAAGCCATGTACTCTCACACTCATTTCTTCCCTTAAACTACCGTGCCTAATTAATGCATTAGAATTCCTGGGTTAGAGCTACCACTGATTCTCTGTTAATATTTCAATTGCACACATTGATATTCTTCACCTCATATATCTATATAATATTCATCAAATTCACATGCAATTCTTGCTGATTATGTAGATAAACTGACTGGATGTTAATTTACATGGTCTTACAACATGATAGATTATATGGTTACCCAATTTTTAGAGGTTGTATCCATTCTCAATGTACAGTTGTTCGGGAAAAATAGTCCTTCAGCTGCCACTGGCCTTCTCTGGATTACTGGAGTGTACCTGGGGTCAGTTTGTACCTAGGGGGCATAGTAACACAAATGCATTTGATTTTCAAGGCAAAAGCTGGGAGACAGGGTGGTATTATCGTAGGTAGTTTTTAGCTAGGTTTCTCTTGGATGAATGCTTTGAAAAATACCACACGGCCATAAAATTCTGGAAACAAACTCTCACTTCAAAATGTTGAATTGGGTTTATAAACCAGCAGACAGAAAGGGTTATGTTCAACAGCCAAGCCTTCTGGTGAACCATAGTTAGCGCTGGGCCTGGCTTCACATTTAATGCAAGGAAGAAATGCCTCACTTCCCAGCATGGAAGGTTCTGAGGATCATCTGCCAAGTGTAGATTAAATGCTACACAGGAACATTATGTTTTTAACATAACGACAAAACTTGATTGACTTATAGTTCTGGAGTCTACAAGTCCTAAATCAAGATGTCAGGAGGGCCACACGTCTGCGGAAACCTATAAGGGAAAAGGCTTACCCCTATGGCCTCTAGCAATCTTTGGCTTTCCTTGGCTTGTAGAGACATCCCTCCAATCTCTGCCTCTGTTTTAACATAGTCTTCTTTTCCTTGTGTGTATCTGTGTTTCTTCTCCATCTTTTATAAGGACATTTGTCATTCTGGATTAAGAGCCCACCCTATTTCAGCATGGCCTCATCTTATTTAATTATATCTTCAACTACCCTATTTCCAAATAAAGTCATAAACACAAGAACATTATTATGAAACTTTCTGGACTTCTTTTCCAGAGGGGAAAAATGCTAAAGTTATTGTACTAAATATATTTTGAAGTGAATTATAGTTTCATTATAAATTAATAGCCTTATTAAGTTCACAGTTTGGTAACAGGTATGAATTACTTGGGACTTTGTGCCTATCACTGGCCAATTGGATGTCTATGGCATTGGAGGTGACCTCTGAACTTGCCCCCAAAGTTCTCTGCTGGTGATCTCTCTCTCCTTATCTCCAGGCCAGACTCAGAGGAGCTGATGGAGTGTTTGGAACAGTCAATATGTGGAAGCAGCCTGGGTCCCTGAATAACCTGGTTGGCTACCTATCAAATAATTGACACAAATGAGAAATAAAATTGATTGTGATAACAAATACATGCATATATATACATATATATAATCCATATATATATATAGGTAGATAGGTATTTATACATTCATAATATGTAAAAATGCCCATAATAGCTATAATAAATTAATGAACTCTACAAATGCCTATGCAGCACAAGTGGTAAAGAATCCACCTGCCAATGGAGGTGGCATAACAAACTAGGGTCCCATCCCTGGGTGGCAAAGATGCTCTGGAGGAGGAAATGACACCTCACTCCAGTATTCTTGCCTGGAGAATCCCATGGACAGAGGAAGCTGGTGGGCTAGAGTCCATGAGGTCGCAAAGAGTCGGACACAACTGAGCACGCAGCACACAAATACCATAAGAAAAAGAAATGTCCTCTTGGACCTTAATGAAGAGGAAATTCATTTAGAGTAGCTGTAACACAGGAGAGGCAGTCTTTTCTAGGAAGCATTTTCTGACAACTCATTCTTGACTAAAGCCTCTTATTTGATCTGGTGTAAAGTCCACTAGGCTTACTTGTCTGACACCCAGCTGTACAGTCAGCTCCCCCGGGGCAGGACTGTATCCAATTTATCTCTGACTACCTCATACTTCTTGGGTGGCCCTAGTGGCAAAGAACACACCTGCCAATGCAGGAGACATAAGAGATGCAAGTTCGATCCCTGAGTCAGGAAGATCCCCTGGAGAAGGGCATAGCAACCCACTCCAGTATTCTTGCCTGGGGAATCCCCCGGACAGAGGAACCTGGTGGGTTACGGCAAAGAGTCAGACACCACTGAAGCAACTGACCACAACTTGTTCCTGCTTAATGCCAGAAATTCAACAGTCTCTCAGCAAATATCTCTTTAAGGAGTGATATATGAAAATGAGAAACACTTCATGCTTAGAGAGAGCAGTAGAGGTGAAATTTGTTGCATAATAGAATTTCAATGAGTGAAAGCTGTGAAGAGAACGTTTCAAACAGAGCAAACAGCATGAGCAGTGGGTACAAAAGCAAGTAAGACATGCTATCTAAGACAGGCTCAAGGACTGATGATATTATGGGAAAGGAGTCTTTGGTATTATATTTTTATATAGAAATTTACACTCCTTCATGATTATTAGCAGGATGAGTCCACACCTTTATCTCCTGGCATGTGTCTCTGTCTTTAATGTATGCATGGCTGTTAGTGTGAGTATGTAAATTGAGATAAATAGCACAGAGAACTTGGATAACAGTCTTGAATATAAAGCCATGTAAAATTATAATCTCAAAATGATAATGGCGCCTGTGTGTAGAAAACAAAGTTGATGAATATTTCACTAACACTAACTCCTTACTCTGATAACTGACAAATAAGAAAAATGCAAAACAAAGCATCATAATGATATTGTAGATATCAAAATACTTTACCAATAAGATTAGGATTTTGTTCAATTAGTTAGCATTTTACTAACAAATCATGTAAAATCACTTTTTTTGTCCAAAGTATATTTTTTTATTAAGTGTGTAGTATGAGTCAGGCACTGTTCCTAGGGCTAGTTATGCACTAGGAAGAAAATAAACCTGTCTTGTTTGGGAATTAGGGTATGGTGGTGTAGATAGGGGATGAAATAAATTGTGGAAAACGATAGATCAAAATGAGTACTATGAAAAAAAGCTACAGAATGCAAAGATTTGAAATAACTGTGGGAACCAGTTGGACAAAATCAGTAGAAAGGGTTTTCTAACAAGGCAACTTTTAAGCTAAGACACATGAGGGAAAGAACCAGGCAGGCAGGATGGGGAGGTGTGTTCTAAGCCCAGTGACTCACAGATGTCATTTATCTCAGCTATTGATCAGAGTATCTGCCCTTTCTTCTTTTCTTCCTCAAATATTTGGTGTGTGGCTCCAAACCCACACACCAAATTTATCTCTTAGATAAATCAGTGTGCTCAGTGCTTTAAGAGATAGAAAGTAGACCAGATACATTTCTTATCTTCAGGAAGCTTAGAGTAAATGGAAGGAGATTAATTCGAAGTTGTGACTGACAGTGGAATGCTGACTTGTCAGAGGTGCTTGTGAAATATTTAGGAAATTTGCAAACTGGTTATTACACAGTTAGTAACTTGAAACTGACTCCGATGAGAATACTGACACTACAATCATTGGCAAAACTACAAATTAGGGTGTTTTTCCCTCCAGATGGTTGGTGGTTAAATATTTACCAGTACTCTACCGGTTATGAGCAAAACTGACTCAGAGGAGGAACAGAGACTGCTCTCTGTCTTTGGTCTCCTCATGCGCTACTCCTATCAGTTGTTTAAACGGGGTGAGATTTTAAAACAGCAAAGAGAGGATTAAGTCATAGCTCCATCTTGATTTTGGTAATCCAGAGTGCTTTCAGCAGCGTTTACAGTTGGAAACTTAAAGACTGTAAATGTGATAAGATCGGGGACAGTATGGCTCTTACTCTCCACCCACCCCAAGCATCCACCATATCTGTGACCATGGCTGACCTGTGTTGTCTCTCCCTCAACCCTCTCCCCATCACGCTCTCCATCTGTACCGGCCAGCTATCTTTCTTAAAAGTACGATATGATAGCTCCCATCCTAGGAAAGAAATTCTTCCTTTACCTCACATGCTCATATCTCCGTAGCTCTGTTTCTTCATCCCTCGTACTCCTGAGAGGATTGTCTCTCTGTCCCAAAATCCTTATTCCGTGTTCTCCTTTGAATCGGCTACAGGCAGCTTTTGTCTCCACTCCACTAAACTGTTCCTGTGAAGGGCGCGAGTACAAAGAGTGTTTTCAGTCCGCACCTTCCTCGGTCTTGCAGGGGAATTTGGCACAGAAAGTGACTCATCCCTCTTCAAATTCTTGCTTGTGTGAGAGGCACGTTCTCCCTATTCTTCCCACCTCACTGGCCACTCCCAAGTCTCCTTGGCTCATCCAGATTCCAAACCTTAAATTCAGAAGCTCCCCAGGGTCCAGTCATTGAAAATCACTCTTCTCTGTTTACATTCACTGCCATCTATGGAGTTGATGACTCTGAAACACTATTTCCACGCTGACTGTTCTTCTGAGTTTCCAGTCGCCAGCACAGCAGGAAAAGCCCTTTCCATAACTTGGCCTCTGCCTTGCTCTCCATCACTGTCTCCTTCTTCTATTCTCTTGACTCTCCACCCTTCATCACACCAGACTTATTTTTTTTCTTAAAGCAATAAAGCTGGGTTGTTTCCTTAGGACCTTTTATTTGAGGTTTTCTCTGCTTGGAATATTCCAGACCTATTTCCTTCATGACCTGCTGTCATATGTCATTCAAGGTTCAACTCAAGTGTCACCTCCCTGACCACTTCATCTAAAATGGCAGCACTATTGGCTTACAATTATTTTATTTTTCTTCATACTGTTACTATAATATATATCTCATTATTTAATATAGTATGCATCAATGTATTTTTAAGATATCAGTTGGTACAATATTATCTATGTATTGCATACTACATAGCATAAAATGGAAAAATATAACATTTCACGTATAATAGAACAATACAATGTGATGTAATATAATAGATCACTAGAATGTAAGCTCCTTGAGAATGAAACCTTCCTTCCATTACCTACAAACTACAGTGTCTGACATATAGTAAGAATTTAAATTTTTCTGAATGACTGAAAAAAATTAGCTAAACATCAATGATCCTCTTCTACTCTTTTTATGTAGTAATTTTTTTACCCTTCCTCATTATCTCATCATCCCACTTTTTTCCATTGAAGACACAATGTTCACCTCTAGGCCAATCAGCAATGATTTATAGGGCAGTACTTGAATCCAGATCTTTTCATTATTTTGTACTTTGAATCTATTTTTTCCCATTTATAGTGCCACTGAAACTATAATAGTTCTTGGATGACATACATTCATGTATAATATGGCTCCCTATTGGAATTTGTGGCCACTGGATTTATTTATCAGGAAGATCTATTAAATATCTCCACTCGGTTGGCATTTGAGATTCCAAAACAAATGAATACTGTTCCTGGATTCAAGGAACTCTCTGCTTTACACAAGGACACATGCACAAAAATATTACAATCATTTCTGGGGAAAATGTTTCACAATCTGCACATGAAGCCTCATGTTTCAACTTTAAAAATTCTGTTTGTAGGATTAGTTATACACATAATCACAATACACACGTACATATTACATAACAACCTTAATTGTATGGATGTGTGTGTGTATGCTTACTAAGTTGCTTCAGGCGTCTTCGACTCTTTGGAACCCTGTGGACTGTAGCCTGCCAGGCTCCTCTGTCCGTGGGATTCTTCAGGCAAGAATACTGAAGTGGGTGGCCATGCCCTCCTCCAGGGGATCCTCCTGACCCAGAGATCAAATCCACTTCTCTTATGTCTCCTGCCTTGGCAGGCAGGTTCTTCACCACTAGTGCTATCTAGGAAACTCAGTTCTATGGATGGTTTATGTTAATTTTTCCTATTTTTTAAGGGCTAGATATAACTACAGAAACACCTGGCCTCACCAGGAAAAAATGTCTCATCTTCTTTTTTGCTGAATAGTGAGCATCAAAATCAGATACTAAACTAGGAAACAGCAACTTCCCTTGTATCTCCACACAGTTCTTGCCTTCAACAGAGAGTCAATGGAAAGGAAAAGGTAAAGGCTTTAATTGTTCATTTTTTCCAACTTGGAAAAAAAATTTTTAATAGTTGTTCTTCACTCTGAATATCAGTTATTCCTTTCACCAACTTGTATTATCTTTCCATATACACATTTTTTCCAGGATCATATTTGTCTGTGAATGACCTCAAAGGTAATTTATTTTGCAAGTTCATGTTTGATCTATGTGGCATGACAAATAGCTTTCATATTATTTAGCTGACTAAGATGGAAGTCTGAAAAGGAAATTCTATTCAACAGTCTGTCAGCTGGCCGCTAGTGCATTTAATGGGTCGGAGTGCTAAGACTGAAACTGTCTGCAGAAGCAATACCACTGGTATTTTCAAATTTTTAAAGACTACGAAATTCCTTCATCTTAGGACAATGCTAACTGTACCTTAAGGAGCACAGTTTTGGTGAAGTCTGTTGCTAAACACACAAAATTTGTGTAAGTATTGATTAAATAATCTCAAGCATTCAGTAATACTCTTTGTAAGAATTGACCTCATAAGAAGTATGGACTTGAAATTGTCTTCATCCAAAAAGTACTAAAAGCTTTTATTATAAAATTTAATATTTAGCTTCTACCATATATGTTATAGTGATTTGTTTTTTCTTTTGTTAGCATTCTGAATACAAGAATTACATTGAGGACTGAAGGTTTCAAACACCTTGTTATTTTAAAAATGTAGAAGAATATACTAAGATAGTAATGACAATGATAATAATTAACATATTTATACCAGGTATCAGCTACTCTTTTGCAATGTAAATTGTTTGTGACCCTTAAGAAAATCTTTGATCAGAGCTGTATCAGATAGTGTAAAAGGAACATCATCATTGTTGTTTAGTCATTAAGTCAAGTCTGACTCTTGAGATGCCATGGATTGTAGCCCACCAGACTTCTCTGTCCATGGAATTCCCAGGCAAGCATGCTAGAGTGGGCTGCCATTTCCTCCTCCGATCTTCCCAACTCGGGAATCCAAACCGTCTCGTGCATTGGCAGACGGATTCTTTACCACTGAGCCATCAGGGAAGCAAAAAAGAACATAAATACCCAATATTTCTTAAGTTACACCAACCTGTAAACTTAAAAAAAGATCATAATTAGCAGTTCCCTAAGAGGTTTTGTGGAGAAGGCAATGACACCCCACTCCAGTACTCCTGCCTGGAAAATCCCATGGGCAGAGGAGCCTGGTAGGCTGGGGTCGCTAAGAGTCGGACACGACTGAGCGACTTCACCTTCACTTTTCACTTTCATGCATTGGAGAAGGAAATGGCAGCCCACTCCAGTGTTCTTGCCTGGAGAATCCCAGGGACGGGGGAGCCTGGTTGGCTGCCGTCTATGGGGTCGCACAGAGTTGGACACGACTGAAGCGACTTAGCAGCAGCAGCAAGAGGTTTTGTAGAATTTTCTTTAGAAACAAAAAACACTCTCACGCTTACCCCCAAGGGTTTGGGGAACTGCAAGTGTATCCCAAAGATGTGCTACACAGTTGTGTCTTTGGTCACTAATGAGCAATGCATTTCCCTGCGTCAATTCTTGCTTGCTGCAGAAATCTCTTGTCACCAAGGATGCCAGAGCAACAAGTGTGACACCAAATCTCATGTCTGTAGGAAAAGAGAGAACCCCAGCCTTTCACTGCAGAAGAAAACTAAAGACATCAAGACATTGCAGTATGAACTCTCAGAGTCCTATCGAGATTTTACTCAAAGACTGCCACTTTTTTCACAGTACAAGTTAAGCACAAAAACCAGACCAACCCCAGGACCAAATGCTTCCCCCCTCCTCGAACAGCGAAGCAAACATGTGCCCTTAAAATGTGCAAGAGGGAAGGCCATCCCAATGTTCTTGACATCATAATTTTCTGAAAAGCAATAAATCAGGATGTTTATGTACAATTAACTGACATTTGTCTTTTACATTTTAATTTTTTCCATTTTTAAAAAATTGAAATATAGTTTATTTAAAATGTGTTGTGTTAGTTTCAGGAAAGCAATTCAGTTACAAATATATTCTTTTTTTGCATTCTCTCATATCATAGGTTATTGTAAGATATTGAATATAGTTTCCTGTGCTATAAAGCAAGTCCTTTATTGGTTATCTGTTTTATACCTAATAGTGTGTATATTAAAATCCCAAACTCTTATTTATCTCCTGATGTTTAAGCTTTTATTGCTGCTTTAAACTCAATGGATAATATTTTTACTATAATATAGAAAATACCTGAGATATCTTGATTTATAATAAACCCATACTTTGGTCTTCATCCATGGCTTCTGATACACAGCTCCAACATTCCTTATAATTCACCAAATGACGAAAGCCACAGAGCCATTTTTTGTTGTAATATTTAATCTTTGATCCCAGTTCCTGAAATAGCTCCAGAGTAATACAAGTGAAATGCAAGTTTCTTGTTTTCAATCACAACTGAGTTTATCTTAATGAAGTGATTTTTGGAAAACTCCTTGGTAACCAAAGGATGGGAACTGGTTGCCAGAGGAACCAGTCATGTAACTAAAAGGGTTTGACTAGTTCCTCTGGCAACCAGTTCCCATCCTTTGGTTACCAAGGAGTTTTCCAAAAATCACTTCATTAAGATAAACTCAGTTGTGATGGAAAACAAGAGACTTGCATTTCACTTGTATTACTCTGGAGCTATTTCAGGAACTGGGATCAAAATCAACCTGCCTGACTTCAGGCTCTACTACAAAGCCACAGTCATCAAGACAGTATGGTACTGGCACAAAGACAGAAATATAGATCAATGAAACAAAGTAGAAAGCCCAGAGATAAATCCACGCACCTATGGACACCTTATTTTTGACAAATGAGGCAAGAATATACAATGGAGAAAAGACAATCTCTTTAACAAGCGGTGCTGGGAAAACTGGTCAACCACTTGTAAAACAATGAAACTAGAACACTTTCTAACACCATACACAAATATAAACTCAAAATGGATTAAAGATCTAAATGTAAGACCAGAAACTATAAAACTCCTAGAGGAGAACACAGGCCAAAACACTCTCCGACATAAATCACAGCAGGATCCTCTATGACCCACCTCCCAGAATATTGGAAATAAAAGCAAAAATAAACAAATGGAACCTAATTAAACTTAAAAGCCTCTGCACAACAAAGGAAACTATAAGCAAGGTGAAAAGACAGCCTTCAAAATGGGAGAAAATAATAGCAAATGAAGCAACTGACAAACAACTAATCTCAAAAATATACAAGCAACTCCTACAGCTCAATTCCAGAAAAACAAATGACCCAGTCAATAAGTGGGCCAAAGAACTAAATAGACATTTCTCCAAAGAAGACATACAGATGGCTAACAAACACATGAAAAGATCCTCAACATCACTCATTATCAGAGAAATGCAAATCAAAACCACTATGAGGTACCATTTCACACCAGTCAGAATGGCTGCGATCCAAAAGTCTACAAGCAATAAATGCTGGAGAGGGTGTGGAGAAAAGGGAACTCTCTTATACTGTTGGTGGGAATGCAAACTAGCACAGCCACTATGGAGAACAGTGTGGAGATTCCTTAAAAAACTGGAAATAGAACTGCCTTATGATCCAGCAATCCCACTGCTGGGCATACACACTGAGGAAACCAGAAGGGAAAGAGACACGTGTACCCCAATGTTCATCGCAGCACTGTTTATAATAGGCAGGACATGGAAGCAACCTAGATGCCCATCAGCAGATGAATGGATAAGAAAGCAGTGGTACATATACACAATGGAGTATTACTCAGCCATTAAAAAGAATACATTTGAATCAGTTCTAATGAGGTGGACGAAACTGGAGCCTATTATACAGAGTGAAGTAAGCCAGAAAGAAAAACACCAATACAGTATACTAAGAAATATATATGGAATTTAGAAAGAGGGTAACAATAACCCTGTATATGAGACAGCAAAAGAGACACTGATGTATAGAACAGTTTTCTGGACTCTGTGGGAGAGGGAGAGGGTGGGATGATTTGGGAGAATGGCATTGAAACATGTATAATATCATATATGAAACGAATTGCCAGTCCGGGTTCGATGCACGATACTGGATGCTTTGGGCTGATGCACTGGGATGACCCAGAGGGATGGTATGGGGAGGGAGAAGGGAGGAGGGTTCAGGATGGGGAACACGTGTATACCTGTAACAGATTCATGTTGATATAGGGCAAAACCAATACAATATTGTAAAGTTAAAAAAAAAAATCTAAAAGAAAAAAAAACACAAACAAAAAAAGAACTTTCAACCCCTTCCTCTGACCTCTTAGGAGGGGAAAAGATGTGGCGTTTGAATCAATTACCAGTGGTCAATGATTTAATCAATCTTGCCTATGTATTGAATCTTCCATTAAAAAAAAAAAAAAAACCTGAACA
>NW_011494547.1:278824-315356 GCF_000754665.1 Bison bison bison
CAGCAGGGTCTGGATTCCTGGTTGCGAGCACATGGAGATGCTGGGAAGCGGCACCGGGAGATCAGGGAAGCTTGTGCCCCTCCCGCCTACCTGCCACACACAGATCTCCTGTCTGGTGTTTCTGAGTTATATCTTTTTATCATAAACTGGTAATCTAGTAAGTAATTTGTTTTTCTGAGTTTTGTGGGCTGATCTAGCAAAATACCTTAATAGGTGGTGGTGGCAACCTTTGATTTTATAACCAGTGAGTCTTAACAACCTGGACCTGTGATTGGTATCAGAAGTGATATTGGGTGCCATTTCATGCAACTGAGATCTTAATGTGCAATGTGATATAATTCCAGGTAGTCAGTCTCAGGACTGAGATGAATTGAGGTAACATAGGGTGAGAGCAAAGAAAAATTAATGAAACTTTCAGATTA
The DNA here is from genome assembly GCF_000754665.1 of Bison bison bison. Taxonomy (NCBI): domain Eukaryota; kingdom Metazoa; phylum Chordata; class Mammalia; order Artiodactyla; family Bovidae; genus Bison; species Bison bison. The sequence continues at coordinate 279,247 of NW_011494547.1, forward strand.
TGATGTAAAGAAGAAGAAAAAAAGATTTTATAAGCAAAGTTCCAAAGCTAGCTATTTAGCTTATAGCTAATCATAGGGAATATTTTATTTTTCTGAATGTAAGACTGACTTCCTGGCAGGAAAAACTAGCAATTCAGGGCCAATCACATTTTACTCTGGAGAAGAGAAGCCAAGAAAACCCCCAATATTACAGAAGCTCCTGAGAACTCAGTATCACAGTTCTCATTCTATGAGGTTGATATTTCAGTAGAGGCACTGATTTAATAAAACTGTTAATTTAAATTGGTCAGTGATGATTCATAGTTATTTTGTTTTTAGATTTTACTTAGTTCTTTTAAGCTGTTTGCACATATAAAATTGCATTGTGTTTCAATTCAACTTTTACACTTCACAGTTCAAATAGAATTTAGTTTGATCACAAAAAATTATAATTGATAGCATAAAAACTTGTCATAGGAACCAAAGATAAAATTATTAACAAAAATAGAACTGAGTTATTAAAAACTTTGGACAAAACTGAGAATGATTAATGTAACTATTAATTGCACTACATTTAAATATCTCAGGTTTTCATGGTTTCAACCAAGATGTACTCTGTCAAATTTTACATTCAGTCAGAAAAGCTTCAAAGACTCCCTTAGCTGGAAAATGTGTGTGGCATTTCAATAATGGATTCCAGTTTGTTGTGAAATGCCATGTAAACTGATCTGAATCCCAGATTTTCTTGATATACGCAAGCATGTGATCTGAACAGCTGAGTCCATTTGCATTTAGTCAACAAAAATGATTAACAGACATAACGTGGTAAATGCCACATCATGTCAAGTCTGACTCGTGAGGAAAGTGATGTGCAGTTCATGAAGTTTGTCCTCCAACCCTGATGTGTGCCCCTCACCCAGGGACGTCAAGTTATATGCACTTTAGCTCTGGATATATTCCATTTAGAGACTATTAGACACATAATTAATTTAAATATTTATTTTCTTGGCAAGACATGTATGCTAAGTCATGTCTGACTCTGCAATCCCATGGACTGTAGGCCACCAGGCTCCTCTGTCTATGGGATTTCCCAAGAAAGAATACTGGAGTGGGTCACCATTCCCTTCTCCAGGGCATATTCCCAATCCTGGAAGCGAACTCACATCTTCTTCATTGGCAGGCAGATTCTTTACCACTGAGCCACCTGGGAAATGTATTTATTTTCTTAAAATTAATATGCTACTTTACCTGAGGGGTATGCAAACTATACCCATAGGCTAAATTTGGCATACTTCCCATTTTTGTAAATAAAGTTTTATTGGCACATAGCTACACATATTCATTTCTTTGTTGTCTAGCTGCTTTTGTGCTACAACAGCAAAGTTTGAATAGTTATTGCAGAAAACTTTTGGTCTGAAAAACCTAAAATATTTGCTATTCTGCCCTTTATAGGGAAAGTTTGTTGAGCCTAGTTTTTAATCTGTTATTTGATATGTAATCAGATTTAGAATTTATCACAATAAGAGTTACCTACTATTTATTACCTGCCAGATATTGTGCTATCCCTTTCCTATACTTCTTTAACCACTGCAGTCCTATAGTGTATTTTAATTCCCATTAAATGTATGAGAAAGGAGAGGCTTTGGAAGTTTAAATGTGTTGTCCATGTGAACAGCAGAGTCAAGATCCAGCCTCAAGATGGACTCAAAACGCATGTCATTCCTCTTTAACCCATCTCTTCTCCATTAAGTCCACAGTCTGCCTCTTTCGGACAATTTGCATAATTTAAACTGATGAGAAATAGTGCTAATAGATTTCAGGTAAAACTTTTATCCACGCAGATGTGAAATTAATATAGAACAAAGCTGGAAAGAGCTTTACATTTGTACTTGAAGTGTAAAGAGTTTCATCCAAGTACTTATATGAGTTCTATCATCTGTTTTAAAACTTTCAAACCAGCTTGTGCCTGGGAGTCACAATTGCGTCATTCATTAGAAACATCTTTTGGTAAACCATTTGTGTGACTGCTGTGAGCTTCTACCTCCAGCCACACGCACATTTACCATCCTGTGTTCTTAGCTGGGTCTCTCCATGGGGTCTACTGTGTCCAGAGAGATTGAAGGCCATGACTTCCCCTCATGAGTGAGCTCTATGCCCAGACCCGAAGGCCCAGCTTTTATTCCTGGTGGTAGCACATTTCATTTGACTGCAATCTCTAGCCAACATGTGCTCATGTTAAGTCGCCTCAGTCATATCTGACTCTTTGCATCTCTATGGACTATAGCCTGCCAGGCTCCCCTGTCCGAGGGATTCTCCAGGCAAGGATACTGGCATGGCCTGCCATTTTCACCTCAGGGGATCTTCCTGACCCAGGCGTCGAACCTGAGTCTCATGTCTCCTGCGTTGGCAGGCAGGTTCTTACCACTAGTGCCGCCTGGAAAGCCCAAAGGGCAAAGTAAGATTGCCAATAAAAAATTACTTTGAGAAGTTAAAATCATCATATAATATGAGATGATATTATTATTAATTTGCTCCTTCCTCCTCCTAAAAATATAATCTCAACAGTTATGACACAAGGAAATTAAATTGTGAAATTTTGATATAGCTATAAAATTATCTTTCTCTAGCCATGAAGTCAACTTCAAAATATAGTAAAATAAAGTTACTTCCTAGTGATTTTTCACTTCCTGATGAAAAGCCTGGCAAAACCAAGGCCTATGTATGGAAACTCTTGTTTTCTTCATGTTTTCATATTTCTTCATCCCTCCTTCCAGCCCCAGCCCTTGCTGTCTGTCCCTCCCTGTTCCTGGTCCCCTTTGTGTCTCCACCCAAGAGGGAAATGTTTCTGAAGCATGAAAACGGGGAGACTGAAGTCAAGGGATTTCTGGAATTGTTGAGTTTTTTCATCTTTGAAGATATTCTCTGAAACAGAGGCAAAACTTCAAATACTAAATGATACACTAAAAATTACCCTGACAGAACTCAAGGGTATGTTTGCATTAAATGAGAAGCACACATCTCTGAAGTCTGTAGCTCCTCATTTTGTCTCATTCCTTAGATCAAGTTCACATGACTTTTTGTGTCTAAATGTGCACAGAACTTCCAGCCAGTCTGTGACATCCGACGTCCACGTTCCTTCCATGAGTTCAGCCATTAAGGACATTTCACGCTCACGTTCATCATTTACGTGTCCCAGTGGTATTGCGCCTGATAGTGGAAAATATTATCAGCATCTTATTCTGGTTACTTTGGCACAGTGAATTCTCCTTAATAGTATTCTGTTACATACACAATGTGAGACCAAGGGACTCGCAGGCTTTTTCCCCCTGTTGTCCCTGAGTCATCTTGTCTGGCCTTTCACAAAACATTCCAGAAGGGCAGGCAAGGAACGGAACCGCAACAGTAGCAGAGGCAGTTCTCCCGGAGGAAACGCCTTTGCTTAAGAGAGGGGAAGAGACAGAGCAAGAAACAAGAAAGGGGGCTGAAGGGGGATGACATTGTCAGCAACTAAGAAAATAAAGAATATAGGCTACTCATTATATTCACCTCCTTGTAAGAGAAACATAAGAAACATGATAAAGAGATTCAGGAAAAAACTAGAAACAAAAACTTAGCTCTTGATCTTGGCCTGCCTTCAACTCCAGTATACTGGGACAGACCAAGAACATTTAGGACACACCAGCTTGGTCCACTGGGTGTGTGTGTGTATGTGTGTGTGTGTGTTTGTAAAGCTGCCAAGTTTAAGTCTTTGAGATTGGGATATTATCCAGTCTTAGTCTAGCCAACCATTTTCCTACTGTTTTTAAGGGCATTATACAAAAATGTCATTTTCCTTTCCAAAGCAATCTCTAAGTAAGGATGGTAACTTCAAATTTTCTGTTAATCTAGGAGATACTAACCAAGATTTAAAAAAAAAAAATCAAGAATGACTTTTTTCTCACCTACCAAGTGAAACGATCATTTCTTAAATAGCAGAAAACCTAACAAAAAGACCTGCCACAACAGAAACAAAGGTAGATAGCTTAATTTTTAAGGTAATTACTGAGCTATTTCAGTGCTAGGTGGGTGTATAACAGCACAGACAGAAAAGGTGATGGGTGGCGTGAGAAGTGTGAAACACATACGTGTTCTCCAGCTGTTCCACACCCCAAAAAAGATGCCCAAGAATTGTATATAATGGCCAAGACGTTTTTAAGACTATTATCGTGACATCTTTCTGACCTTTTATTTCTACATGTTGAGTTTCACAAAGACAGCATAGTTAAACTTTCACACTTGGTATAAAAATAATATTACCTTGAGGCAAAGCAGATGGAAGCCTGGAATTAGCAGCGCCTGGGCAACTGCTGAGATGGTCACCATGCCTGGAACATATTAGATGAGGGTCAGGAAGTACAGGTAACTTCATCCACTCGCTTCACTGCCTCCCACAGTGGAACATTCTATGACTGTGACCATCCTGCATCAGCCATAGGAAAAGAATTTTGCTAGCCTTTAATAATTTCCCAGACATAGGCGGGCAAAAAGACCCAGTAACAACTGAAAGCTCTCCTGTGTGTGGGGGCTAGAACTGCAAACATGCTCCCAGGCTTTCTAGAGCTTATTCATTTGTTTATATTGCAGAGTGCGGGGCTAAAGAGAGGCTGGTTAATGAAATTTCGACAGGAGGATGTGTGCCACGCTCTGTCATTTTATTAAAAGAGTGTTGTGAAAACACTGAAATTGAGCTTTTAAGCCTGACACTTAACTATCATAGAACTGGAGAGGCAGAAAAATGTATGATCTGTAAATGAACATTGTTGTTGTTGCTTAATGGCTAAGTCATTTTCGACTTTTTTTTGCAACTTTGTGGGCTGGCTTCCATCCAGGCTCCTCTGTCCATGGGGTTTCCCAGGCAAGAAGACTGGAGTGGGTTGTCATTTCCCACTCCAGGGGATCTTCTCGACCTAGGGATCGAACCTGAGTCTCGTGTCTCTTGCATTGGCAGGTGGATTCTTTACCACTGAGCCACCTGAGAAGCTCCCAATTATATCTCCTACCCAGCCCTCAAGGGAGGAAGGGGAGAGGAGAGGGAGAACAACACAGCATCAGGAGCCATTCCACCAGGGTGAGGCAGAAGAACATGCTTCAGTCTTTCTGAGTCAAGCCCTGCTTCCTCCTGTGACAAAACAGAACCAGTTTTTAATGGAAAAGTTGTAGCTAATCTAGCTTCACCTGGACCCTATTGGGCTTCCCTGGTGGCTCAGACAGTAAAGAGACTGTCTGCAATGCAGGAGACACAGGTTCGATCCTTGGGTCAGGAAGATCCCCTGAAGAAGTAAATGGCAACCCATTTCAGGATTCTTGCCTGGAAAATTCCATGGACAGAGGAACCTGGCAGGCTACAGACCATGGGGTCACAAAGAGCTGGACACAACTGATTGACTAACACACTGTACTTATTGCCTCCTTTTGCTTATTTTTCTTTCATCAGAGAATAGTGAGGCAAGAGAGTTAAGACAGGTTCTGAGCACAAATAACCACATTCAAACCCTAATTCTGCTGCTTGTCTTAATCTGTGTGATGTTCATAAATTACTATCTTTGTGCTTCATTTTTCTCATCAGAAAAATGGATAAGAGTAGTACTGACCTCCCGTAGCAGTTGTGGGGCTGAAACACATTTGTACACAAAGAGGATTGAGAAGGGTACCTGGCAATCAATAAATAAGTAGAAAATGCTAAATATAACTGCTACTATTGACTGCGGCCATGAAATTAAAAGACGCTTACTCCTTGGAAGCAAAGTTATGACCAACCTAGACAGCATATTCAAAAGCAGAGACATTACTTTGCCAACAAAGTTCCGTCTAGTCAAGGCTATGGTTTTTCCAGTGGTCATGTATGGATGTGAGAGTTGGACTGTGAAGAAGGCTGAATGCCGAAGAATTGATGCTTTTGAACTGTGGTATTGGAGAAGACTCTTGAGAGTCCCTTGGACTGCAAGGAGATCCAACCAGTCCATTCTGAAGGAGATCAGCCCTGGGATTTCTTTGGAAGGACTGATGCTAAAGCTGAAACTCCAGTACTTTGGCCACCTCATGTGAAGAACTGACTCATTGGAAAAGACTCTGATGCTGGGAGAGATTGGGGGCAGGAGGAGAAGGGGACGACAGAGGATGAGATGGCTGGATGGCATCACTGACTCGATGGATGTGAGTCTGAGTGAACTCCGGGTGATAGACAGGGATGCCTGGCATGCTGCGATTCATGGGGTCGCAAAGAGTCGGGCACGACTGAGCGACTGAACTGAATTGAGATGATTCTTCAACCAAGTGGAATCTGGCTTGTGTGTCTGTGTGTGTGTATATGTGTGTGTGTGTGCCCACGTTCTTATTCAGTCATGTCTGATTCTTTGGGACCCTATGGACTATAGCCCTCCAGGCTCCTCTGTCCATGGAATTCTCCAGGCAAGAATACTGGAGTGGGTTGCCATTCCCTCCTCCAGGGGACCTTCCCAACCCAGAGATCGAGCCTGCATCTCCTGTGTTTTCTGCTTTGGCAGTCTCTTTACCACTAGCCACCTCTGTACTTATAAGTCTATTGAAATCTTTTCCTCAAATGTCATCAGGGCTCTTGGGGTATCACATACAGTAATATCTTTTCAGTATTTGTCCTTGGTTTCTATGCAGCACTTTTCCCAGTTGTGCATCTTCATTTTATGAAGCTCTCCTCTTCGTCCCCAGCAATTCTTTTTTCTCTTTTTTAGAAATCTAACCACCCATTAGATATTAGTGGTTGATTCTTGATGAGATGTAGATTAACACATCCAACTGCCTATGAATATCTCTGCAGATACCATGAACTCAGTATGTCTAAAACTGAGTTCATTGTGTCATTTCATGGAACTTCACTTCCTCTTGCCACCTTCCCCTCCTTGATGAACTGCCAAGTAGGTCACAGGACCCAAATTTGGGAACATTCCAGATTTGCCCTCTATTTCATACCCTCTCATCTAATCTGACACTAAACTTTTTTCATCTGCCTCACAATCAGGTCTCAATGAATGTCATTCCCTCAATTTCAGATGCCTTTTATTTAGTTAAGACCTTAAAAACTTCTCATTTGTATTTTTGCAACCCCTGCCACATAAATCTCCTTGGCCACACTCTTATCCACTCCAAACCTACTCTTTACACTGAAGGGAAAGTTACCTTTCAAAAATGTGAATTGATAAGCATCACTCTCTTGCTATAAAATCCTTCATTATAAAATCAGAGTCCTTCATGCAACCATAATATACACTGTGATCCACCTACTTCTCTAGCCTCTTGTCCACCACTCCCTACAACCCTCTCAGAAGGAAAGGATTAATTAAGAGTTGGTTAAGTTTGGAAATGCCAAGGAAAGGAGCAAGTTAAGGTAATTAATGTGTCTACCATGGCATGCAAAAACTTGGATGATTTGGCTTAACTTGGGATCACAAAGAGTTGAACACATCTGAGCAACTAACACTTTCACATTTTTCACATTCATTCATTCATTTTACCAACAAATGTTTGCTGTGAGCCTCCTGATAAGGGCTGGAGTGCCAGGGATGCAGCAGTGAAACAGTTTATCTGAGTGCTAGAGATAAGTCTTGAATAAAACCGACAAGATTCCTGCTTACACAAGGGCAGAATGATGATAAATAAATGTATAAAGTTATCCCAGATGGCACTAGTGGTAAAGAAACTGCCTGCCAATGCAGGAGATGCAAGAGAAGTGGATTCAATCCCTAGGTTGGGGAAATCCCCTGGAGGAGAAAAAGTCACTCCTGTTTTCTTGCCTGGAGAATCCCATGGACAGAGGAGCCTGATGGATTATAGTCCACAGAGTCACAAAGAGTCAGCCACAACTGAGCACATTCAGCACATCATGGAATAGAGACACATGCTTTAGTGGAAACGTTAACAAGATAAAGGAGGTCTGGAGTACAGGGAAAGTAATTAGTAGTTGCTATTTTACACAGGGTGGTCAGAGGCAGTTTCCATGGAAAGGTGACCCTTCAGCAGAGAGCTAAACAAGGCAAGAGAGAGCATGTTCTGCAGACTTGTAGGAAGAGAACATTCCCAGTGGTGGGAACAGCAGGCACAAAGGTCCTGAAGCAGGATCAAGCTAAGGACATCTGAGGAAGAGAAATTAGGCTCTTGAGGCTTAAAACAAAAGAGCAAATGCAGTAGAGGAGGAGGTGAAGCCAGAACAGAGTCTTGAGCCAGACCACGAGATCTTAAAACTCGTTCCAAGGATTCTGGCTTCTGATAAGAAGAAGCAGAGGAGCTCCTGCAGGAATTTGAGCAGAGGAGTGAGATCATCACTCCAGATGGCTCTCTTCATGTCCTTTTTCTCTTGCACACTGATTACTTGAAATTCCTCCATCTAACTCACTCTCTATCTGAACCCTTTGTGTCCTGTTACCTCTGCTAGAACACACTTCCCCCTCAGACCTGGTCCTCCTTGGCATACCAATTTCCTAGTAGATTCTCAGTTTCCATCATAGATATTACTTTTCCAAGAAGGCTGAAGTAAGCACCCTTCTTAAACTCCCTCACGACATTTTGTCAGTCAAGATGCTTTTGAATGCAAGTAACAGAAAACCTATCAGTGGCTTAAATTGTAAGAACATTAAATGCTTGTGTGTGGGATGTAAGTCTAGATCAGCCTGCTGCTGCTGCTAAGTCGCTTCAGTCGTGTCTGACTCTGTGTGACCCCATAGACGGCAGCCCACCAGGCTCCCCTGTCCCTGGGATTCTCCAGGCAAGAACACTGGAGTGGGCTGCCATTTCCTTCTCCAATGCATGAAAGTGAAAAGTGAAAGTGAAGTCACTCAGTCGTCTCCGACTGTTAGCAACCCCATGGACTGCAGCCTACCAGGCTCCTCCATCCATGGGATTTTCCAGGCAAGAGTACTGGAGTGGGGTGCCACAGCTTAGGGGTAGCCTGATCATATTATTTCAGCAACTTTAATATATTCACAAAAATCCAGGTTCTTCCATCCTTCTGGTTCACCGCAATCAATATGTTGACTTTCTTACTCTATCTTGTCCCTACTCATTGCGAGGTGGATGCCATCTTATCCTCACAGGTATCTGACTTCAAACAATAGAATCCAGAGCAGGGACAAGAGAAGGGACTTCGAGATCTTTCCTTTTGCAATGTCCTTGTCTCTTGGCAAGGAGATCATCTTTCCCAGGAGCCCATTAGAAGTGTTTTTGTGTCTAATTAGTCAGGACTGGGTCATACTTATTAAAAGTGCCTACTTACCTGTGTCACCCAACCACTGTATCTAACATGTAGCACAGATCATGACATGGAGTTGATGTTCAATAAATATGTGTTAAATAAAATAAATGTTTGATGGCTTTTATGCTCTTTGTACAATAGAACATGAGGTTGAGGGGAGGGGAGTTTGAAGATGACACACTTCTCGCAAAAGACCTGCTGATTAGAAATGAGTAGAATGGCTAGATCATGTTGTGGCATCATCTCTGTCACAGAACAGCAAAACAGTAAAGTTCCAATCAGTACTTTAGAGTTTCCAAATAAAAATTCACAAATCCTCAGAGGGTTGAAACTAAGTTCACATTATCTAAAACCATGAAATTTAACATGTTTTGAATATTTCCTCCACCCTAGTTTTGGTTCATTGATCGTGACCTTTAAAAATTCTTTCTCAGCTTTACTGAACTATATCTGAACCTCACTGGTCCATAAGAAGATAATGGGCACTAAGATACAGGACAAGCAGAAATAAAAAATAGCAGCCAGGGAGAGAGCCCTGGAGAGCCAGATGTTGATGGCGTAGTAGGGAACTTCTCCACTGGTGTAGGGATGAAGGATGTGTAGTGGTTTAGCACAGAAAGTGGATTGGAGTCAAAGATGGGCTCAGTGGAAATACATTTTTACAGGGTCCCTTGCTCAAAGCTGGTGTCCAGGAGCGCTGTCCCCATAACGACTCCCTTCTGGCCCTGAGCAGGCCTATAGGTGTGCTATGGAAAGGCCTAGTGGCTAAGCTCCTTGCAGGTAGTTCCCAAGCTCTGCGCCCTCCCTTCCCTTCCAAGGCTGCTTGTTGTCTTCCAGGGTCCCCCTTCCCAGGCTCCTAGTATCCCTCTTTCCTGTCCTGTTCTGTTTTCTTCTCAAGCCCTTCATATCTCAGTAGAAAAGCCCAGCTGACCTGATCCAAGCTTTAGCCCTCAATCTTTCATAATTCTCTACTCAAGCTTCTGGCCAGAGTAGCTCCACTCTTAGACCAACCCAGGCTCTAAGAACTGAAGCCCAGGTCTGATACTCATTTGTCATTTTAGAGCTTTATAAGCAGCCTCTTTATCCTTTCGAAGGATACGTAGTGCCCTCCAGAAAGGTCAACTAAGGGTCGTAGATGAAGAAAGAGAAAGAGACAGAGGCAGAATGCTGGGCTGGATAACTAAGGTGGTCTTGTGCCTGGTGGTGCAAAGTCCTTAAGTCATGTCTGACTGCAACACCATGGACTGTAGCTCACCAGGCTCCTCTGTCCATGGGATTCCCCAGACAAGAGTACTGGAGTGGGTGGTCATGCCCTCCTCCAGGGGATCTTCCCAACCCAGGGATCAAACTTAGATCTTTTATATCTCCTGCACTATTGAAAAATGGATTATTTACCACTAGAGACACCTGCATGCATGCTAAGTCGCTTCAGTCGTATCCGACTCTGTGTGACCATATGGACAGCAGCCCACCAGGCTCCTCTGTCCACAGGATTCTCTAGGCAAGAATACTGAAGTGGGTTGCCATTTCCTTCTCCAAGAGATACCTGGGACATCCAATAATGAGGTAGAAAAAGAAAATTCTTTAAGTCAAAGGGAATGTTGCAGTGCTCACTGAAGGAGTGTAGATCTGCTTAAAAGCCAGAATTTTAAGGATATGTACAGTGGCAAATTAAGAAGTACAGCAACTAAAACTATTCAAACAAAATGATAAGAATCTTAGACTTACATTATAGATGTTGCATAATTGTGAACCCATACAGAAATGTGTATAATTAATTTCTTAGTTCTGATACAAGAAAGCACCTATTTTAATGTAGATGTGAATAAGTGTGGAGACAGAAAATCATTCACAAGTCACGTAGAATCAAATTCTGGACAGATATAAGATGAAAATGAAAGTCGCTCAGTCCTATCTGACTCTTTGCAACCCCATGGACTAGTTCTCCAGGCCAGGATACTGGAGTGGGCAGCTTTTTCCCTTTTCTAGCATATCTTCCTAACTCAGGAATCAAACCGATATCTCCTGCATTGCAGGCGGATTCTTTACCAACTGAGCTATCAGGGAAGCCCCAAGATCAGGGGCTATCAGAAGCTATCAGGGAAGCCCCAAGATGAAAATATTTTTCTTATCTGATATTAAGAATTTCACCACATTTTCTAGTTCCAGAAATTTGGATTTAGCACTAGGACTATACTACCTCTTATTTGAGCTTTATGATTATATCTGAGAATATGAGTATGTGTATATGGAGAATCTGAGTTATACGCAGTGCGTTTAGTCTCTACTAATCCTTTTATTGAATTCTAGGTTAAAAATAATCCCCCCAAACCAAGCACACACATCTGTCTTCAGGTAATGTTGAAGACTGGCATTTGAATCCAGCAATATATTTCAAACTGTTATTGAGCAAATATTCAACAGCACAGAGCAGGCTGATATTGAAGCAGCTCTCTTTACAGAATTCTGCCTAAACAGATTTTTTTTCCTATTCAAATGGGCCATACAATTAAAAATTAACATACTTCATCTTTGAAATATTGAAATATAAGAAAACTGTGACAGGTCAAGACATTTTATAAAGTTTCTTCTAATTTGTAAATTAAACTGTCAATTCTTTAATTACCAAGTAGTCCCTGCTTTGTGTTAATTCATACCATTCAAGAAAAAAAGAAAAAAACCTAAAAGTGATGTTTAAGTTCTTGTCAGACACACAGAGCTTATATATTTCCTTGATATAGGAATTATTTTGACCACATGCTGCTGCTGCTGCTAAGTCGCTTCAGTTGTGTCCGACTCTGTGCGACCCCATAGCTGGCAGCCCACCAGGCTCCCCTGTCTCTGGGATTCTCCAGGCAAGAACACTGGAGTGGGTTGCCATTTCCTTCTCCAGTGCATGAAAGTAAAAAGTGAAAGTGAAATCGCTCAGTCGTGTCTGACTCCTAGTGACCCCATGGACTGCAGCCCACCAGGCCCTTCCTTCCATGGGATTTTTCAGGCAAGAGTACTGGAGTGGGTTGCCATTGCATGAGAGCTTATTAAAACTGCAAGATTGCACATTGTCTTTAAAAGATTTCTTTTGGGATTTTCACTAAAGATTAACTTAAGATATAGAATGCATGTAATATGCAATACATTTCAGGAAAGACAAATTAAGACTGAGTTATTAGTTATGTAGCTTTCTTTGGCCTAAACACACCAATGCTAACAAAGTTTTCATAGAAAGCTCTATAAAGTTTTATTGCAGGCATATAAAAATGATACACAATATCAATTTCTTCCTAGCCTGCCTTTTATGCTGTGAAAACTCTGTTTTAAGGAAGAACTATTATAGAACAGATGTTGCTAGTGATAAAGAACCCACCAGTCAGCACAGGAGAAGTGAGAGACATGAGTTCAATCCCTGGGTCAGGAAGATCCCCTGGAGGAAGATATGGCAACCCACTCCATTATTCTTGCCTAGAGAATCTCAAGGACAGGGGAATCTGATGGGACTTTCGGTTAATTCCCCCAATGTTTTTGTGAAGGCAAGTTAGCAGTTCTTATCTTTATGTTATAGATTGCAGAACTTGAAGCAGAATGATATTGTCTCTCAGTCACTTTTTAAAAATGGAAGAAAACTTGGTTTTCTGATTTACTTATCAAGTTAATTGAGAGTGTCTTTAATTAAGTTGCAGCTTGTTCATGAAAGAAACACACTAAGATAGTAAGTTGCCATACAATTTCCTTTTACTAAGTGTAATGGTTTTAAATTTAACTACTAGTATGGACTTCCCTGGTGGCTCAGACAGTATAGCGTCTGCCTACAATGCAGGAGACCTGGGTTTGATCCCTGGGTCAGGAAGACCCTCTAGAGAAGGAAATGGCAACCTGCTCTAGTACTCTTGCCTGGAAAATCCCATGGATGGAAGAGTCTGGTAGGCTACAGTCTGTGGGGTGGCAAAGAGTCGGACATGAGTGAGCGACTTCACCTTACCTTACCTTACTAGTATAGAAGACCAAGAGGATTTTTACTTAAAATCTATGTGACAGGATTTAAGAATGTAATTTAAAAGTTAAAGTATTTTTTATATTCCCTAAACATATTGGTCCGTATGCTTTATACCATTACTAAAAGTATCAACCACTCACTGATTATGAAGCCCCTACTAATTAGATTTGTATCTATTAATTTATCAATATTCATTTACTGAGCCATACCGCTGTCTGTATATATTTTCTCCAAACCAATGTATATTGGGCAGAGCTTCTTCTTTTCTTTCTTTCCTTTTTTTTTCACTTTTTGGCCACACCGTGAGGCATGTGGGATCTTAATTCCTGCTTAATTGTCCCACCAGAGATTGAACTTGTACCCCTCGCAGTAGAAGTACAGTTTTTTAGAGCTGTCGGCCTGGGAAGTCCCTGGTCAGAGCTTTTTAAAAACAATATTCAATTATGGGATGTAGGAGAGTAAGAAAATCAAATAAAGTTTCAAGCTAGTGTTACTGGTAGAATGGTAAGACTATCTCAGTAAATCAGAAAGAGGGGATTATTTTCTTTGATGAGAAGAAGTTGGAACCCCTTACTTCTGAGATCCCAACACCAGCATGCTGTTGGGGATGACAGGACAGAGGCCAGTACTGCTACAGATTAGGTAGAATTCAACCACAGTAAGGTCTGAGTTAAATCTTACTGTAGATGAGATTATTCTGAGTGTGAATGTGAAACCTGAATGTGACAGTACTGAGAAAAGAATCTTGGACCCACAACTTAGAAATTATATGGAGAAGTGAGCAAAAGCAAAGGGAAAATGGTCTGAGATACTAGAAGACACGTGATGCAATATTAAAGAATCCAAGGAGTACTACATTTGTCCTAAAACATAGTAGTTTTATGATCTTCAAAATATTTCCTGAGATTCTAAATAATTTTTGAAAACTGTGTGTTCCTTCACATGTTTAACATTCCAAAATTTTCAACATAAATATAAATAATTGGAGGTAATATACACTACAGCATATTATAGATGTTGTCATAAAGCAGTGTTATAGGACTCGTCTAAATATATTCAGTGGACTATAAGAAAATAGTCATTTGATACCTATTATCATTTATTATAGTGGACTATAAAAAAAACAGTCATTTGATACCTATTATCATTTATTATAAGGCATAAAAAATCTTTTTTTAATGACTGGAAATTTTGTATCCTTTTTTGTTAATCACTAGGCTTATATTTTCATCCCACTTTATCTTACAGAATTTAATTCTAATGAACATGCATTTATAACTTCATAAACTTTTTTGAATGCCTATTTCTCATTTTCATAATAAAATATATCAAATACAAACTAAAGTACTATTTTTAATTGCTTGTGATCATGAAGCTTAAATATTATATGTGTTTTCATATTAATTTAACCTTACAGTTATCATTCAGTTCAGTTCAGTTCAGTCGCTCAGTCATGTCCGACTCTTTGTGACCCCATGAATTGCAGCATGCCAGGCACCCCACTCCAGTACTCTTGCCTGGAAAATCCCATGAATGGAGGAGCCTGGTGGGCTGCAGTCCATGAGGTCACTAAGAGTCAGACATGACTGAGCGACTTCACTTTCACGCATTGGAGAAGGAAATGGCAGCCCACTCCAGTGTTCTTGCCTGGAGAATCCCAGGGACAGAGGAGCCTGGTGAGCTGTTGTCTATGAGGTCGCACAGAGTCGGACACGACTGAAGCGACTTAGCAGCAGCAGCAGCAGGCCATTATTACACAAAATTATAAACATACTTATAAATTTTTATAACTATTAAATTCTAAAACTCAACAGTAGCCACAGGACTGGAAAAGGTCAGTTTTCAATCCAATCCCAAAGAAAAGCAATGACAAAAAATGTTCAACTACTGTGCAATTGTACTCTTTTGACATGGTAGCAAAGTAATACTCAAAAATCCTTCAAGCTAGGCTTCAACAGAATGTGAACCAAAAACTTTCAGATGTGCAAGCTGGATTTAGAAAAGGCAGGGTAATGAGAGACCAAATAGCCAGCATTTGTTGGATTATAGAGAAAGCAAAGAAATTCAAGAAAAACATCTACTTCTGCTTCATTAACTACATTATTGCCTTTGACTGTGGGGATCACAACAAACTGTGGAAAATTCTTCAAGAGATGAGGATACCAGGCCACCCTACCTGTCTCCTGAGAAACCTATATGCAGGTCAAGAAGCAACAGTTAGAACTGAACATGGAACAATGGACTCCAAATCGGGAAAGGAGTACATCAAGGCTGTATATTGTCACCCTGTTTATTTAACTTATATGCACCCCATTTATTTAACTTATATGCAGAGTATCATGTGAAATACTGGGCTGGATGACTCAGAAGTTGGAATCAAGATTGCCAGGAGAAACATCAACAGTTTCAGATATGCTGATGATACCACCCTAATGGTAGAAAGTGAAGAGGAGCTAAAAAAAACCTCTTGATGAGAGTTAAAGAGGAAAGTGAAAAAGTTGACTTAAAACTCAGGATTCAAAAAGCTAAGATCTGTAGTTTTCTTTTTCTGTGGCATTTTTGTCTGGTTTTGGTATTAGGGTGATGATAGCTTCATAGAATGAGTTTGAGAGTTACCTTCCTCTGCAGTTTTCTGGAAGACTTTGAATAGGATAGATGTTAGCTCTTCTCTAAACTTTTTGTGGAATTCACCTGTGAAGCCATCTGGTCCTGAGCTTTTGTTTGTTGTAAGATTTTTTTATTACAATTTCGATTTCCATGCTTGTGATTGGCATGTTAAGATTTTCTATTTCTTCCTGGTTCAGTTTTGAGAGGCTACACTTTTCTAACAATTTGTCCATTTCTTTCAAGTTGTCCATTTTATTGGCATACAGCTACTCATAGTAGTTTCTTATCATCTTTTGTATTTCTGTGTTATCTTTTGTGATTTCACCATTTTCATTTCTAATTTTATTAATTTGATTCTTCTCGCTCTCTCTTTTTTTTTTTTTTGATGAGTCTGGATAACAGTTTTATTTTGTTTATCTTAAAGAACCAGCTTTTAGTTTTGTTTATCTTTATATAGTCTCCTTCATTTGCTTTTCATTTATTTCTGCTCTGATTTTTACGATTTCTTTTCTTCTACTAACTGTGGGGCTTTTTGTGTTTTTGTTGTTCTTCTTCTTATTATTTTTCCAGTTGCTTTAGGTGTAAGTCAGGTTGTTTATTTCACTACTTTGGCCACCTGATGCGAAGAGCTGACTCATTTGAAAAGACCCTGATGCTGGGAAAGATTGAGGGCAGGAGGAGAAGGGGGTGACAGAGGATGAGATGGTTGGATGGCATCCCTGACTCAGTGGACATGAGTTTGGGTAGACTCTAGGAGTTGGTGATGGACAGGGAGGCCTGGCGTGCTGCAGTTCGTGGGGTTGCAAAGAGTCAGACATGACTGAGCGACTGAACTGAAATGATATGAGGTTGTTTATTTGATGTTGCTCTTGTTTCTTGAGGTATGCTTGTATTGGTATGAACTTCCCTCTTAGCACTGCTTTTACTGAATCCCATATGTTTTCGGTTGTCGTGTTTTCATTATCATTTGTTTCTATGTATATTTTGATTTCCTTTTTGATTTCTTCAGTGATCTGTTGGTTATTCAGCAGTGTGTTGTTTAGTCACCATATGTTTGTGTTTTTAATATTTTTTTTCTGTAGTTGATGTCTAATCTTACTGCATTTTGATCAGAAAAATGCTTGAAAGGATTTCAATTTTTTTTTTTTTAATTTACTGAGGCTAGATTTGTGGCCCAGGATGTGTTCTAGCCTTCAGAATGTTCCATGTGCACTTGAAAAAAAGGTGAAATCCATTGTTTTGGTTTAGAATGCCCTGTAGATATCAATCAGGTCTAACTGGTCCATTGTATCATTTAAAGCTTTTCTGTCCTTGTTAATTTTCTGTTTGGTTGATCTGTCCATAAGTGTGAATGGGGTATTAAAGTACCCCACTACAGTAATCATGATCCTATTTACAGGGCAGCAAAAGAGACAGATGCAAAGAATGTATGCTTGGACTCTGTGGGAGAAGGCAAGGATGGGATGAGTTGACAGAGTAGCAGTGAAACGTGTATATTATCATGTGTAAAACAGATGACCAATGCTAGTTCGATACATGAAACAGGGCACACAAAGCTGGTGCTCTGGGACATCCCAGAGGGATGGGGTGGGAAGAGAGGTGAGAGGGGATTCAGGATAGATGGAATACATGTGTGGCCATGGTTGATTCATGTTGCTGTATAGCAGAAACCATAAGAATATTGAAAAGTAATTATCCTCCAATTAAAATGAAAGAATTAATTAAAACAAATAAAAAAAACTAAGATCATGACATCAGCCCCATCACTTCATGACAAATAAATGGAGAAACAATGAGAAAGTGACAGATTTTATTTTCTTGGGCTCCAAAATCACTGCAGACAGTGACTGCAGCCACGAAATTAAAAGCCAATTGCTCCTTGGAAGAAAAGCTATGACAGTGCATTAAAAAGCAAAGACAGCACTTTTCCAACAAAGGTCTGATAGTCAAAGCTATAGTTTCTCCAGTAGTCATGTACAGATGTGAGAGTTGGACCATAAAGAAGGAATTGTGGTGCTTGAGAAGGAATTGCGGTGCAAGGAACTCTCAACAGTTGAGAGTCCTTTGGACTGCAAGGAGATCAAAACAGTCGATCCTAAAGAAAATCAACCCTGAATATTCACTGGAAGGATTGATGCTAAACCTGAAGCTCTAATACTTTGGCCACCTGATGGGAAGAGCTGACTCACTGGAAAAGACCCCAATGCTGGGAAAGATTGAGGGCAGAAGGAGAAGTGGGCAATAGATGATGAGATGTTTAGATGGCATCACTGACTCAATGGACATGAGTTTGAGCAAACTCCAGAAGATAGTGAAAGACAGGAAAGCCTGGTGTGCTGCAGTCCATGGGGCCGCAAAGAATTGGACATGACTTAGCAACTGAACAACAGCAATAACTATTAAGCATAGTCAGGAACATTCAGAATATATTTTTAATGAGTCAGATTATGCCATTTTTTCAGCTAATTCATCTATCTCTATTATTTTAGTATAAAATAAGATTCACTATCAGTCTATTCTTGTTTTTAGTTTTCATAGATAGCAGGTAGATTGATAGATAGGTAGTTAGATGGATAAATAGATAGAAAGGGATGTATGAAACTTTGTTCTCATCAGTGTCTAAGAAGAAATAGAATTTGTTGTAGCAATGTCGTTCAATTCTTTAAATTACTTTTGAGTTGCATGCCAAAACATAGTATCAAAACTTATCTATTAATGCTTTATTGAGTTGTTCAATTATATTTTTGTTCAAAGTTTTTTGAAACTGGAATACTTACAAAAAATTTTCATTAAATGGCAAAGGTGTTTGTCTTCCATAAAGTGTATGAACAAAGTCCTTAATATGACTTTGGAAATGACTGTTAATTATGACCACATTCTTCCCTTAGAGGCATATCATCCAACACAATATGCTCAGAAAGAGTTGGGGAAAAATAAGTGCTATTAAGTATATTTTTAACAAAATAACATTTTAAGGAAATCCTTTTATATGGGAAAACTTCTGAATGAAGTCTCTGACTTCATTTTTACTCCCACTTCCTCCCTGTCTGTGCTTTCAGTCCACTTTTACTCAACTTTACATTTTGTTTTTCTACCACTCATCACCTTCTAACAGACTACATAATCTACTTCCTTAATATATTTAAGGTTTATTGTCTATCTTCCCTAGAATCTGAGGGCTTCTTTTTTCAAACGAATGTATCTCAAACTCTTAGAATAATGTCATGTATATAACACATGTTTAATATTTTTAATAAGAAGCATTGGGACTGCAGATATGCTTCACTCAATTATGGAAAATGCCCCCATATGAATTGCCATCCAAACTCACATAATGTATAATATTAAGATTGAATCCTAAGATAAACTGTGGACTATGGATGATAATGAGGTGTTAGTGTAGGTTCATTGATTGCAACCATTCACTTCTCTGATGGGTGATGCTGATGGTGAGGGCTGGGGCACTCACTGAGGCAGTCCTGGCAAACTGGTCAGGGCACCAGGCATTTTCAGTCTGTGACCTCTGTGCTCTGACCACAATTAAGCAAACCTGTGCATATTCTCTTCAAGAGTAGAGTCCAGGTTCTTAGAGTCCTCCAGTAATCCACAGGTTTTCAACCCAGCTGAAGGGCCTCATCTCTTTGGTCCTTAACCTGGACCCCAGGTTAAGGTATATAATATGGAGAAGAACACCTTCCTCTTTAGGGAACATCCTGCAGCCTATGATATTCCCTGCTAGCAGTGTAAGTTTCAACCAGATGCTTCTCCTCCTTTTCTAGCTACATGCTGTATGGATTTTTGTTAATCTTGATTGTAGAAGAGCCATTCCAACAGTCTCTAGGTCAATTTCAGTGAGAGGTTTTCAACAGACAGTTGTAATTTTAATGCATTCATAGAAGAGTGGGGGATGGCTGATCTCAGTGTTCTCCTCCACCATCTTGATCCCTTTCTTCCCATATTCCATGTTTTTCATAGCTATTTGAAGAGATTTATTCACATACCCATATAAACTGCAATTTCTATGACATTGGATAATTTACTTTCCTGCATATTTATCCATCCATGCTTTCTCTGGCCTATAAATACCATATGTTCCTAACAAAAGGGAAGACATGGCATTACTAGATGTAATCCCCAGCATCCCACTTCTTCCTGTAACATGCTCTCATCCTGGAGGGTCCTTACCTCTGATCTGTAGCCATTCAAGTCCTACCATTTTTCATCTTCTCCATCAAATTATTGGTCATTTTTTCCTGTGCTTTTGATTATCTTAAATGTCACACATCTCTGACATTTTCTCCTTTCTGTCGATGAGAAGTCACTCCATTTAATCTTGTTTGGTGCAGATAAGATGGACTTTGGTATGAAGTTCTACATTTATGGCACAGTTGAGTTTGTGTAAAACTCAAAGGATTATGATAAACTTCATACAATGTGGCTGCAAAAACTGCATTAGGATATGTGTAATAAAATACTTTGCAGTATGAGAAACTCACACTGGTGTGATCACTCACCTAAAGCCAGACATCCTGGAATGTGAAGTCAGGTGGGCTTTAGGAAGCATTACCACAAACAACGCTAGTCGGGGTGATGGAATTCCAGTTGAGCTTTCAAATTCTAAAAGATGATGCTGTGAAAGTGTTGCACTTAATATGCCAGCAAATTTGGAAAACTCAGCAGTGGCCACAGGACCGGAAAAGGTCAGTTTTCATTCCAATGTAAATAAAGGCAATGCCAAAGAATGTTCAACTACTGCACAATTGCACTCATCTCACATGTTAGCAAAGTAATGCTCAAAATTCTCCAAGCTAGGCTTCAACAGTATATGAACCAACAACTTCCAGATGTCCAAGCTGGATTTAGAAAAGGCAGAGGAATCAGAGGTCAAATTACCAACATCCATTGGGTCATAGAAAAAGCAAGAGAATTCCAGAAAAACATCCACTTCTGCTTCATTGATTACACTAAAGCCTTTGACTGGGTGGATCACAACAAACTGTGGAAAATTCTTAAAAAGGTCGGAATACCAGACCACTTTACCTGCCTCCTGAGAAACTTGTATGCAGGTCAAGAGCAACTGTTAGAACCAGACATGTAATAACAAACTGGCTCCAAATTGGGAAAGGAGTACATCAAGGCTGTATATTGTCACCCTCCTTTTTTAACTTGTATGCGGAGTGAAGTGAAGTGAAAGTCACTCAGTTATGTCCAACTCTTTGTGACCCCATGATCTATACAGTCCATGGGATTCTCCAGGCCAGAATATCAGAGTGGGTAGCCATTCTCTTCTCCAGGAGATCTTCCTAACCCAGGGATTATACATAGGTCTTCCACATTGCAGGTGGATTCTTTACCAACTGAGCCACTAGGGAAGTCCCTATATGCAGAGTACATCATGCTAAATGATAGGCTGGATGAAACACAAGCTGGAATCAAGATTTCTGGAAGAAATATCAGTCACCTCAGATATATAGATGATATCACCCTGTTGGTAGAAAGCAAAGAGGAACTAAAGAACCTATTGATGAAAGTAAAAGAGGAGAGTGAAGCTCTCCTCTTAAAGCTCAAGATTCAAAACACTAAGATCATGGCATCTGGTCCCATCACTTCGTGTCATATAGATGGGGAAACAATGGAATCAGTGACAGACTTTATTTTGGGGGGCTCCAAAATCACTGCAGATGGTGACTGCAGCATGAAATTAAAAAATGCTTTCTCCTTCGAAGAAAAGCTATGACCAACCTAGATAACATGCTAAAAAGCAAAGACATTACTTTGCCTAGAAAGGTCTGTATAGTCAAAGCTGTGATTTTTCTAGTAATCATGTATGGATGTGAGAGTTGAACCATAAAGAAAGCTGAGCACCAAAGAATTGATGCTTTTTAACTGTGTTGTTGTAGAAGACTCTTGAGAGTCCCTTGGACTGCAAGGAGGTCAAACCCATCAATCCTAAAGGAAATCAGTCTTGAATATTCATTGGAGGGACTGATGTTGAAGCTGAACTCAATGCTTCGGCCATCTGATGCGAAGAGCCGACTTATTGGAAAAGATCCTGATGTTGGGAAAGATTGAAGGCAGGAGGAGAAAAGGTCAACAAAGGACAAGATGGTTGGATGGCCTCACAGACTCAACAGACATGAGTTTGAGCAAGCTCCAGGAGATGGTGAAGGACCAGGAAGACTGGCGTTTTACAGTGCATAGGGTCATAGATAGTCAGACAGATTACTGAGCTACTGAACAACAACAATGCGAAACTCTTACAGGTATACAAGTTGTGGTTTGCAAACTGGAGACCCAGGAGAGCAAAGGGGATCATTATATTCTGAATCCAACAGCTTGAGAACCAAGACAATTGATGGTGTAAGTTCTGGTCTGGTCTAAGTCTGAATCCCAGACAGAGACTGATGTCCTAGTTCGAAGACAGGCAGAGAGATGAAATCTCTCTTACTTCTTTTTGCTGTCCTCAGACCTTCAGTGGATTAGATGAGGCCCACCTATACCAGGAAGGCAAACTGTTTTGCTCAGTTACAGGTTCAAGTTCTAATTTCATTTAGAAACACTCTCATAGACACAGAGAATACTGTTTAACCAAATAGCTGGGCACTCTGTGTCCCAGTCAAACTGACACATAAAATTAACTACTACATCTCATATATGCAAGGATTGGTCTTATTTATCTGTGCATCCATGAGGAGAAGGAGTTTGCTATATTCCCCTACAATTACTAGCACTTACCACTGTGTCTAGTGTATTTAGTATTAAACAAATTTTACTGTTCAACTGATTAAGGGCTTAATTAAATTAATAAATGTGTGAGTAATTGATTGAATCAATGAAGGGAAGGAAATTTAGTAAATAAATTAAAAAAAATTTTATTTCCTTCCCTTTATTCTTGGCCATTTTTACAAATGTTTGTGTTTGTTTTTCTTTTTCTTAATAATGAACAATACTACCATCTGTATTTTGGAAAATAACTTTAGACATATATTTAGATTTCATAACTTTTCTTGGCATGTTTATAACACTCATCATATTGACTAGCAACTGTGTAGCGGTATGTCCGTGGTCGACTGTGACTGACTTTTTTACTTTTTGTTAGTTTTAGCATTGTAATTGTGTCAAGAATAAAATAGGCATTTAATTTTTTTTTTTTGCTTGATTGGATCAAATTAAATGTGCTTCTGCACTCTTTAATCACCTTTCTGTTCTCCCTATTGTAAAGGACCCACTCAACTCCCCTCATTTTCTTCAGATTGACCACCTGATCCCTGGTGGTTCTGAAAGGCAAATGAAGAATACTGATTTTATGCTCACATCTTTGAAGGCAGGTCTCCATATGAAGACAGACCAGATATATATGTGCATATGGGGTCGCACCAGGGATCTAGAAAGATACCTTTCTGCTACCTTCATGTACTCTGTGTACTATATTCTGTGATGGTAATTTAACATTGTTTAAACCTCATTTTACAGTTAAAACTAATTTGAGATTAACTGGCTTTCTAGAAAATCGAACGCCTGGCATAGGAAAACCCAGTCATGTACTCCCCTGATCAACATCCTTCCCTGGCCCTGGAAGTGAAAAGTGAAAGTCACTCAGTCATGTCCTACTATTTGCAATCCCATGGACTGTAGCCTGCCAGCCCCTCTGTCCATGGAATTCTCTAGGCAAGAATATTGGAGTGGGTTGTATTCCCTTATCCAGGGGATCTTCCTGACCCAGGGATCAAACCCCAGTCTCCCTGCGTTGCAGGCAGATTCTTTACCATCTGGGCCACCATGGTCCTGGAGATAAGTACAGTTCCTTTAACTCATTTGCAAAGTCTTTCTTGACCTGGTCCACTCCCATCTCTAGGCTCTAGCAACCAGTAGCTTCTTACAAACTTTTGAACCCACTATTTTCTTTTACCTGCCTCTGCTTAGACTATTCCAAGCATCCATTTTTCTTGCTCACTTCTTTTGACCTTTTGAAGTTTTATGGGCTCCCCAGGAGGAACTTAGAGGGCAACTGAGGTGAGAGCCAGAGGCCAAGGTGAAAACCTCAGAGCCAGATGATCAGTTACAGAAGGAACAAGTGCCCAAAGTCCCCACATTCTCAAGGTTATAGCAAACTATTCCTCAGATACTGGCAGCTCATATGTGCCACCAGCAAGCTAATAAACACCACAAATAGCTTTCAATTAAGCTAGTCTTCATCAGAAGAATTCTCAACTGAAGGATTCACTCTCTCCTGAATTTTTTCTTGAACCAAAATCATTCCTTTTTTAATCTCTTTATTTCAGGCATGAAATGCAGGTAACTCTGAGAGTTAAACAAATTGGTGTATCAAACGCAAAGTATTGACCAAACTCCATTTTGGTTTGCATAAGTATTTTTCACATTTAAAATCCACTGGAAAATGCTGAGGGGGTGGAGTAGGGGAAAGGGAGAGACTCACAGATGAGGCTCTATGACTGACCACATATCAAAGAGGCACTGAATCTCTCAGTCCTTTCTTTCCTTGGCCAGCCACCAGGCTGCTCCCAGCCACACTTCCTTTCACTGTTGACTCTACTCCTGGTTACCAACGGAAGGGTTTCGTGCCACTTTCTTTTTAATCTGCTTGCCATTTCTCACTAGGATTTGGCAGTCAGCATTGGTGTGCCTGGATGCCAATGGCAGAAGCAAGCCTTTCATTTGGAACCCAAGTAGGAATGTGAAAAGAGAGGCTTGGGTTAACCTCAGGTCACTCTAAGTGCACCCCTTTCAAACATAAGAAGGCACCCTGTAGGGGGAAAAGGAAAAAAGTTGGAACATGCTGTCCTCTAAAAATGTAATGCATACTGGAAATTGATCTTATAAATTTCCTATCACCACAAACTGAATTCCCTCTTTGACATTCCAAACAGGTCAGGAAGAATTCTTGCTTCTTGAGATAAAAATGGTAACATTTAATATTCTCTTTTATTTTTCAAATTTGGGAACATAAAACTTCTCAATGAAGATATAAAGAGAACCTCTATTTTATGTATTATTTTGATCTTTATTAGAGTAAGAATTTCGATTTTTGTTCAATGACATTATTTCTCTTAAGAAGTTATTCACTTGCTACAACTTTTTACTTAAAAAACTTCTGTCTCAAGAGAGCTTATACCACCAGAATAAACAAAAAATAGCTCTGCTTTGCAAGTTCTTGAAAGTGAAAGTTGCTCAGTTGTGTCTGACTCTTTGTGACCCCATGGGAATAATCCATGGAATTCTCTAGGCCAGATTACTGGAGTGGGTAGCCTTTTCCTTCTCCAGGGGATCTCCCCAACCCAGCGATCAAATCCAGGTCTCCCACATTGCAGGCGGATTCTTTACCAGCTGAGTCACAAAGAAAGCCCAAGAATACTGGAGTGGTAGCCTTTCCCTTCTTCAGGGGATCTTCCTGACTCAGGAATCGAACCAGAGTCTCCTGCATTACAGGTGGATTCTTTACCAACTGAGCTATTAGGGAAGCCCTGGGATTATCAATTTGTTTCTGTCCTGCTCAAACATATGGACTTCCTCAAATCTAAAAAATAGGATTGTTTTGAAAGGAATTTAATACATGGGGAAGATATTTCAGAGGGATAAAATGATTTTACTAAAAGATTTCTATGTGTTAAACTACAAACTATAAACCAGTAATAGATGCAATGATCCACCGTTAGTAATGGATGAGTAAATACAATGGTCAACCATCAGTTGCAGTATTACAGAAGTACAAACCCTTCTATATACTTTTCCTTAACAATAGCACAGTTAATATCTCTAGACACCTTTGTAATTTACAAAAGGTTTTCAGATCTCATAGCACATCTGAGCCTTAAAACAAAGGCTTCTCTTGGGCCAAAAGCAGATGTCTCTCTTGAAATATATTTTTATTAAGAAATTGCTAGAATTTCATTTCAGTTATGTTCCTTATAACTTTTTGTGGTATCTTAATTTTCACTTTTAAAATTTAATTAGACTAGCAATCAAATGATCATATATAAATCGCTTTTATATGTAAATCATCTTTTTGGTTCTGAAGTGAAAATGTGTATGAGATAATCTCATCTGAAGGAGTCTGATTCTATTTGGATAAAATAAAGGAAACTAAATATTATAAAACTAAAACCTACCTAGAGAAAAATTTATGATGCTTATGTAGTGATCTTCAAATGATAAAGAAGAGTTTTCAGTCTAATCATACTCAGTCTCAGGGTGTGCCAGGCAGATATCTGATCACTTGAATTTATTAGGGCGAACACTTAGAAATTTTCATGTTTACATTGCCAAATCTTTTAAAAATTGGAACTCATGGCAACACCGGGCCCACATCGCCATATGGCACACATGAGTCAGTTAGAAAGGAGACAGCAGTATAAAAATGAAGCAGAGTCATCCAACCCTATCCCATCATCTCCCTGTAACTAAATTTGCAACCTCCGTGTTAAACTAATAACTGCTGTGGACCTTTGGAAGACAGCTGGCACAGATTCAGGTTCTAAATTGAAAGAAGACAAGTACGTGAGGCACACTTCAGGCAGAGGTTGATGACAGGGTGGCGGGAGCAAAAGCACCAAGCTCAGAAAGCAGAAGATGTGTTTCATGAGAAGTGGGGAGTCTACTGGCTAGATCACCATGCTGTGTTAGTCGCTCAGTGACGTCCAACTCTTGGCAACCCCATGGCCTGTAGCCCGCCAGGCTCCTCCGTCCATAGGATTCTCCAGGCAAGGATACTAGAGTGGGTTGTCATTTCCTTCTCCAGGGGATCTTCCTGACCCAGGGATCAAACCCAGGTCTCACTACAGATGAGTCTTTACCATCAGAACCACCAGGAAAGCACCATTTTAAGGGTAATGCCCAAACCTTCTTGAGGAGGTTAGTGACATTGGCATTCTCTTTTACCCCATCCAACCTGCCCCCTGCTGCTGCTAAGTCACTTCACTCGTGTCCGACTCTGTGCGACCCCATAGACAGCAGCCCACCAGGCTCCCCTGTCCCTGGGATTCTCCAGGCATGAATACTGGAGTGGGTTGTTGAAAAGTGAAAGTGAAGTCGTTCAGTCCTGTCTGACTCTGAGAGACCCCATGGACTGCAGCCTACCGGGCTCCTCTGTCCATAGGATTTTCCAGGCAAGAGTACTGGAGTGGGGTGCCATCGCCTTCTCGGAACCTGCCCCCTAAATACTTACAATGTGGCTACTCCCCGGTCAGGACTGGCTTTTCTTGCGATTCTGTATCACTTTATAAATATAGTCTTGAGTGGTTTCTGTACAATGTGATTGGCCCGTGGCAAGCACGCTCTCCCTGACTGGCCAATTACTGGTGGTCACAGACACTACCAGATTGGTGTGGGGATAGCTACCACCACAGGGGATCAATAAATTAATAATACATTTTCATGTGGCTGTAAGTCCTTCTGGTAAACATTAAAATTTAAAAAAAAGTGAGTTTCTGGATCATACTAAAGTTGAGAGCAGTATAAGTTAAATATTTAAATAACTTAATATAAATATAACTTAAATAAAATAACTTAAATATTTGAGTGTAAAGAATGTGCTGGGATTGTATAACAGGGCAAATAGAATATATAACAGAATTTTAAGTAAGCTTCATTGTTTACACGTTTCAGAACATTTTATTTTGCTGGCTTAACTAGTTTCTCCTGAAACTAAAAGATTAATTGGAGTAAAAAAAATAAAAGCAAAATACAAAAGGACTATACTTTTGTATCCATTCTGGTAAAATGGATCATATGAAAATCAACCAAAAAAAAAAAAAAAGTACCTATGAAGTTGCTGATTGCTATTAAATTTCCCCAAATACTGAATGATGTCAGTTTATAAAAATGAATTGCTTCACTTTCGAGGTAAGTTCAGTGAATACGATGTCTTTCTAATTGACATTAGTCTTTGTGGAAAAAAGTTCAGTGTGCACTTTGGAATGTCCCACATCTCTTCCCTTTGAAACTTCATCTGGTCCCAGTTACCATCTGCTCCTGATTTGATTCAGTGGCAGAGAATGAGGTGAGCGTCTGCCCTCCAGCTGAAGCAGGCACACTTCATTAGCCTCACTGTGCTGTTGTCCTTTATAGATCAGCTAAAGTTTGCAGAAAAATGTGTATAGACTCAGCAACTTTACGAAGTTCTATTAAAAATACATAGACTGCATTCAAGAAATGCATTTTTGACCTCTTAGTTAGCTGTCAAGTTCACTCAAAGATGTTATGTGACTTTTTAGCTAGTTAAATAAACAAGTAAGAGTTTCTGCTACAGCTCTTACTTTATATTATTTTATTTTGTTTTCCACATCGGAATCTGTATCAGAAAGTAGCTGAATTGATTCATTTGGAATAGACTGAATATGTCCTTCCCAGGACCCTTTGAGCTTTCTGGTCCATTCGTTTCAGATCACCTAATATATAAGGGTTGTTGCTATGTGGCATCATGCCATAAAGCATCATGATAAGCACTGGCCTAGAGTAAGGAAATGATTGACAGAGCCCTTACTTTCCTGAGTTTCAGAGAAGACAGACATTAACTATGAAGACCTAAAAACCAAAACTGTCTTTATAGTTCAAAAGATTTTTTTCTTTTTAATGCTTGCTGCTACCCTGTACCCACAGTGTCCTTGAGTGATGGTCCAAAGAGAACTGGGTGTGATCTTCCTGGCTGCATTCACCACAGGCGCTGAGATGTGGCTAATGGAGACTCCCCAAGCATCAGCTCTGGTTCCTCACCTTCTTTTTCCATCCAGACAAAAAGTCATCCGTCCATCTAAGAGCCTGCAGGCCAAGTCTGGTCTGCTGCCTGTTTTTGCATGGTACACAGGCTAAGAATGATTTTATGTTTTTTAATAGCTGAAAGCAAGTTGAAAAAAGAACATTTCATGACTCAAGAAAACTGTATGAAAATCAAAAATCAGTGTCCAGAAGTAAAGTAAAATTAGAGTATAGCCATGTTATTCATTTAAAGTTTGTTTATGTCTGTTTTCTTGCTACAATAGCAGAGTTGAGTAGTTACGAGACAGAGAGAGTGACGGCACACAAAACCAGACATATTTTCTATCTGGCTTTTGTAGAAATGTTGGCCAACCCCTGATCAAAGGTGCCGTGTTATCTCTTTTCAGATTTTTCCCACCCATCTATTCACTGTAAAATGTGGGCCTTACATTATGTAATTTTCTCTTCTATCCTAGTGCCTGAATCCTTCAATAGGTGCATGACAATTGCACCTTATAAAGACCTCCATAGCTCATTATTCAAAATAGGGAGGAGAGATGATAGGCTTCTAGCAAGCCAGAAACATACCATCCAGTGACATTGACCTAAGTTGCTCGAGTCTCACAGCATGACATAATTCACATCAATGCTTAGTGTGTTTCAATTTTAAGGACAAAAACTGTTTTCCTCTAAATAGCTTTACTACACCACTATGTGAATAGACTGATTCTGTTAATATAATTAGGCTTCCCTGGTGGCTCAGATAGTAAAGGAGACCTGGGTTTGATCCTTGGGTTGGGAAGATCCCCTAGAGAAAGGAATGGCAATCCACTCCAGTATTCTTGCCTGGAGAAACCCCATGAACAGAGGAGCCTGGCAGGCTATAGTCCATGAGGTCACAAAGAGTCAGACATGACTGAGTGACCAAGCACATTAATATGATATAGATTGATCGGACATTTTGGTTTCTTAATTTTCTGAAAGTATCAAGGGTTAAGTTACAGAATTTTAAATACATTTGACTACTAGCTTCACTTTATGATAGCTATTCTCTGCTAAAATTTCTAAGAATTTCTATAATCAGGATTTCTGAATAGCTGAAATATTCTCCAAATGGCAAAGTAGGCCATTAGATAGATCCAGTAAACACTTGTTATCTAATTATATTAAACACTTATTGGAACTCCCCAGTATATAACAGTGGTAATCGATCCATGGAACTGGATTTTGCTATTTAAAATAAATTTCTTCCTCTTCTATGTCTTTCTCCATAAGTTATGCATGACTGATTAGAACCACCAAATATTTTCCAGGTTAGTACTTTCCTCACAGATAATCATTGGCAATATTTTCCTCATTTTATAATCACATACCATTTATACTTACTTTAAAATATAATGAAAGCTTCATTTGATTCTCTTAACCCCAGATAATATTACAGCAAGTTAAATGCATTTAAGCCATTTTTGTTAGATTCTTACTTCTGATAAATATTCATGAAGTCCTGGAGTTTGGGGCCAAGAGTTAATTGTTATGTTCTTACCTAATTCTTTGAAGAGTATCCAAATGCTTTCATTACCTTTCAGAGACACTTCTCCAGCTGTTAACATTGGATGCCATTGTATATTTAAATAATATGTGTGAGCAACAGATGTCTAGTATTTGGCTTATGAGAAAAGGAGAATAAAAGCCATCAAATTGTTCCTCAGAAGGTAAAAGAAGTGAAGTTACAAGCCCTGATAACTTTTACCGTATAGACAGCAGGGGCTAGGTAAAACTCAGGTGAAACCTTTGACTCAAATATTAGTCATGCTTGAAAAAACTGAAGTGTTAGGTCTAATTTCTGACAAGTATCCCAGAAAACTAATGCATGCATGTGTGCTAAGTAGCTTCAGTTGTGTCCACCTCTTGGTGCCCTAAGGTCTTTAGTCTGCCAGGCTCCTCTGTCCATGGGGATAGAATGCAGAAAGATAGAGCTTTCTGATCCATACTTCTGCAAGTTAGTTTCTGAGACTGAACTGGTCAGGGAAAGCAGTGGTCCGGCAGACACGCTATGTGAGATAGCAGACCTCTTCTTCACAGAGCAGAATTGATTCTGACATGTCACAGAGATGGAAGCTGAAGCCCTAACACTCATGGGTGTTGCCTAGAGCCTGTGGTTAATTGGAATCTGAGCCTGGATCTTGGGAGATCTTCTTTTGCTAATCCTGGTACCAGACCAACAGAATATACGGCACACTGCTTTTGACCATCTTGACCAGAACCACAAAGTACTGGAAATGTCTCAGGAATGGATGTTCTCTACTGATTTCCAAACCTTAGGTATGTCCTCTTAGGTAAGTGTTAGGAAAAATACGATGCCTGTAAAAGAAGTTTCCAAGCCACAGAAACTACATAGAACTGAGACAATGTTTGACTTTGTGCCCACTTCATTTGTGAAATATTATTGTTGCCTACTGTTTCATTCTGCAGCTTTAAAGAAGAACACACTCCTTCACACTCACATCTCTTTGAAACGTCAATACCTAATTTTTCTAGGGTAGAATAAAAGGCAAAGACATCAAAAGATTAACTAGTTCTTTGTGATTTTAGTAATTGTACCAAGTTAACAACAACACTATCCCTTGCAGTATGCAACATTAATTTGACTTGTTCTTAATATCCTTGAGCATTACTTTTCTGAGCAAGCTATTGAATTTAAACCTAATTTTAAGTGACTGAAAGTTCAGTTTCTTTCCTCAGATGTTTACTGAGTGCTTCCAGACCCATACTAAGCAAGAGAGTAAAGGAATTACGAATTATTCACAGCTTCTGCTCTTCAAAAGTTTATAATATAGTGGAAGAAGCAAATATCTAAGTATATTAAATCAGTATAATAAGGTACAGGCTAACTGAGAATCTTGACCAACCTACATAGCATATTCAAAAGCAGAGACATTACTTTGCCAACAAAGGTCTGTCTAGTCAAGGCTATGGTTTTTCCAGTGGTCATGTATGGATGTGAGAGTTGGACTGTGAAGAAGGCTGAGCGCCAAAGAATTGATGCTTTTGAACTGTGGTGTTGGAGAAGACTCTTGAGAGTCCCTTGGACTGCAAGGAGATCCAACCAGTCCATTCTGAAGGAGATCATCCCTGGGATTGCTTTGGAGGGAATGATGCTAAAGCTGAAACCCCAGTACTTTGGCCACCTCATGCAAAGAGCTGACTCATTGGCAAAGACTCTGATGTTGGGAGGGATTAAGGGCAGGAGGAGAAGGGGACGCCAGAGGATGAGATGGCTGGATGGCATCTCTGACTCGATGGACTTGAGTCTGAGTGAACTCCGGGAGTTGGTGATGGACAGGGAGGCCTGGCATGCTGCGATCCATGGGGTCGCAAAGAGTCAGACACGACTGAGCGACTGAACTGAACTGAACTGAAAATCACCAGAGGTAATGGGAGAGATGTCCCAACAAGGATGTTACTCCAGGAAGGGGGAGCTACCTTAGTTGTACGTCATAGTGCACGCTTAGGCACTCAGTTGTGTCTTACTCTTTGTGACCCCATGGACTGTAGCCTGCCAGGCTCCTCTGTCCACGGGATCCTCCAGGCAAGATTACTGGAGTGGGTTGCCATTTCCTTCTCCACTATGTCATAGTAGGGAGTGAGTTTTATACAGGGCATTTTAAACAGGAGACATAGCCTGAGTAAACCCTTAAAGAATGAATTTGCATAATGTACAGAGTAAAATATGGGGAGAGAAAGATGGGGTTGAGGAGGGAGGTCAGGGCAGAGTCATAGGAAGATTATCTTATGCTGCACTAAAGGACTTGATTCCATAGGCAACAGAACACCACCTAAGAAGAGTTAGGTCATTGTATCTTCATCTGAAATAATTTTTTTTACATTATATTAAGAGAATCCTTTCTAAAGGACCCAAGACTAGAGGTAAGGAGACAAGACAGGAGGCTGGTTCACAACACAGACCAGACATGGTGAGAGCAAGATCTAGTAAAGTGACAGCAGAGATTGAGAGGGAAAGAACAAGACGGCAGAAATATGTAGAAAGTAAAGTTACTGGGAGGGAGTGATGGGGTTTAACATGATTGAGGGAGAAAAAAATTCTAGGGCGTGTTTTTGCCTGGAGAACAAGTCAGATACTTTGGTTGGGACAAAAAAATAGTAACACAGGAAGAGAAGAGGGTTTGAGGATTCATGGATAAAAAGATGAAATCAATTTGTCAAGTGTGTGTGTGTGTGTGTGTATGTGTGTGTGTGCTCAGTTGCTCAATGGTGTCTGACTCTTCGCCATCCTATGGATATACTGTAGCTGGCCCAGCTCCTCTGTCCATGAGATTTTCCCAGCAAGAATATTGGAGTGAGTTGCTATATCCTTCTCCAGGGGATCTTTCTGATCCAGGGATTGAACCCTCATCTCCTGCATTGCAGGCAGATTCTTTTCCCACTGAACTACTGGGAAGTCCTACATGCACAAATTTGTCATAGTTCCACATGTATAGCAACTGATATTTATATTTTGAAATATTTCTTTCTTGTCTTTATTTGTGTGTATTTTGTATATAATTAGCTTCATACTACATTTAAAATAATTTATTCCACTTTCTGCTTGACATAAGAGTCATTTTAGGGAAAAGACATTATTTCATAATATCAAAAACTATTTTTAAGCATAGTGAAGTCGCTCAGTCATGTCCAACTCTTTGCGACCCTATGGATAGTAGCCAACCAAGCTCCTCCGTCCATGGAATTTTCCAGGCAAGAATACTGGAGTGGGTTGCCATTTCCTTCTCCAGGGGATCTTCCTGACCCAGGGATTGAACCCCGGGTCTCCCGCATTGTAGGCAGACGCTTTACCGTCTGAGCCACCAGGAAAAGCCACTTTTCAGTAATTGAATAATATTTCTGTTGGTAGACTTACTATAATTTTCTTAACATTAAATACCTATGAAATAAAATAGTTTTCTAGAAATGGGTGAGAAGAGCTCTTTGCAAAAGCAGTATCTGTAAACCACACATGATAACTGAATGGATGGTACCTAAAGATTTAGTTGAAACACTTATCTTCTACAAGGAATGAGACAGTATTTCTTAGAAACAAGCAGTACGTTAACAGGAGTCAAGCATAAAGATAAATATATGAAAAACCTTCTAATTTTTTATTTAAAAAAACAAAATCAGTCATTTGTACTAACAACGCTTTATGCTGGTTGCAATCTGGCTTTGCAGTTGAAAAGGATATGTATTCAAGAACAAGCACAGTGAGATTTGCCATTAATCTTTTTCCTCTTCTCTCTAGTGATATGGTACAAGGAAAGAAGTCTTCAGAAAAAAAAGAAAATGTTTTTTGTTTATTTTTTCATTTCACTCAAGCTGCCCTCAGGCAAATTCATACTGTCAATCACATGGATAAAATGTAGGCCCAGCTGCCAAGTGTTTTTCAAAACAGACAATAAATGAAATGTAAGAAGTGAATGTGATTGAGTATTTCTAATTCTCTTTTCTTGGCTGGCATAGTCTGGAATTATTAAACATGCAGACAATGTTTCCATTATTTGCGGGTTCTTCTTTTTTCCCCATCTTCTCAACAGGGAATTTCAGTATACATTTTTGCCCTTTGGTTTCATCTTTAGTAGCTCATGAAAAGTGATACATAGGTGGTTTACACTCAGCGCCAGAATCAACATTCTTTCTGTTCCGAAAAGCTGAGGATTTGAAAGCGTTTTTCCTTCTCATAAGGATTTACTCAAGTATTTATATATCCTGTAATAGTTGGCATCAGTAATATTATTCCTTCGTATTTTTGGATACTTTCATTTAGAATAACATGCTTCACAACCAGAAAGGCAAACTACCTATAAAAAAATAAATACAACTTTATTTCCAATTATTTTTCTTCACAGTACTGTGGAAGTTGCATTTAAATATATTTCATGCAAATGCCCTATTTTCCTCTAGTGGGAATTCTAGTAGTTCAAGGGGAATATGGTATTTTTAGAACTGTTTAATCTTGCACTGACTGATGAAGACCCAATTTAAACAGAGAACATTCTTCATACACAAAATATTGGTTCACTGTAAGTTTGGACTTAAGATTTGAGGGGCGAGAAGAAATCAGCTATTACAATCAGACATTTCAGAGAATTTTTGTTAAAAAATAAGTGGACTGAAGAAAATCTTAGGTGCTCAGAGGCATAAAATAGAGGTATGCTTTAAAGTACACAGCGCTTCTACAGGTTACTATTTTAACAGGCTATATGATCAATAATTTCCGTACAAAATAAAATAAGCTAAGATATTCAATAATTCCCCCTTTTTGGTTACACTATATTTTCTGAATGCAAATTAGTACACATGACATAACAAAAACAGAAATGTGCGTATTGGTAAAACAAGACAGAAAATTTGAACTGGTGCCCTCACAGGAAACATTAACGTACACCACTCTGCAGGATCAGGGTGTATCAAGTTTAGATTAAAAAAACACTTGCATTCCTATTTACAACATGTACAAGGTATTGGAAATAGGTAATGATCTTTAATATCTATTACTCAAGCATCTGAAAAAGACAGATTACTCAGAACTCTACAACAGGGCGTATGGAATTTGCACAAATTGGATTGTTGTTTTTCTTTGGCTCACATATTGCTCACAGGCAAGGGAGCTTGTATTAGCCATCCACACTGGTCCAACCCTGCCCGTGGGAAGATACCACG
This sequence comes from Bison bison bison, assembly GCF_000754665.1. Taxonomy (NCBI): domain Eukaryota; kingdom Metazoa; phylum Chordata; class Mammalia; order Artiodactyla; family Bovidae; genus Bison; species Bison bison. The sequence continues at coordinate 314,508 of NW_011494547.1, forward strand.
GCCACTGACACCCTTGAAGTCAGGAAATAGGGAATATTTGGGATGTACCTGAGACACGAGGCAAAACTCGGATGTTTTCTGGTTACCTAGTAATATTGATATATAAAGTATAAACATTAAATGTTCACTAGTATTTAAACCTCTTTTGTCTTAATGTAGCTTTTTTAAGGCCACAGTACTTACAGATCCATACAAAGGCCACCATTAGCCTGTGGCCTGGGCTCCGTGCCATGGACTCCTTCATTCTGGCAAAAATACGTTAAATGAATGCTGTGTAAGGAGAATTTCCATTTCTGCTCTAATTAAATTGGTGTACTTTTATGTATTTTGCTCTTTTAAGGAATAAAGCATGTATTTTTCGTTCAGTCAGTGCTATATAAACATCTTGAAGAATATTAAAGAAAAGAATTAATTATTTTTTAAAAGTCCTGGCAAGATCTACCCTAATAAAATTTATTTTGGACAAAAAATGTCGACCATCTCTGGTGTTCTTTTGATGAAAACTGGAGTGTGTGAGGCGGGCTTCCCGAGGCTGCCATGTTAAAGAGTCTGCCTGCCAATGCAGGAGATGCAAGTGAAACAAGTCCTAGGTCAGGAAGATCCCCTGGAGGAGGAAATGGCAACCACTCCAGTATTCTTGACCGGAAAATTTCTTGAACAGGGGAACCTGGTGAACTACAGTCCATGGGGTCGCAAAGAGCTGGACATGACTAAGCACACATGAATGTGTGAGGAGGCCCCACAGTGGCATGGTTGACATTCAGTTCAGTTCAGTTCAGTCGCTCAGTTGTGTCCAACTCTTTGCGACCCCATGAATCGCAGCACACCAGGCCTCCCTGTCCATCACCA
>NW_011494547.1:315456-339234 GCF_000754665.1 Bison bison bison
CAGCTCCCAGCATCAGAGTCTTTTCCAATGAGTCAGCTCTTCTCATGAGGTGGCCAAAGTACTGGAGTTTCAGCTTTAGCATCTTTCCTTCCAAAGAAATCCCAGGGCTGATCTCCTTCAGAATGGACTGGTTGGATCTCCTTGCAGTCCAAGGGACTCTCAAGAGTCTTCTCCAACACCACAGTTCAAAAGCATCAATTCTTCGGCGCTCAGCCTTCTTCACAGTCCAACTCTCACATCCATACATGACCACAGGAAAAACCATAGCCTTGACTAGACGGACCTTTGTTGGCAAAGTAATGTCTCTGCTTTTGAATATGCTATCTAAGCTGGTCATAACTTTCCTTCCGAGGAGTAAGCGTCTTTTAATTTCATGGCTGCAGTCACCATCTGCAGTGATTTTGGAGCCCCCAGAAATAAAGTCTGACACTGTTTCCACTGTTTCCCCATCTCTTTCCCATGAAATGGTGGGACTGGATGCCATGATCTTTGTTTTTTGAATGTTGAGCTTTAAGCCAACTTTTTCACTCTCCACTTTCACTTTCATCAAGAGGCTTTTGAGTTCCTTTTCACTTTCTGCCATAAGGGTAGTGTCATCTGCATATCTGAGATTATTGATATTTCTCCAGCAATCTTGATTCCGGGAGAATGTAATGGTTGACATTACATTGCCAGAAAAAGTTGAGCTTGGTTCTCAAAATTAAGTCCAATGCAAATGGACTGCTCTTGTTTCCTGTCCACCTGAGCTTTGAGGGAAACTGCCCCCTGTCTCCATAAGGCACAGCATAACCTACAGCAGCGTCATCAGTCAGAGGGCAGCAAAGTTCTGCTTCCTCAGGCTGTACTGTTTAAGGAGCTAACCTACGCTCAAAAATCTGTTTTAGATTATTTTATGTTTCAAGAAAAACAAAGTGCTCTTCATCTAAACCAAAGGGAAGCCCGGGGCACAAAGCTGAAAATGGCCAATTGAATTAGCATGCTTTTTGTACATGTGAGTAGAAATATCCCCACAGGATACCGCAGGAGCCTGCTGGTCATTTAAGATAGTATTTTAACATGTTTATTAAAAGCAAAGTACCTGTATTTGTGGGCAGGTGCCTATGTGCAAAATGATTTTTGAGTTCCATATTTTGAAAAAGGAAACAACCTTGCATGTCCACCTTGCTTGTAGAGTGTCTGGACCACAATAACACTCAGGAGATCGTTTTTGAACACTTTAGTGAATAAATGAATGAAAAAATACTAAAGTGTGCAATACTAAAGAATTCTTTTTTTTTTTTTTTACATTTGAGTGTTTGTATGTGCCTTTCCCCCCACCCCCCACACTGTACATACATATTGTAAAACCAGTGACTGTATATGATGAAAATTCAAGTAGAAGGATATATGAGTCTTCCCCTCTACTTACTGGTCCCATTCCCATCTCTAGCATTGCTACTAAAATTGTGTTTATTTGTAAAAAAAAAAAAAAAAAGAAAGAAAGAAAAACGGGCTCATATTTTATGTACTATTTTGCACATAGTTTCATTTCATCTAATATTTTTGAAGAATTTTTCCACATTTACCCAGATTTCCACCTTTACACACATATACCTATTTAATTTTTGTAAATTTGACTCTGAATATTCTCGTCTACTGCATGCCTGAGCAATAATTTCCAGTTCCTAGATGATAGGTAATAGGATTGCTTCCAATTCTTTTTTTAGAATTAATCACTAATAATAATGATGAATTGTATATACCTGCACATATAGCTTTCATGAAACTATGTAGAATATGTGTAAAATAAATTACTAGAACTGAAACAGATGTATTAAAGGAATATGAATTTGTAATGTGGCTACCTGACTGCTGGATTGCCATTCCACCTAGACTATGAGAACTCTGTCAAATTGGCTCGCTTCTCTGTCAAATTGGCCAGTAACAAACTTTTAATATTTAGCTAATGTGATAAATTCAGGGTTTCCCAGATGGTGCTAGTGGTAAAGAACATGTCTGACAGTGCAGGAGACCTAAGAGACATGGGTTCTATCCCTGGGTCAAGAAGAGCCCTTAGAGGAGAGCATGGCAACCCATTCCAGTATTCTTGCCTGGAGAATCCCACGGACAGAGGAGCCTGGGATCCATGGGATCGCAGTCAGACATGACTGAAGTGATTGAGCACACATGCACAATCTGATAAATAAAAAAATAAAATACTAATTTCTTGCTATCTAAATTTGAATTTCTATCACAATTATTCAGGTTGAGCATTTCATATTTATTGAACAACTTTGATCTTTATCTGTGAGTTGCCCAGAAATGATTTCTTTATAGTTATCAGATGAAAACCTGTGCTATAGATGTGATCAGATGCCATAATTGAGAAGAAAAACATTTTCAAGGCCAAGATGGAAATACTCTCTTCTTCCCATTATACAAATATTATGCAGTTCAAGCCAATTTTAGGGAACCATCTCTGAGATCTACCAAGAAGTAAAATGCAAATTTTATCCTGAACCAGCTTCAGTGAACTATAGATAAAAGAGCTTTCTACTCACTTGATATATATTTGCTATTATCCTCAAAAGATGAAATTCCAGAAATAACATTGTACATTCATTGAGCTTTGTGTCTTTTATTTTATTTATTCATTAGTTTTTAGTTATTGATGGTTTATTATATTCAAAACCATGAATACAGGATCTATAAAGGCAAGTAATCAAATAGAATAAGACAATGAATTAGACATAATCCTTCCTCTTAAGGCATTTAGAGGATTCCTGAGAACAAACAGGAGAGGAAAAGAAATACTAATAATAGGTTCAGGATCTTCCTTGAGTACGAATGAGTTTGGATTTCACTTGGGGCAAGGAAGTGACTCTAGACAAGTAACAATATTCAAATTGTTCTTTAAGCAAATTCTTCTGAAACAATGTAGATGAAGAGAGGAGCAGGACTAGAGGCAGGGAAGCTACTAAGGAGATTATTATCTCTCACAGGTGATGGATAATAAAGGTCAAGGCAACCACTGTGGCAACAGGAGTGGCAGGCTGGGAGCTACCCACGGGGAAGCTTGGGGGATGCACAGTTGTCAGGAGCCAACTCTGAACAGTTAGAACCATCAGAATCAAGGAAGGATGGGTCTTAGGAAGGAGGAAGCATGAAGAATGTAAAATGCTATAGACCAGCAGAAACCTTACAGTGCGTGCTTAGTCGCTCAGTTGTGTCTGACTCTTTGTGACCCTATAGACTGCACCCCACCAGACTCCTCTGTCCATGGGATATTTTCAGGCAAGAATACTGGAGTGGGTTGCCATTTTCTCCTCCAGAGGATCTCCTCTACCCAGGGATCAAACCCATGTCTCCTGTGACTCTTGCATTGCAGGCGGATTCTTTATCCGCTGAGCCATCAGGACTTCCCAGTCCTTACAGGAGCCCATCTTTATTCATCTCGTGGAAGCGAGAACGTGTCACTGTTGTCTTTATCTAATTAGTATATACTTATTGAATTCCCACTGTGCACAGACACTGTGCTGTGGGCTGTTAATAAACTAGTGAGCAAAAGTTGATAAGGTCCTTACCATATGCAACTTAAAATCTACCAGGGCATCAAAGCAAAAGCAACAATGGCACCTCCTTTTTGCTCTGGCAGAACCACCCCTCTGCCTTTTTAGACCATTTGCCTCAGGTAAAACGAATCCTCCCCCAGCCCCCAGAAATGGTGTATTTGAATTAAACCCAGAGCATGGGAGGCATGAAGAGTGCCTTCCTCCCCTTCTCTGACCATAGTGAATATCCGAGGATGTAGGATCCACGGCAGCCAATCATAGCTGCAGCTCAGCTTTTTGCTTCAGCTCTCAGAGAAGCAGACCCTCTCCTGTACATGGTGAGACCCTGGAAGTGTGAAGAACCAGAGCCATGGCTGCCAACTTCCAACCATGGAGTCAACCTTGTCTACAGTAAGTAGAAGGCAGAGCCATGAACTGCAGAGAAAAACCATCCCCTGATGATATCATTTGAGTCTGGTCAAGCTCTGACCAAAACTAGATTTATTCTTGAACTTTTGGGTTAGGTGAGGCAATAAATTCTATTTTAATCCAAACCAGTTTGGTTTGGATTTTCACTCACTTGTAATAAAAAAAAAAAAATCAAACAATTACAACTCAGCTCTAAAAAAATGTCCCATCCTTTTCCTCAGACAGAAAAAAAAATTTTTTAATTACTTGTCTCTGAACATTTTATTGCAAAACTGTGGTGTATTGCAAAATTCAAAGCATTTGAAATCTAAGGCTGGCGTTAGAAATACTTAAATGATAATCTATGTAAAGTTATAGTATCTTCCAGCCTGTTTTAAATTATGGTATAAAGTTCACAGCTGTGTGTTCAATTAACAGAAACTCAGAGAATTCTGGTATTTAGGCCATTATAAACCTACTTTCATATCTCTTGAGATAGCAAGATGTTACTGAGTAATTAATTTGTTGAAAAATGATGAAAGTTCACTTTTTATCTTTAGGTAAAATATTTTTAAAAATTAAATTCATATAAAAATTTCATTGTTGAAAATCTACCATTTCAGTGGAGAAGGTGAGCACAGAAACCACTAAATGCACCAAAATCAGTGCATGTGTTGCCTTGATCTTTGCCTTTAAGTTTTCAGCATTGTTCACAGGAACATCTTTCATCTGGAAGCAATGATGACACTGATTGGGTATTTTGAGGAACTTTTGGTACTGTACATGGTCATCATTCAGAATCAGCTTGGAAATGCTGTATGAGACATAATCAGACTCTCAGACATGAATAAATACAGTGATGTCTGCCTAACCCAGAATTTTCCTCCCAGGCAATTATAACTTACACAGTCTTACATGTTATGTTTTTTTTTGAATAACCACAGGATTTCAACTCCACTATTTTGTATTTTGTATACTCCCTTTGGGAGTAGTTAGAAAAAGAAGGTACCAATTGGCCATACAACAGAAGAATCTCACTGTAGAGTTCTTTTTCCCTGGTGAAGATCTGAGAGAGAAAGAAAATCTAAAATAATCACCCAGGCTTCCTCAGCCCAATTGTTAATGTATCACCTAAGTAAGAGGATGAAAATACCACCTTTTCTAATCCTCACAGGCTTATCAGGAAGAGTAAGAAAAATAGCTTATGAAAGTTGCTTGTCCATTTTCAACTGGTAGACAAAGTTAATCATACTTCCGGTCCGGGTTCCCTGGAAACAATGTGTGATAAGGGCCAGTTCGTCAGGCTGTGCCTTGCACAAGGGTGTCATAGCATGTCATAGGGATTTCTATATCTGTCAATAATTTTCTGGCAAATGGGAGTACAGAGTCTTGTTCTGATAAACTCCGTATGTATGTTATGTTCCAACAAGAAGGGGTGCCTTTTTAAAATTTTCATCAAGACCTTTTGTGCATCATAGGGCAAACATGGCCTTGACTTCCTTTCTGTCTCTTTGTCCAATCCAGTATTCACACTACAGTCTGATCATTACTCCTAAAATACAGACTATAGTACTATTGCATGTGTGCGTTCGTGAGCGCACACTTAGTCGCTTAGTTGTGTCTAACTCTTTGCGACCCCATGGACTGTAGCCCATCAGCCTCCTCTGTCCATGGGATTCTCCAGGCAAGAGTACTGGAGTGGGTAACTGTGCCCTCCTCCAGGGGAATCTTCTCCACCCAGGGATGGAATGGCTTCTCCTGTGTCTCCTGCATTGGCAAGCGGGTTTTTTACCATCAGTGCCACCTGGGAGCCTGTATAGTACTATCAGTCTGCCAAAATCCCTACAGTGAGGCTTCAACTGCCTTCAGAATAATGTCCAAATTTCTAAATTTGACAAGATCGGAGACCCCTCACCAACAGTCTCATCTCTCCCTGTTCCCTGCCAGCCCTGTCTTGTGCTCCAGAGTGAGGAGGTCCTACAATTCCCCCAAAAGAATGCACTTCCTTGCCTCTGAGTCTGAGGAAGTACTCCTCATGCTGGAAATATCTTTCTGCTCTTCTATACTACTCCTCCTACATACAGCTCAGAGGTCACATTAGAGGTCACCTCTTCTAGGAAGTCCCTTTCATTCAACTCAAGAAGAATCTATGCTTATTTCTATGTTCCCTCTTGTAGCAACCTTGTTAGTCATTCACCTCCATCACATGGATAATGAACACATGGAGGTCAGAGCAGGCGTACCCCTCACCTGCGTGCCTGGCACATGTTGGAATCCACATTATTTCCTAAATGAAGAAGGGTCTAGCTTCTAGTGTTGGGTATGCTGCTTATTTGCCTTGACACCTTTCCTGCTAGAAAAATAGAAGTTGGTATTGGCCAATCCAGAAAGAAGAACATTTAGACTTGGAAACGTGCCATACATTTTTCTCAGAATCATTTATCTTTGCTGCTGAAATAGAAAAGAAAAGGGGAAGGGACATTTTGGTAGTTGAGACTTAAATACATATGAAGTGTGTGTGTGTGTGTGTGTGTGTGTTGCCTTCTTAGCATTAAATTTCCCTGCCCAGCTTTGAGACGTTTTTTACCAAATGATCATAGTAATGAAAATGCTTGGCAAGTGAAATTCAGTTATTTTACAGTGGTTTAACATTTTCCAAATGCCAAATGTAAGAGGTGTTTGACATTGCACATAATTCACTGGATCCTTATTTCATTTTTACTACAAATTTATGGATTAAGCTTCAGGGCAAATGGCTTCAGCATACAGTCTGTGACTATTCTGGGACTGGGAAATGGAGAGCTGTACAATTATCTCATTAATTTGAAAGTCAATATGCAGAACTCAAGTGCCAATTCCTTCTGGGCAGCAGGGCCTTAATCTTAATCATCCCGAGAATTTTGGAACGTGGGCAAAGTAGTGTATCATTAGAATCTGGGTAGAAGTAGCAAAAAAGTGAAAAAGGGCTATTGGAGTTGGAGAATGATGATAGGAAGGCAAGAAGTGAATCAGAGAGAGCAGCTGAAAAAGTAAAAGGCCCTGGTGCCTTAGATTTAACAGTTTGAGCAATCCTATCGCATAAACAAGGGGCTTTTCAGGTGTTGCTTTGATAAATACGCTTGTCAAGCAGGAGACATGGGTTCGATCCTTGGGTCAGGGAGATCCCCTGGAGTAGGAAATGGCAGCCCACTCCAGTATTCTTACCTGGAAATCCCATGGACAGAGGAGCCTGATGGAATACAGTCCATGAGGTCACAAAAGAGTCTACACGACTGAACACACACACACACACACACACACACACACACACACACTTCATGACATTGCACATACACTTAATATAAACAGGGCTGGTCAGTGTTTTGTGATATATTCTTTTTGGTACCTACAGGATGGAAATGCTTTTGCAGCCCCTGCCAATTAAGATACATTATTCTGGAGGATGATGCACAGAGGAATCCATTAACTTCTGTGGATCTTCACTATACAAGTTTAGTTGAGTCTTATTTTCTGTAGGTTATATTATAAAACCAATATTTTTTCCCAATTAAAAATTACAGTAAAACATTGAATGTGGCTTTCAACATATGCATATGGTTTTCCTACAACTGGAAGAAATACCCTTCTTTGAGGGATGTGACCATCCAACTTAGAATCATAAGGTTGGGTATCGAAGAAGTAGCATGCACCATAGAGAATGACAGTTGGGAAAGGAAATACAACAGAGCAGTGGGGAGGAGATCATTGGATGGCATCACTAACTCAATGGACATAAGACTGAACAAACTCTGGGAGATAGTGAAGGGCAGGGAAGCCTGGCATGCTGCTGTCCATGGGGTTGCAAAGAGTTGGATATGGCTTCGCTACTGAACAACAGTATATGACTGAGAATTATTTCTGAGTAAAACCCTTGCGTTATTGAAGACTTCATCTCAGGTGAGGTAAATACAAACCCAATGACTGCACAGGCTGGTCACGCATATTTGTAAAGTGAACGCTGGATTAAAAGTATCAGTTGTTTTATAGGTGACAGCAGGGTCATAAATGCATCCACCTTCGTGCAGAGAAAGGGACATATTTTACTACCTGTCACCCTTTATAGAGTCACACAAACAGGCATCTGACATATATTCCAGTTGAATAAATCAGTGATTTTTAAAGACCTTTCAGTGAAATGGTGCCAGACTAGCTAGAGAAGAATCACTTGAGGAGCTTGTTATAAATCATTCCAATTGAGTCTCTCTCCAGTCCTCGTGGAGTAGAATCTTCGGAGGGAGTATCCAGGAATTTTTATTTTACAACAGCTTAGGTGGTACTTCATATGACCAGATTTTGGAACCAGTGGACTAAGTAACATTTTATATGTTAGTAGCTGTACAATGAACTCTTCCTACCCCCTGATAGTATATGTAAGTAATACTCTTCTGAGAAAATAACTGAAAAGCTTGATAACAGCAATTCTCTGTAGAAAGTAAGCATTAATGGACAACGAAGTCCAATATCAGAACTAGGACATCAATCACCTATCTTCTGCAGATTAAATACTTTTTATCTCTGGAATCTTAATTGCCCTCTTGGCTAGGTCCTGAAATTGCAATCTTCCTGAAGTGAAGACACATTAGTAGACTTTTACTCATTTTCTGGAACAAAATGGAAAAGTCTATATCCATTCATACCAGAAAAAAGAAGTGTTCTAAGTCAACATGTCTTAACACTTCAAAATAGGGCAGACTTTACTACCGCATAAGAGAAAACATTTCCAAGGAAGTTGTATGACCAACAGCTTATCCATTGTCATGATTCACCCAAACGCCCAAGCGCTTTTAGGACTAAAGTACAAATTTGTTGTTGCCGCACCCAACTCTGCAACACCATGGACTGCAGCACGCCAGGCTTCCCTGTCCTTCACCATCTCTTGGAGTTTGCTCAGACTCATGTCCATTCAGTCGTTGATGCCATCCAACCATCTCATCCTTTGTCTTCCCCTTCTTCTCCTGCCCTCAATCTTCCCAGCATCAGGGTCTTTTCTAATGAGTTCGCTCTTCCCATTGAGTAGCCAAAGTATTGGGGCTTCAGCTTCAGCATCAGTCCTTCTAGTGAATATTCTGGGTTGATTTCCTTTAGGATTGACTGGTTGGTTTGATCTCCTCACAGTCCAAGGGACTCTGAAGAGTCTTCTCCAACACCACAGTTCAAAAGCATCAATTCTTCTGTGCTCAGCCTTCTTCAGGGTACAACTCTTACATCCACACAAGACTACTGGACAAAGTGTAAATAAATTGCAGCAAATATAAAGGTATGGATCTAAAAGTGAACTTTTTGCACAGTTTCTTGAATCAATATAATGGGATTTGGAGAGAAGCTTGAATGTCAGGCTGTTAATCTGTATTAGGAAAGCCTTGTTCGATTTGGAATTTTATAAATGTAGATGAAAATGATTGGATAAAAGGTCAAAAGTCTTTAGCAGAAGTTAAATTTTCCTTCAATTCATGAGAATGTGAGCATTACCAGAAAAATCATTCACACTGTGCCCGAGATAGATCAGGCACTCTAAGTAGCTTGCACACACAACTGGATTCATTGACATTCAATTACATCTTTCCTGCCTACTGAACAATTATTTACAAAACCCAAATAGAGGTAAATGATGTATTTATTCACTCATTAATTTAAATAATTTTTTCTTGATGATCTTGCTTTATACTATGCTATGCTTAATTACAGATTTTTTTTAAAGTTCTGTACAAGGCTTGTCTTCTAATAGTTTATGATCCATAGCTGGTAAAAATTATTGCAGAAAATAAATGTTCTACTTTCAGTTTCCTGGCTTCCTTTTAAGAAAGAGAAGTACTATTGTGTGAGGAGCCATAGAAATACAGGTATGGATTCTTTCCCAGGAGCTCTATGCAGACTGATAAAGTGTGTTGTTTCTTTTAATCAGCAGAGAGGTGGTTTGAAAATGATTTATTTGCCAGTGAGATGGAATCCCATGGTCATTCATTACAATATTCTTGCATCTCTTCAATATCCTTCCAAATTCATCTGTCACTGCACTGATCCAGCCCAGCTGAAATCCAGCCCTCCCCAGATACCATGCTGCACCAGAGCAAATGAATGTGGCTCGAGAAAAACTCACAGACACACTGTTTTCCCTTTAAATTCACCTTTGTGCTTCCAGTCACCCTGTTTCTCTCCTAAATCTCAGTCTCCTCCTCTTTGACTTTTCAAGTCTTTTTCTCCTCTTCTTACTCCTATACCTTTTCCATCCCCACTTTCAAATGAATTTTTAAAAAATTCTACAGATGCTTCAATGAACTATTTCTTCCTTACTTTGGGGGCGAGTAGCATTGACATCAGAGAAGGCGATGGCACCCACTCCAGTGCCTGGGAAATGCCATGGATGGAGGAGCCTGCTGGGCTGCCGTCTATGGGGTCGCACAGAGTCGGACATGGCTGACGGGACATGGTGACAATGCAGCAGCAGCAGCATTGACATATATACACTACCATGTATAAAATAGATAGCTAGTGGGAAGCTGCTGTATAGCACAGGGAGCTTAGCTCAGTGCTCTGTGACAAGCTAGAGGAGTGGGATGGAAGAGGGGTGGGAGGGAGGGGATATATATACGTGTGTGTGTGTGTGCGTGCGTGTATGTATGGCTATATATATACATGGCTGATTCACTTGGTTGTACAGAAGAAACTAACATAACACTGAACAGCTATCATACTCCAATAATAATTTAAGTCTCCAAAATTATTGGCTTAAAATGATTCGTTATTTCTCACAACTGGTGGATGGGACCTTGGTTGGGGCTCAGCTGGGCAGTTCTGCTCCATGCATAGCAGCTGAGGGTGATTTAATCGAGAACTGTGATGGCCTCTCAGCTTCCATGGTTCTCCATATGAACCGTGAGCATCTGGTGTCTTACGTTTCCTTAGTCTGTGGCTGTGGGTTCTAAGAAGAAGGAAGCAGAAGATGGCAACTTCTTAAGGCTCAGGTTTGGAAAGCCCAGAATGTCACTCCCACAGTATTCTATTGGTCAAAGCCCAAGGACAGGAGGGTTCAAGAGAAGGAAAAGAGATTCCACTTCTTGATGTGAGAATCTGCATGTGAATACAGGGTTGGGAAGAACTGTTGGTAAATATAATCAAAAACTCTCTACCATAACTAGTTAAATATTACTCGTCATACCCTACACCACATCCAGCACCTTACCCATATCTGTGCCCACATGCCCACACTCCCTCATGTGAATATTGATGAATGTCTCACACCTGATGAAGGTCAACCCCCTCCACTTGTACAGTAGAATCTACTTTCATCTACTCAGGTTCATTGTCTCAGCAATTTTTCTTCTTTCCCCTGCAGCATCAATTTTTTCCCTCCACTATTTAATTCTCAGTGGCAGACAAATGTAATTTCTCTCTTAAAAATCAAGCAAGGAAATAAAAATTTCTCTCCTAAATCCATATCTCACTACAGATATTATTCTTTTCTTTTCTCCTATAGAGCAAAACTCCTCAAAAAGTTAATTAAGTGCATTGTCTTCAATCCCTATTAGTCTATCCTCTCTGGAACCCACTCCAATTGTGTTTCACCAAAACAGCCCTTCCATCTATAACCATATCTTCCAGTCTTCAAAATGCAACATACAATTCTCTGGTTTCACCTCATTTGACCTCTCCAGGGCATTGAGGTCAACTGACCTCTCCTCCTATAAACACTTTTTTTTTTTTTTTTTTGCTTTGGGCTTCAATAACATTACACTTTCCTGATTTTCCTCCTACTTCACTGTGGCTTTTTTCAGCCTCCTTGGTTGATTTCTCCTCATTTCCTCAATTTCTGCTCCAAGGCTCATCCCTTGGTTCTCTTCTCATCTTTACTCGCAGGTCAAGATTTTTAAACCCTTTTCTATATCTGTATCTATATTCTGAAAACTCTAATACTTGTATCTCCAATCCAGAACCTCTTTCCAAAACTGCAAATTATAGCTAATATCCCACTTGATATCTCTAGTTGGACTTCTAATCAGAATCTCAAAATAACACGTCCATAAGAGAACTACTAATCATGTCCCCAAATGGTCCTCCCACAGATTTCCCATCTCAGTAAATGACATCTCATCTTTCCAGCTGCTCCAGCCAAAAACTGGAAATCATCATGGAGTTTGTTCTCAGACCCTCTTGGCTCTTTCTTTAAAATGCATTCATAATCTGAATACTTCTCACCACCATCTCTCACCTAAATTTCTCTAAATAATCCCCATTCTTGCTTCTTTCTGGTTTATTCTCACTTCAGTAGACAGAAAAATCTTTAAAAAAATAATCTTTTAAAATATAAGTTCAAATGAGCCCGCTCTTCTACTTTAAACCCTTCAGTGATTTCCAGTTTTACTCAAAATAAAGACTCGTGTCCTCACAGTGGCCCCCATGTCCTACAGTCCACCCTGATACCATGTCATTCTGTGCCTGTGATCTCATCTCCCACCATCCTGCCCCTTACTTTTTCACTCCAGCCACACCAAACACCTTTCTGTCCCCAGCCCACCAGGAATGCTCGTCACAGGGCCTTTGCACTTGCTACGCCGTCTGCCTGTAAAGTTCTTTCACCTTTGCCCCTCTGGATGTAGCTTTGATTCTGCTTATCTATTCATTTAATGCATGCATCTCTCCATCACAGTTTAAGCTCCATGAAGTCAAGGACTTTCATCAGTTTTGTTTGTTGTTTTATCCCCAGCAGTAAAAATAGCAAAGCTATACAGGAGGCACTCTGTATGTATGTGTTAGAATTAGTATACTTCTATTTCTTTTTCTTGTTTGCTTCATTTGTTTTTAAACGTAATTAATTCTTTTGCCCCTTGACATGTATTTTTTTTTTGACATGTATTTTATTTTATGATGAACTGTGAGATAGAAATCACTAACTATTCCTTTCAACACTTTTGAATGAGGCTACATTGTGATGCTTCTTCTTTTTCATATTTATCCTTACTGGAATCATTCTGTCTTTGTAGTTGTTTCATGCTTCTGAAATTAACATGGCTTTATTAATGTGTTTTAACAAATCACAGTCACCCCCTCTCTTCTCAGTCCCAGATTTCTCATTTTTCCTGCTCATTCCTAGATATCTCTGCCAAGCCATCACAAGCTCCATCCTGATTAGCTGAGTGACAAGAAGCTGTATCTATTTTAGACAATTTCCACAGATCCTTTTCTACGTACAAATATTATTTCCTACTTACGTTTTAGGATTTGAGGGGTTCTGCCATGCCCCTTGGGACTTGATATCTCCCACTCTTTCCTTTACCACCAATTCTGCCTGCTTTGCTGGAATTGAACTTTATTTTATTAGGTAGTTTCCAATCCTGCTTAATTGTCTGAGACAATCCCCTTTGAGAATGAAGCCATGCCCCCACCACAACTGCAGCAAAGAGCAATGGTGCCAACCTCTGTATATTCTTTTAAAGAATGGATGCAAATATGGTTCTTCCAGCTAAATTATATAGTTTTGTCTTTTGGCTTAAAGAGTTTCACTGGGATTTTGTTAATAAGAGCACTTTATAAATTGGGGGGATTACTGACACCTTTTCAAATAAGAACATTTTATTTCTTATTGAAATTTTCCTGTAAATACTCTACTGAAGTTTGTGTGCTCTGCTCAGTTGCTCAGCCGTGTATGAAAGACTCTTTGGGACCCCATGGACTGTAGCCCGCCACGCTGCTCTGTGCATGGGATTTCCCAGGCAAGAATACTGGAGCACGTTGCCATTTTCTTCTCTAGGGGATCTTCCTGCCCCAGGGATGGAACCTGCATCTTCTACATTGGCAGGAGGATTCTTTACCACTTGAGCCACCTGAAAAGCCCCGACCAAAGTATAGTTTTCTCAAAATTGGTACGTGTCTCCTTAAGAGTTCAGTTCAGTTCAGTCGCTCAGTCATGTCCGATTCGTTGCGACCCCACGGACTGCAGCACCCCAGGCTTCCAAGTCCATCACCAACTCCTGGGGCCCACTCAAACTCATGTCCATCACGTTGGTGATGCCATCCAACCATCTCATCCTCTGCCGTCCCCTTCTCCTCTCACCTTCAATCTTTCCCAGCATCAGGGTCTTTTCCAATGAACTGGTTCTTTGCATAAGGTGGCCAAAGTATTGGAGCTTCAGTTTCAGAATCAGTTCTTCCAATGAATATTCAGGACTGATTTCCTTTAGGATGGACTGGTTGGATCTCCTTGTAGTCCAAGGGACTCTCAAGAGTTTTCTCCAACACCACAGTTTAAAAGCATCAATTCTTCAGTGCTCAGCTTTCTTTATAGTCCAGCTCTCATATCTATACATGACTACTGGGAAAACCATAGCTTTGACTAGACGGACCTTTGTTGGCTAAGTAATGTCTCTGCATCTTGATATGCGATCTAGGTTGATAATAGCTTTTCTTCCAAGGAAACAAAAGCTTTGAATTTCATGTATTTGAATTTCATGGCTGCAGTTACCATTGCAGTGATTTTGGAGCCCCCCAAAATAAAGTCTCTCACTGTTTCCATTGTTTCCCCATGTATTTGCCATGAAGTGATGGGACTGGATGCCATGATCTTAGTTTTCTGAATGTTGAGTTTTAAGCCAACTTTCTGACTCTCC
This sequence comes from Bison bison bison, assembly GCF_000754665.1. Classification (NCBI taxonomy): domain Eukaryota; kingdom Metazoa; phylum Chordata; class Mammalia; order Artiodactyla; family Bovidae; genus Bison; species Bison bison. The sequence goes on from NW_011494547.1 coordinate 330,035, forward strand.
TCTTTCACTTTCATCAAGAGGCTCTTTAGTTCTTCTTCACTTTCTGCCATATGGGTGGTGTCATCTGCATATCTGAGGTTATTGATATTTCTCCCAGCAATCTTGATTCCATCTTGTACTTCATCCAGCCCAGCATTTCTCATGATGTACTCTGAATATAAGTTAAATATGCAGGGTGACAAGATACAGCCTTGATGTATGCCTTTCCTGATTTGGAACCAGTCTGTTGTTCCATGTCCAATTCTAGCTGTTGCTTCTTGACCTGCATACAGATTTCTCAGGAGGCAGGTCAGGTGGTCTGGTATTCCCATCTCTTTCAGAATTTCCCATAGTTTGTTGTGATTCACACAATCAAAGGCTTAGGAGTAGTCAATAAAACAAAAGTAGATGTTTTTCTGAAACTCTCCTGCTTTTTTGATGGTCCAGCAGATGTTGGCAATTTGATCTCTGATTCCTCTGCCTTTTCTAAATCCAGCTTGAACATCTAGAAATTCTCAGTTCTCATACTGTTGAAGCCTGGCTTGGAGAATCTTGAGCATTACTTTGCTAGCATGTGAGATGAATGCAACTGTGCAGTAGTTTGAGCATTCTTTGGCATTGCCTTTCTTTGGGATTGGAATGAAAACTGACCTTTTACAGTCCTGTGGCCACTGCTCAGTTACCAGGTTTGTTGGCATATTTAGGGCAGCACTTTCACAGCATCATCTTTTAGGATTTGAAATAGCTCAACTGGAATTCCATCACCCCCACTATCTTTGTTCGTAGTGATGCTTCCTAAGGCCCACTTGACTTCGCATTCAAGCTCTAGGTGATAACACCATCGTGGTTATCTGGGTCATGGAGATCTTTGTTATATAGTTCTTCTGTGTATTCTTACCACCTCTTCTTAATATCTGCTGCTTCTGTTAGGCCCATACCATTTCTGTCCTTTATTGTGCCTGAGATCTCTAGTCTTTTCTCTATTGTTTTCCTCTATTTCTTTGCATTGATCACTGAGGAAGGCTTTCTTATCTCTCCTTGCCATTCTTTGGAACTCTGCATTCAGATGGGTATGTCTTTCCTTCTCTCCTTTGCCTTTAGCTTCTCTTCTCTTCTCAACTGTTTGTAAGGCCTCGTCAGACAACCACTTTGCCTTTTTGCATTTCTTTTTCTTGGGAATGGTCTTGATCACTGCTTCCTGTACAATGTCATGAAGCTCTATCCAAAGTTCTTCAGGCACTCTATCTATCAGATCTAATACCTTGAATCTATTTATCAGTTCCACTGTTTAATCATAAGGGATTTAATTTAGGTCCTACCTGAATGTCTAGTGGTTTTCGCTACTTTCTTAAATTAAAGTCTGATTTGGCAATAAGGAGTTCATGATCTGAGCCACAGTCAGCTCCAAGTCTTGTTTCTGCTCTCTCTATAGAGCTTCTCCATCTTTGGCTGCAAAGAATATAATCAGTCTGATTTCAGTATTGACCATCTGGTGATTTCTATGTGTAGAGTCTTCTTTTGTGTTGTTGGAAGAGGGTGTTTGCTATGATCAGTGAGTTCTCTTAGCAAAACCCTGTTAGCCTTTGACCTGCTTTGATTTGTACTCCAAGGCCAAATTTGCCTGTTACTCCAGGTAGCTCTTGACTTCCTACATTTGCATTCCAATCCCCTATAATGAAGAGGACATCTTTTTTGGATGTTAGTTGCAGAAGGTCTTGTAGGTCTTCATAAAATCATTGAACTTCAGCTTCTTCAGCATTACTGACTGTGGCATAGGCTTGGATTACTGTGATATTGAATGGTTTGCCTTGGAAACGAACAGAGATCATTCTGTCTTTTTTAAGATTGGACCCAAGTACTGCATTTAAGACTATTTGTTGATTATGATGGCTACTCCATTTCTTCTAAGGGATTCTTGCCTACAGTAGTAGATATAATGGTCATCTGAGTTGAATCCACTCATTCCAGTCCATTTTAGTTTGCTGATTCCTAAAATGTTGAGGTTCACTCTTGACATTTTCTGTTTCACCACTTCCAGTTTGCCTTGATTCATGGACCTAACATTCCAGGTTTCAATGCAATACGGCTCTTTACAGCATCAGACTTTACTTTCACCACCTGTCACATCCACAACTGGGTGTTGTTTTTGCTGTGGCTCCATCTCTTCATTCTTTCTGGAGTTATTTCTCCACTCTTCTCCAGTAGCATATTGGGTACCTACCGACCTGGGCAGTTCATCATTCAGTGTCATACATTTTCCCTTCATTCATACATTCATACTGTTCATGAGGTTCTCAAGGTAAGAATACTGAAGTAGTTTGCCATTCCCTTCTCCAGTGGACCATGTTTTGTCAGAACTCTCTGTCATGACCCGTCAGTCTTGGGTGGCCCTACACAATGTCGTTCATTGAGTTAGATGAGGCTGTGGTCCATGTGATCAGTTTGGTTAATTTTCTGTGATTGTGGTTTTCATTCTGTCTGCCCTCTGATGGATAGGGATAAGATACTTATGGAAGCTTCCTGTTGAGAGAGACTGACTGAGGGGGAAACTGGGTCTTGTTCTGATGGGCAGGGCCATGTTCAGTAAATCTTTAATCCAATTTTCTGTTGATGGGCAGGGCTGTGTTCCTTCACTGTTGCTTGACCTTAGGCCAAACTATGGTGGGGGTAATGAAGGTAATGGTGACCTCCTTCAAAAGGTCCCAGGCTGCACTCAGTGCCCCCAACACTGCAGCAGGGCTCTTCCAGAGACTCCTGGACACTCATGGGCATGTCTGGGTCAGTCTGTTTTGGGGTCACTGCTCCTTTCTCCTGGGTCCTGTTGTGCACAGGGTTCTGTTTGTGCCCTCCAAGAGTCTGTTTCCCCAGTCCTGTGTAATTTCTGGTAGTTCTATGGTGGGGTTAATGGCAACCTCCTCCAAGAGGGCTATGCCAAACCCGGGTCTGTTGCACCCAGAGCCCCTGCCCTGCGGCCAGCCACTGCTGACCTGTACACCACAGGAGACACTCAGACACAGTTCTGGCTCAGTCTCTGTTGGTTGGGCATACATTTTGTGCCCTTCCCATGTCTGAGCAGCTTCTTAAGGGTAAAACTGGTTATTTTCATATTCATTGCTATTGTGAATAAGAACTTTTTTCACTGAGTTTATGAGTAATATATGAGACAGTATATTCTCTGGGGGATTTTTGAGGGAGGGAGTCAAATTATTATTTGACATCTGGGTATCTTTTAAAATTATTCTTTATAAAAGCATTTAAACTAATTTTCAGAATTATAGTGCATGTAATAATTTTGTCTGGCTATTTATGCATTTGTTCATGTTGGATATATATAAAGAATTTCATAACAAAGAACTGAGGAACAAAGAATTCTACATAACAAGAGTAATATAGAATCTTGTTGAGGTTTCATAGAAATAAGAACATTTTAATAATGTGTATTCTAAAATCTGATGAGCTCTGTGTGAATATTTGTCTGTTGGTCTAAATTGTCAGACATTCACATATTACCCATATTCTCCATCACTGCCTCAAACATCACATACTGTACCTACATACATTGAATATTTACATTAGAAATTTAAATGATTTAATAGAAATAGACCAGGAATATAACTAGATTTTCACATCAAGGTTGCCTTTTGTCTTATCATTGTGTCAAGACATATTGGTGGAAAAAGTGCAATGTGCAGCCTTTTCGTGGAGAGCTTGGCTGCACATTCTGAGTAAGGGAAGCCTCAAGATGCTTTGAGCTAGCTCTGAAGATGTAGAACTGGTGTGAGTCTACTGCTCCAGAATCAAGGAGTTTTATTACCTTTTCAGACACTCAACATGGAAGCATTAAAATTTTGTGACAGAAGAATAGCCTATCTCACAAGTTTATACCTTCTTTCTCTCTTTTTAAAAGTGAAATATAGTTGATTTACAAAATTATATTAGTCTCAGGGGTACAGCATAGGATTCAGCATTTTATAGGTTATATTCCATTATAGGTTTTTACAAGATAATGGCCATAATTCCTTATCCTCTACAGTATCATTGTTGCTTATCTCTTTTATACATAGTAGCTTTTATCTGTTAATCCCATATCCTTAATTTTTCTCTCCCACTTCCCTCTACCGTTTGGTTACCATAACTTTGTTTTTCATGTCCATGAATCTGTTTCTGTTCTACATATGCATTCATATATATTACTTTTTAGATTCCACAATAAATACTGTGCATTACTTGTCATACTCTGTCTGACATTTCAGTAAGCATAGTACCATCTAGATCCATCCATGTTGCTTCAAATGACAGAATTTAATTCCTTTTTATGGCTGAGTAATATTCCATTGTGGGCTTCTCTGGTTGTTCTGCAGTAAAAGAACCCATGTAAATGCAGGAGATTTGGGTTTGATACCTGGGTCGGGAAGATCCCTTGGAGAAGAAAATGGAAACCCACCCCAATATTATTGCCTGGAAAATCCCATAGATAAAGGAGCCTGGTGGGCTACCCATGGAGTTGCAAAAAAGTCAGACACCACTTGAGTAAGCAACAACAACATTTCATAGTATATACATCTTCTTAATCCAATTGTCTGTTGATGGATTGCTTCCATGAAAACTATTGTAAATATTATATGCTATGAACACTGGGGTAAAAGTATCTTTTCAGATTAGTGTTTTCATTTTTTTCCATATGTATACCCAAGAGTGGAATTGCTATATCACATGGTAGTTCAAATTTTAGTTTGAGGAAACTCCCTACTGTTTTCCTCAGTGATTGCACCAATTTACATTCCCATTTACAATGTATGAGGGTTCCCTTTTCTCCATATCCTCTCCAACATCTTTTATTTGCAGATTTTTTGATGACAGCTATTCTGACCTGTGTTAGGTGATACCTTATTGTTGTTTTGACTTGAATTTCTCTAATAATTAGTGATACTGAGCATTTTTTCATCTATATGTTAGTCATCTATATGTCTTGTTAGTCATCTATATGCCTTCTTTGGGAAATGTCTATTCGGGTCTTCTGCCAATTTTTTGACAGGATTGTTTGGTCTTTTTGATATTGAGCTGTATAAGCTGTTTGTATATTTTGTACATTAACTCCTTGTCAGTCATGGTCATATCATTTGCAAATATTTTATTCTATTTAGTAGGATGTCTTTTCATTTTGATAATGGCTTCCTTTGCTATGTGAAAGCCTTTAAGCTTAATTAGGTCCTTTTTGTTTATTTTTGCTTTTATTTCTTTAGCCTTAGGTAACTAATCCAAAAAATATTGCCATGATTTATTTCAGGGTGTTCTGCCTATGTTCTCTTCTAGTTTTTTGGTTTCTATTCTCACATTTAGGTCTTTAAACCATTTTGAGGTTTCTTTTCTTTTTTATCTAATGTGGAGGAATGTCTTCATCTCACTATTTTACATTTGGCTGTCTTTTCTCTTAGCCTTTCTGTATTGTAGAAAGAGTTTACCATCCAAGATAAACTCATAACCAGAATACCCTAAATAGAAACAGAGCTACCTAAGATCTAGCTCACCAGGATAACACTGGATTTCCTCTTTAACAGTGAATACAGTTCTAAGAGCCTGGTTTGCTAACTATGGGGAAAAGGGTTTAAATAAGGATCCATTAGGATACTTTTACAGGGAACATTCCTGGAGTACATGCAAACACACATTCATACACACACACACTTGTTCATACACATATTGGTAATTCTGCTTTTGTTAGACTAGGAAAATTGCATTCTTTAAACATGCAACACTTGATGATGGAGCCAGATGTCAAAAAGCATGTGGAGTTGGAGAAGGACAGAATCTTAAGACTGAAGATTTGCCATGGAAAATCTAAATACAGATCAAGGAATTTTTAAGTAAAAGTTTTAACAGCCTATTGTGTGTAGTCTATTTCAGAGACAAGATATTTTATATACTGTGAAAAGTCATTCTTCGCAGAGTAACATTAATTATAAAAAGTATTTTTCATCACTGCTGTATTAACAGTAATCAACTGACTATGCTGGCTTTCATACTGTCAGGTGGAATATATACACAATTCAAGCCTTTTCCCAGTTCAGTTCAGTTCAGTCACTCAGTCATGTCCAACTCTTTGCGACCCCAGGGACTGCAGCACACCAGGCTTCCCTGTCCATCACCAACTCCCGGAGCCTACTCAAACTCATGTCCATTGAGTCAGTGATGCCATCCAACCATCTCATCCTCTGTCATCCCCCTCTCCTCCCACCTTCAATCTTTCCCAGCATCAAGTCTTTTCAAGTGAGTTGGTTCTTTGCATCAGGTGGCCAAAGTATTGGAGCTCCAGCTTCAGCATCAATCCTTCCAATGAATATTCAGGATGGACTGGTTTGATCTCCTTGTAGTCCAAGGGACTTTCAAGAGTCTTCTCCGACACCACAGTTCAAACGCATCAATTCTTTTGTGCTTATCTTTCTTTATAGTCCAACTCTCACATCTACCCATGACTACTGGAAAAACCATAGCTTTGACTAGACAAACCTTTGTTGGCAAAGTAATGTCTCTGCTTCTTAATATGAAGTCTAGGTTGGTTATAGCTTTTCTTCCAAGGAGCAAGCTTCTTTTAATTTCATGGCTGCAGTCACCATCTGCAGTGATGTTGGAGCCCCCAAAAATAAATTCTCTCACTGTTTCCATTGTCTCCCCATCCATTTGCCATGAAGTATGGGACCAGATGACATGATCTTAGCCCATTTCCTCCATCATCTAACTGACATCACACACTGAGACTGACACCTTTGCTAATTTTACTTCAGATTCTCTACTCATATAAAAATATTTTATTTTATATCCCTGAGTACAATTTGGGTTTGGGGAAAACATGGAGGTTTATAAGGGTTGTGTGTAAAGGAAAGGGTTTATTAATATACACACTTTAGCATTTTAAGGAAAGCTTTCCAAAAATTACAGCATGATGATAAGCTGACACATTGTTTTGTCTAAATAAATCCATGTGTTGGAGCTCTGATTCTAGGACATCTTCCAAAGCTATAGACCTTTGGTGCTGCTCTTGTTGCATGCATGTGCACTGCTGAGCCAGCAGGCTATGCTGCTTTGACTCAAAGAGTGGTCCATATCCAGGCATTAAGTCACTATACCGGACACGCACCACTGGAACGCTGTGACCTACATACATTGTATGTGGTTTACATTTTCAGTAACTGGGAGGCAATTTAATTGTCTGACTCAATTACAGTAAGTGAGAGCCAGCCTGCCAACTCTCCAGTCACCTCACTGAAAATGGACCCCTGAAAATCAGGCCAGATTCTCAAAGGAGAAGCTGGGTCAGCAAAGCTGCTGATGAAGCCTGTGTGTTCCAGTTTGTATCTTGAGAGAGCTGCTGCTTTTCCTTGATCCTCTATTTCCAGCTCTGGCTCTCAGAAACTGGTCAAACTCTAGGATCAACAGCACAATTGAGTTTGACTCTAGCAGAATGGGAATCCTATTTTGGGCAACCGTTTCTTAGAGTAAAGCCAAAAGAAATATTGCCCAGTAGGAGGAACCATAATAAAGCTGGGTTTTGATTAAGTTGGAAAGTATGTATTTTCCAAGTGGCACTGATCCTCTTGGAATTCAGTATTAGTCTTAATCTCCACTGGAAAGGGGTGGTTTGGGCTCTTGACACTAGACTAACCCATGTCCTTGGTGGTCAACTGCCTAAAAAGATTGGTTTGTCGAGGGACTCCTTCAAGCTGCCAAAACTGGCTTCTGACCAGATGGTGCAGAGTGTGCTTAGCCAGAGAATTACTATTTAGCAAGAAACAACCCAAGTATCTACTGAGAAACAACTAGTCTAACTCTCAGGTCCTCATGAAACAAAGGGAATCTGTTCACATCTCTTTCCTGGAATGCACTAAGCAGTAGGCATTATATTTAATGTCTTCCCCTCTTTGACAACTGTGTTAAATGATAGCAGAGATACTTCTTGGAAATGCTGATCAGGCCTGACATCTACTAGGAGGGAGTCCTAGAGAAATGAAAATAAAATTCTAATAAAAAAAAGAAAACAAAATCTCAGTGAGAGGAAATCTTTTTCTGTCCATCAGCCTTGAGAACAAGTAATTTTACAGTATTTATAGTAACTATGGAAATTACTGCAACTTGATAATAAGCAGGTAGGCCACTGACACTTGTTAAAGATACTAATAATTATGATGGAAACTTGCTCCTGTTTCTCTCATATGCTGAGTATATTCAAAGGGAGGGCCCTGTATGGGGCAGATGAGAAGGTCATGAGAGAACAATCTGACCTGAGGCCAGTGTTTTTCGTTTCCATTTTAAAATTTTATTTTATTTTTTATTGTAGTAAAAGACACATAACATAAAATTTACCACCCTAACTATTTTTAAGCATACAGGTCAGTAGTACTAAGTACATTCACATTATTGTACAACCAATCTCCAAAACTTTTTTCATCTTGAAAAACTGAAACTCTATACTCATTAGAAAACAATGCCTTGCTATTGTCTTTCAAATCAATATTATATCTCATGAAGTATCATCGGAGAGTACAGAACAGATTTTTTTTTTTTTTTTTTTGACCAATAAGGACATAAGAGATGAGAGTTCAGTTCCTGGGTTGGGAAGATCTTCTGGAGGAAGGCTTGGCAACCCACTCCAGTATTCATGCCTGGGAATCCCTTGGACAGTCTGGTGGTCTACAGTCCACAAGGTTGCAAAGAGTCAGACGTAACGGAGGCGGCAGCACGCACATACACATGGTCCATATAGGTGCAGTAAAATCACTTTTTCTACTAATATTACCTTCAAATTATTTAAAGAGGTTAAAATACTTATAGTTCAAGCAATGTATATTTTTGTTTATACATTATCAATGGCTTTAGTGTCAAATGGCTGTATTTGAAAAATCGGTGGGTCAGGAATTATCATAATTTAGGTTCCATGACATTATATCTATGCCAAAGCCTTTGACTGTGTGGATCACAATAAACTGTGGAAAATTCTGAAAGAGATGGGAATACCAGACCACCTGACCTGCCTCTTGAGAAACCTATATGCGGTCAGGAAGCAACAGTTAGAACTGGACATGGAACAACAGACTGGTTCCAAATAGGAAAAGAAGTACGTCAAGGCTGTATATTGTCACCCTGCTTATTTAACTTATACGCAGAGTACATCATGAGAAACACTGGGCTGGAAGAAGCACAAGCTGGAATCAAGATTGCCAGGAGAA
>NW_011494547.1:339380-354227 GCF_000754665.1 Bison bison bison
CCTTGGACTGCAAGGAGATCCAGCTAGTCCATTCTAAAGGAGATCAGTCCTGGGTGTTCATTGGAAGGACTGATGTTGAAGCTGAAACTCCAATACTTTGGCCACCTCATGCGAAGAGTTGACTCATTGGAAAAAGCTCTGATGCTGGGAGGGATCAGGGTCAGGAGAAGGGGATGACAGAGGATGAGATAGCTGGATGGCATCACCGACTCAATGGACATGAGTTTGAGTGAACTCCGGGAGATGGTGATGGACAGGGAGGCCTGGCATGTTGTGGTTTATGGGGTCACAAAGAGTCGGACATGACTGAGCAAGTGAACTGAACTGAAAATATGATATAGAGAGGATGCAGTAAAATATAATAAGTTTGTAAAGCAAGTATACTGTTACCAAGTGGTTAAAAGCTGTTCTGCTTTATGGTACTGCTGCTGCTAAGTCGCTTCAGTCGTGTCCGACTCTGTGCGACCCCATAGACGGCAGCCCACCAGGCTGCTCTGTCCCTGGGATTCTCCAGGCAAGAACACTGGAGTGGGTTGCCATTTCCTTCTCCAATGCATGAAAGTGAAAAGTAAAAGTGAAGTCTCTCAGTAGTGCCCACTCTTTGCGACCCCATGGACTGCAGCCTACCAGGCTCCTCCCATCCATGGGATTTTCCAGGCAAGAGTATTGGAGTGGGGTGCCATTGCCTTCTCCTCTGCTTTATGAGGAGAGTATTAATCAATGCTACTGGCTCTATCAGAGTCTTCACTTCCCTTTACAAAGAGAATATATTTTCAATAATATTCTAGAATTTGGTAACAAATCATTAACATTAATAATATTTTGTTTTGGAAATTTTATACCTTGAAAGATATTCTTCAAATCAAAGGGTCTATACACTTTTGAGGGGATAGTGGTAAGGAGAGGGGAAATATTATTGAATATAGTGGCCCTGGGTTTGTGGTCACTAAAGATGAACCTGGGTTTGAATCCAAGCTCTGCTATTTTATAACCATTGTCTATACCTTTCCTTTTCTACTCAGTTTCCTCATCTATTAAATGGGTGGGAAAAAGATTAATGAAATAATACTCTCAGCTCTCAGGGATATAGGAAGCAATTAACAAAAGTTACCAATTATGACTATCTTTAAAATAAGCAAATCAACATTTACACACGCACATTTGTCCTTTGCCCAACCAATCAGTACTAGGATCTCCACGTGCTTCTTTAGCATAAGGACCTGTAACATTCTTAGATACAATTAACATCATACCAAGTAGGTGAAGTAAAAGACCGTCTATAGAATGTGGTTTCCAGGTTCCTGAAAGACCTCTTCTCACATGTTAAGGGTTCATAGTCCAAATACTATCAGTTTCCCTTTGTTTCATTTCATTTCATAGTATGTTTAAATTTAAGTAAATCCTCCCCTTCTCACCCTCTCTTCTTCTTTTCCCTCTCCCTTACTTTCTCTCTTCCCATATGGGATGTCTTGGCAGGCTTCTCTAAGTCACTATAAATGGTAGGAAGCTGGCACCAGCTGTCCAGGGCCAAGGTTCACTGAGCAGGCCTGCAAAGTTGGCGCTACCATCTACCAGTTATTCTTCAACATTAAGATGAAAAATGTTTTTGGAGGAATATGCTTTAAACCCTAGGTGGTATCAATATGTTTTGATTTTATTCATTATTCATGTGTTTCCTTTTTTTTTTTTTTTGCAATGAACAGTATCACTTTCACAATCAGAAAAAAATGATTTAAAAAATTAATGAAAGAAATTGATAGCATGATTCAGAGAGTGTAAATTCAAGCCAGGAATCATTTGTTCCCTTTCTGCTTCTTACCACAATTCCTAAGGATTTGGGGTATATGACAAACTGGGTTATGTATTTTATTGTTCTTAACTTGCATCATGATATTTCTGAGTTTCTTGGGGGATAAAAAAGTCTATGAAGTACATTGACACATAACATATCTTTTTCCTTCCTGGGATTTGTAGAGCTTTTAAATTAGATCACAAATGTAAAAATTATTTGCTATCTTTATCTGCCTTTTGGTTTCAGAGGTTTCCTCCCACATCAACCTTTCCTTTTTCAGCATATGACATTCTAGAATGTTACATGCTTAACTATTTACCTTCAGGATACCAGATCAACTTCTCAAGTTCATGTGGGAGTACCTTTCATAAGAATGGCACATCAATTTATACAGTGAATAACAGAAAGTACTAAAAGCACTTTCTGAAAGTATCAGGCAAAAATGAAATTTATAAATATATATTTAGAAATAAACTTAGGGTAGCAAGTTCTCTGGTACAAGAACAAATTTTTCTCCCTTAAAAATTTCTAAATTCATGACTATTCATTTGAAGAAATTGTGGCAGTACAGTTATGACTTTTCCCAGGGAGAAAAAAAGGAATTACATACATCAGTTGTTCCATATGCCTGCTTTATGTCAAAGTCTTTAACATTTTATTGACTCAGTCTGGTTGGATGTCTCAGGAAACACATCAGCTTATGACACACACATTCAATCCTTGAATCCATTTTCTCATAGTGCTTTTATTGGCTTTTCTCTGTGAGGCAAGAACATTAAAGCTTCCATAAGCCTGGCATTAAAGACAATGAGGATACTATCAGTAAACACTGGAGCCATTTCATCACACAGGCTTAGGAAAAAAGGAGCATATTTTACAGACTCAGAAAACTCTTTTGAAGTTAGCACTGTTATAACTTGTGACTGAGCCACTGTGGGATTTCTGGGTAAAAGGGTTTCCATGATCCCTTCTCTGGGAATCCTGGAAGCACAGAGCCTCACCATGTCCTCCTGGCCAGCTCCAACTGTCTCAGCTTCCTGTACCACTTCCTCCCCAGAGAGATTCCTTACTCCAAGCTTATTCTGCCTGAAGAGTCCGAGCCTGTTACCACGCTTGTTGGAGTCCTTCTTCCCATGTGGCAAATTTATTTCCAAGTTATTTACAAGGAAAGAGAAAACTAATGAATAGCATTACTCATAGATTTGAGTAGCAACTTTCAGCTCAATTTCTACAAATTTGGAAAAGAAATGAAATGGAATGGAGGTTTGCAGTAGGAAAACTTTGATGAGTGGCTTTTGGAGTAAGTGGGAAAGAGTCTGTCCTCTTTACAGAGACTTTCCAAATCCACAGAGGCACATATTGAATATATTATGGGCCATATTCTCATTCTTTTCCCTTCTTTTGATATGTAAGAGGATACTTTTCCTTCCTTTGAGTCTGAATCCTTTAACATACTGATGGTTCATTCTTTGGCCGCTCATGAACATAAAAACTGGTTCTCCTCTTGCTGCTTTTCCAGAGACAGTCTCTTTAATCTTACCCTATATGTGATGTGCCATCGTGTTGATCTTCCCCTGTAGATGTTGACAGACAGGATACCACACACTGTCAGAAACTGTCTGGAGAACTTCCAGAAGAGAGCAATCAATTCTTAAGAAAATGCAAAGTTAATTAAAATGATGAAATTTTTCTCATTTATATTTATATTTTTATTCATATATATGTTACATTTTTCTAACATTATAAAATGCCGTGATGATTTGTCACATGTCATTGATTTATATGCCATGCATGCATGCTCAGTCACTTCAGTCGTGTCTGACTGTTTTCAACCCCATGGACTGTAGCCCACCAGACTCCTCTCTCCATGGGGATTCTCCAGGCAAGAATACTGGAGTGGGTTGCCATGCCCTCCTCCAGGGGATGTTCCCATTCCAGGAATGGAACCTGCATCTTTTATATCTCCTGGCAGGAGGGTTCTTTACCACTAGCACTGCCTGGGAAGCACAACACATAGTTATTCTCTGTCAGCTACTTGCATAACGATTTTTTTCTAGAATGTATCAGATTATATTACAACACTCTTGGACATGCCTTTCTGAATAAATTGAGATTATCCCCAAAGCAAAGCCTGGGCTTAGTTTTCCTTGGTTTAGAAGTACTTACACAATGCTTGGTAAAGAGTAGACAGTGAAATGTACAGTGTTTGAGTAAATGAAAAACAGGCAGATAGATAATTGGCTGCATGAACAGTTAGACACATATATTTGATATTATAACCTTGTCTGTAAAACAAATGTAGGCAGCTTTACTAGATTTTTCCTAGAGAGCTCTTTAGGCTTAGACATGATATAAATAGATATAAATAGAATATGATGTAATACTGTGCAACAGGATTCCACAACAGCTGTGATGCAGACAGTTAGGCAAGGTAATGTTTTGCTGTAGGTGCTGTCCTGTGAACTGTAACATTTTTAACATCCCTGGCCTCTCCCCAGTAGAGGCCAATAGCACCACCAGACTCCCCAGCTCTGAAAACCAAAAATGCCTCCAGATAGTGCCAGCTGTCCCTGGGAGGGGGAGGGTCAAAATCACCCTCAGTGCAGAAGCCTTGATATATAGTGTCTGATTTCAGGGTGGTATGACACATTTGTCTACCTTTTGTTTTTCCTAGAAAGTGAGTACATAACTGAGTTCGGAAATAAAGAGCAGTGCCATTTTCCTAACTAACTTGGGAAAGATAAGAAGAAATCTTTGTGTTCCAGAAAAAAATTTTTTTCAAGTGATTTATCCCACTACATTGCATATATCCAAGCTATAAAGCGAAAAGAATCTTCTGATGGCCAAAATCTGAGTGCTCTGAAGCACTGGCTCTCTATGCAGTTTCTGTATGGAAGATAAACATTATCCCATGTTTGGAAGTGCCTTATACCACCTTCTTTTCTCTTCTATGCTTGGCTTATTTTTGGCACATATCTTGCAATTTTCTTAAATATTCCCATTTACCAAATTCTACAAATAAAATTTGCCAGTTTTATTTTAGAAATTGGATAGAATTATTGAGTTCCTGGACTCCTTAATTTATCCAAAAAAAATTAATTAAATCTGATGGTCATTTCTCTGACAAGTTTTCAAAAAAATGCTTTCACATTAAAAAATAAAAACATATTCTCCCTGAAAAGTCAGGTTAGATAATTTCTGTGTAATGGATGAGGGAGTAAAGGAGACCTAGAGAACTCGGAAACTGTGTGAAGTCAGAGTATGTTGCTGGCAGAACCAGCAGTGAATCTGAAGTCTTGGGTCCCAATCTCAAATTCTAAGCTCAAATTTAAGCATGCATACGAATGGCCTTGGAAACTGGTTAAAAATGCAAATTCTTTCACTGCACAGCCAAAGATTTTGCTTTGGTAGATTTGGGGTTCTGTCCAAGAATTTCTTTTTTTTGTTTTTGTAGACAGCCGGGTGGCAAGGGCTGAGATCCTTATATATCTCTGATCACGGCCCTCTTCAGTGCAAGGCTCTTCTCTGGACTATGTTCAGCTTATCCCTTCTTCCCACTTCCCACTCTTACTGACCTCTCCATCACACAGATTCACTTTAGTGTTTTTAATATATGTTCTTAGGTATGTCTGCATCCTTGTAAAGTCTATAGGCTGTTTTCTGTGTACCCGTGCTTTTAATTTTCATAAATTATGTTGTGCTACAGATTTATTTGTTTTTAATTTTCTCAGTACTACACTAAAATTTATTCATGTTGCTATGTACATCTAACTCTATTAAAAATGCAAGATTTCCCCATAAATATACAGAATACATTCACTTGTTCATTTCCTTGAAATGAGCACCTGATTTTCATTTCCCAGTTATCATACTAAAAGTAATGTTAAACTCTACCAACTCCCTTAATTGACTTGAGAGCAAGTTTCTCTTCTAAAGAGTAGCTTACCTGGGTCAGAGGAGATACACACACACACACACACATACACAGTCTTGATCAGTACTTTCAGAATGCTCTCAGTAAAGAATATTTTCATTAACATTCTTGCAGAAGTAAATTATAGCTCTCATCTCCCACCCTATACCTTCGCACCAATATTTGGCTTTATATTACTTCAATTCTTGCCAATATCATTTAAGTGTATCTTTGCCAATAGTATTAATGTAAAATATATTATTCTATGATCACTCTGAGGCCCAGATATATTCCTTGGCTATTTGAATTTGCACTTCTGTAAACTGCTTCTTCGTTTTTTGAGTTTTTTGTTTACTTTCATGTTTATTTCTGATATATTATAAATAAAAATATCTGCCAGTTTAAAGCATTGTAAATGATTTCTGTCAGATTGTCAGAGGCTATTAATTTTGTTTGTGAAGAAAGCTAAGATTAATAACACGATATCCATTGGTCTATCAAGATCTCTATGTCGTGTTCAACTTTGCATGGGATATAGTTTAAACATTCAACTATACATTTTTTTTTCTTTAAAAATGTGCTAATTTGTGGTACCCCCTTATAATAAATTTCCTATATATTCATTAATTCCGCCTTTGACTTCTGTTCTGTGGTCTGTTGAGCTATTCCTATATTATTATCTTAAAGATTTGTTCTTTCTGTCTCTGACACTTTCTCTCTGTGTGTCTTGCTTTCTTCTTTTCTTTAAATGAGTTTTAAAGAAAAATGAATTTTAGTTATTTTTCTTCCAGTTTAGTTGAGGTACAATTGAGATACAACACTGTATAAATTTAAGGAGAAAGCATAATGATTTGCTCCATATTCAGTATGAAATAACCTCAATAAGTCTGATGAACATCTCATCTCATATAGATACAAAAAAGTTTAAACATTTTCCCTTGTGGTAAGAGCATTTAGGATTTACTGTCTTAAAAACTTTCATATATAACATCAAGCAGTGTTAATTACATTAATCATGCCTTACATTACATCCCTGGTACTTGTTTATCTTATAATCAGAAGTTTGTGCCTTTTGATCACCGTACAATATTCCCTCCCCCAACTCAACACCTCTGGTAATCAGAAATTTCATCTCTTTTACCATGAGCTTGTTTTTGTCCATTTATAAAGAAAAATTGGCCTTCTTTTTACTTCCTGAAGCATAACAGAGTTATGGCTTCCCTGGTGGTTCAGATGATAAAGGATCTGCCTGCAATGCAGGAGAGTT
This sequence comes from Bison bison bison, assembly GCF_000754665.1. NCBI lineage: Eukaryota > Metazoa > Chordata > Mammalia > Artiodactyla > Bovidae > Bison > Bison bison. Next base: position 346,353 of record NW_011494547.1, read on the forward strand.
GGGTTCAATCCATGGGTTGGGAAGATCCCCTGGAGAAGGGAACGGCTACACACATCAGTATTCTTGCCTGGAGAATTCCATGCATAACATATTGATTCAACATTTCTATATATTCCAAAATGATTACCACAATAAGTCTAGCTCCTATCTGTCACCATACAAAGATATTACAATATTAATGATTATGTTCCCCCAGGAGTATATTTCATCCCCGTAACTCATTAATTTTGTAGCCAGAAGTTTGTACCTCTTATTTTTCCTTAACTATTTCACTCCAACCTTATCCCTCTGGTAAACCATCTGGTGTTCTCTGTGATTGTTTTGTTGTATTTGTTCATTTTTATTTTTATTTTTAGATTTCACATATAAAAGAAATCGTACAGCATTTCTCTCTGTCTACCTTATTTCTCATAACACAATTGCCTCTATGGCAGGGGTCCCCAGCTTACAGGATCTAATGTCTGATGATCGGAGATGAGCTGATGTAATAATAATGGGAATAAATTGCGCAATAAATGTAATACACTTGAATCATCTTGAAACAAATCCCCTCACCCCTTAGTCCATAGAAAAATCATCTTCCATGAAAACGGACCCCGGTGCCAAAAAAAGTTGGGGACTGCTATTTTACATATTATTAGACCATTCATGTGGCCATAAGTGGAAATACTTTTTTTATGATTGAATAATATATATATATGTTTGTATACACAGATATGTATATATCACATATTCTGTATCCATTCATTAGTCTCTGGGCATTTGTGTTGTTCAGTTCAGTTCAGGTCAGTCGCTCAGTCATGCCGACTCTTTGCTACCCCATGAATCACAGCACGCCAGGCCTTCCTGTCCATCACAATCTCCAGGAGTTCATTCAAACTCACGTCCATCGAGTCGGTGATGCCATCCAGCCATCTCATCCTCTGTCATCCCCTTTTCCTCCTGATCCCAATCCATCCCAGCATCACAGTCTTTTCCAATGAGTCAACTCTTCGCATGAGGTGGCCAAAGTATTGGAGTTTCAGCTTCAGCCTCAGTCCTTCCAATGAACACCCAGGACTGATCTCCTTTAGGATGAACTGGTTGGATCTCCTTGAAGTCCAAGGGACTCTCAAGAGTCTTCTCCAACACCACAGTTCAAAAGCATCAATTCTTTGGCACTCAGCTTTCTTCACAGTCCAACTCTCACATCTATACCTGACCCTGGAAAAACGTTTCATAGCCTTGACTAGACAGACCTTTGTTGGCAAAGTAATGTCTCTGTTTTGAATATGCTATTTACCATGTCCAATTCTAACTGTTGTTTCCTAACCTGCATATAGGTTTCTCAAGAGGCAGGTCAGGTGGTCTGGTATTCCCATCTCTTTCAGAATTTTCCACAGTTTATTGTGATCCACACAGTCAAAGGCTTTGGCGTAGTCAATAAAGCAGAAATAGATGTTTTTCCGGAACTCTTGCTTTTTCGATGATCCAGCGGATGTTGGCAATTTGATCTCTGGTTCCTCTGCCTTTTCTAAAACCAGCTTGGACATTTGGAAGTTCACGGTTCACATATTGCTGAAGCCTGGCTTGGAGAATTTTGAGCATTACTTTATTAGCGTGTGAGATGAGCGCAATTGTACGGTAGTTTGAGCATTCTTTGGCATTGCCTTTCTTTGGGATTGGAATGAAAACTGACCTTTTCCAGTCCTGTGGCCACTTCTGGGCTTTACACATTTTACCACATCCCATTTCTTAGCTATTATGAATAATGCTACAATGAACACAGAGGTGCAAAAATCTTTTCAAATTAGTGTTTTACTTTCTTTAAGAAAAATACCCAGGAGTGGAATTGCTGGATTGTATGGTAGATCTATTTTAAAGTTTTGAGAAACCTCTATACTTTTTTCCATAGTGGCTATATCAAGTTGCATTCCCACCAACCCTGAATTAAAATTCCCTTTCTCCATATCCTTGCCAACACTAGTTTTTTGTGGTCTTTTAAATTATAGCCATTCTGACAGGTATGAGGTGGTATCTCTTTATGGTTTTGATTGAATTTACCTGATGATTAATGATGTTGAGAATCTTTTAATGTTTCACCTGGCCATCTCTATGTCTTCTCTGGAAAAGTGTTTACTAAAGTGCCCTGCCCATTTTCAATTTTTTTCTTATGTTGAATTATATGAGTCCTTTGTATATTTGGGATATTAACCCCTTAACAGATATATAGTTTGCAAATATCTTCTCCCTTTCAATAGGGAGAAAGTTTTCATTTTATGGATAGAATCTTTCACCATGTAAGCTTTTACAAATTTGTTTAATTTTATTCCCTTTGTGTGAGGATACAGATCAAAAATAATATGTAAGGTCTATGTCAAAACTGTACTGCCTGTGTTTCTTCTAGAAATTTTATGGTTTTAGATCTTACACTTAAGCCTTTAATTCATTTTGAGTTTATTTTTACATGATATAAGTAGTCCAGTTTGATTTTTTGCATGTAGGTGTCTAGTTATTCCAACATCACTTACTTTGAAGACACCATTTTTTCCCCAACATGTATTCTTGCCTCTTTAGTCACAGATTAATTGCCTATATGAATGTGAGTCTGTGTCTAGATTTTCTATCCTGTTTCATTGATCTATATGTCTGTTTTTGTGCTAGTACCATACTGTTTGATTACTGTAGCTTTGTAGCATTAAAGTGAAATCAGGAAGTGTGATACCTACTACTCTATCCTTTTTTCTCAAGATTGATTTGGCTTAGGGTGTCTTTTGTGTTTCTATATAAATTTTAGAATTATTTTTCTAGTTCTATGAAAAATTCCATTGGTATTTTGATAAGCATTGCATTGAATCTGTAGATTACCTTGGGTAGTATAGTTATTTTAACAATATTAATTCTTCAGATTCATGAACATAGTATTTTTCCTTTATGTTGTCTTCAATTTCTTTCATCAGTGTGTTACAGTCTTTGAGTATAGTCTTTTACTCCCATTAGATTTATTCCTAGATATTTTATTTATTTTGATGTGATTGTAAATGAGATTGTTTTCTTAATTTCTCTCTGGTAATTCATTGTCAGTATATAGAAATGAAACAGATTTCTCTATGTTAATTTTGTACCCTATAAATTTATTAAATTCAATTATGAGTACTAATATTAATCATTTTTTTAGTGAACTCTTTAAAATTTTCTGTATATAGTATTGTGACATTTGCAACCAGTTTTACTTCTTCCTTTCCAATTTGTTTGATTACTTTTTGTGGTCTGATTGTTGTGGCTGGGACTTCTAATACTATATTGAACAAAAGTGTTGAGAATGGGTATCCCTGTCTTGTTCCTGATCTTAGAGGAAAAGTTTTCAACTTTTCACCATTGAGTATGAGGCAAGTTGTGCACTTGTCATGTATGGTGGCCTTTATTATGTTGAGTTATGCTTCCCCTATACCCATTTTGTTAAGAGTTTTAATATAAATGGACATTGAATTTTGTTGAAAGCTTTTTCTGCATTTATTGAGACGATAACATGATTTTTATTCTTCGATGTGTGTCACTGTCTTTGTAGACCGGGACCTGGGGACTGGAGTTGACGAGAAGAAGGATGGAGGGGACCCGAGTCTCAAGTGCAACGAGAGTACTTTATTTGCAGAAATGCATGGTTATATATCTTCAATAAAATGATTACTCAACCATTAAAAAGAATGAAATTCCACCAGTTGCAATAAAATGGATAGTCCTTTAAGTAAAAGGTCACTGAAGGGAATCCAAGCAGGTGCTCTTTCCCATGATCTCAGTCCTGAGAACTGTGTGCAGCTCTGCTCGTTCCTGTTTTCCAGGAACTGATAAGGAACAGAGAATCCTTGAGAAATGGCACACAAAGGAAGAAAACATATTGGATCCCTTAAAGTTGAACATCCCCTGACAAATGTGTTAATACAGTGTATTACATTGATTGATATGCAGATATTGAACCATCCTTATATCCCTGGGATAAATGCTACCTGATGAAATTTTTAGTGCATTGTTGAGTTTTGCTTGATAATATTCTACTGAGTATTTTTGCATCTATGTTCATCATTGATGTTGGCTTATAATTTGTATGTATGTAACATATCATCATTTGATTTTGTTATCAAGGTGATGCTGGCCTTATAGAACAATTTTAGAAGAGTTTATTCTTCAGTTTTTTGAAATAGTTTGAGATGGATAGGGATTGCATGCACGCTGTGTGCTCAGTCGTGTCTGACTCTCCGAGATCCCATGGACCATATCCCACCAGTCTGCCCTGTCCATGGGATTCTCCAGGCAAGAATACTGGAGTGGGTTACCATTCCTTCTCCTCTTCTTTAAATGTTTGGTAGAACTCTCCTGTGAAGATTTCTAGCCTCAGATTTTTGTTTGTTGAGGGTTTCTTCTTTTATTACTGATTGAATTTCAAATCTGTTGGTCTATTCTACTGACTTCAGAGTTATCAACCCCTACAATCATATAAGCCAACTCCTTAATATAAATACCTCTCTCCTTCTTCTTAAAAATTTTTGTTTTGTTGATATAAAGGTGTTATGGACTAAGTAGTAGCTATTTGTACAAAATCCATTAAGAATTCAAAATAACTCTAACACAATCAGTGCTAGGGATCCCAGAGAATATTTTTTAAAGAAAGAAATCCTCCAACTGAGACTTGATGCATAGTTTCCCAGATAGAAAGGGATAGGGGAATAGGGCAAAAAATGTTTATCTTTGCATATCCAGCACCTAGAAACAATGTCTACTACTCAAGAAATGCTCCATAGATGTGTGGCAATCAGGTCTGTATCGCAGAGAAGGAGATAAAATTTAAATAGGAAGTGGGCTCTATCAAGGTGACATGACAATGTATAAAACCTACCAAGTAGAAATAGCCCAAACGTTAGATATTCCATCTCTTCCATTCATGACACCCATTTTTAATTCTTCAGTTATCATAGTTCCTTCCAGGAAACACAATCAATTTTTACATGAATTTACTAGGTGTATTATTATTCTTCAATGCAAATAAAAATTTAGAAATCAAGCTTTTAAGGCACATCCCATGTTTAACTTCTGCATTCTGTTCTGGGAACAAGAAAGATTGTTTGATTGTAGTGAATACAGTGAACATACTTTCAAATATTTAATATAAATACAAATATTATTTTGTAACATATATAAAATTTGCTAAGCTTAAAATTTCCCTTGTCTTTTAATATTAAAACAAGTTCCTACTCTTTCACAACTTTTAAAATGCCTTTCCCATTATTGTCCCCAAATCCAATTACTATTTAAAACTTTCCCTCTAATTCTCTGAGGATTCAATTCACTTCCTTTTTCATTCACTTAAGCAAACCCAATAGTTGAAGAAGAGAAGAAAACTAAGTAGTATCTTCTGAGTTGACTCCAGAGGAAATCTGCTTGTCTTCTATAACTTGAATTTAAGTTAGAGACAAATTAAAAAAATAGAATTGTTTTAAATGAACATTGCTGAAGTTTTAGAAAAAAAAAAAAACTGTAAAGCAAAGTTCGTTTAATAGAATAGCTGTAGTAAATTATCTGAATTTTTATGTTCCAATGTGTTATACTGCTTTTTAGTGTATGCTTCTGTAAATGTTAACATTACAAAATAGAATCAAGCACAGCTTTGAGGTGGCCAGTTTGAAACCTTGCAATCAACACAGGATATAGATCCTGAATTCATTAGACAATACCAGCAGAAATGAACAGAAATGGCGATTATTATTGACTTGTTGTTAAAAAGACAATCATATACCATTCATTACTATGTATAAATTTAAGACCTAAAAGTTGGCCCATATTCATATAGATTATAAAAACTGAAATAGAAAGTTAGAAATGGAAAACTAGTAATGGTGATCTTTGGATTTCCACAGGCTGTCTGGGTGAAACAGTTATATAAACTTCTTGGTTCTCAATAAGCAAGATTGATTCAGAAGACAGTATTTTCTCTCTCCTTTAATTATAAAATATATTTTGTTCATCTGAATTTTTTTGCTCTTTAAAGACAAGGAAAAAAATATGCTGTGGGTGTTGGCAGAGTTGGTGCATCCTAGTTATGTGGACACATCAATGTTTTGAGATAGATTTATATTCTTTTTTCTCAAAGTAGATTCTAAAGTTTAACTTGGAATTTATTGAGTAATCAGATTCCATTTAAATGGGCAATTCAGGTAATTTACATTAAAATTTTACACTTTTTGTAATTATATATGTGAAATAATGAGAAATAAAAGCGTAACATTTTCAGTGTTCACAGCTAGAGATGACATCATGCTCCTATTCAGATGCTAAGTCGTGTCTGACTGTTTGTGACCCTGTAGACTGTAGCCCGCCAGGCTGCTCTGTCCATGGGATTTTTCAGGCAAGGATATTGGAGGGGACTGCCATGTCCTCCTCCAGGGGATCTTCCCAACCCAGGGATCAAACCTGAGTCTCTTACGTCTCCTGCATCGGAAGGAGGATTCAGTAGTTGTGCCATCTGGGAAGCCCAGAGATAACATAAATGCACATAAAATTACACACCTGAATGACAAATGTGATGTATATATAGTTGTGTGGGTGTGGGCATATGTACAATGTAGGTATTATATGAATCTACTATAAATAGGTGTTTTCCTAATTTGTGCTAATTATAGGGACCATGCTCAAAATTTTATGTTTATTTTCTCATTTTATCCTCATGAGAAATCTTGGGAGATATGGAACAGTACTATAGCCATTTTATAGAAGAGATAACTGAAGTTCAGAGAAGTTAAGTGACTTGCCCAAGTAGTAAAGTCAGAATGTTTAGAGAAAAAAAAATGCTGGTCTGACTCACAGCCCATCTGCTCAGATATTTGGTGTTCAACAGACCTTACTGAAGCTAATGTTCTCTAAGCAGAGCAAGATGCATGAGAACATGTATTTCTTAAGTTTGTTTACTTAATTTTTTAAAACCACAGTCTATATTTATCAAAGCATGTGTTAAATTAATTCATTGTTAAGAATTCTTCAAAAAAAAATTTCCCAGCAATTGTCCAAAATGGAAAAAAAAAAAAAAAAATGACATTTTCAAGGAATAGAAATTAAGCAATCTATATGGCTAGGTTTTCCCTGGAAACAGCATATTTTGGCTTAGTGTTAGACCTCGCATCAGAGCTGGGCAGGGTCTAGCTCATGTCCCAAAGCCACTTGATGACTGTTTTAGCAGGAGGCACCCATGCTTGAGCAGAGTTAAGCCAGGCACTTGTGCGGTTGAGTCCTGACTCCTGACTCCTCCTCTGTGAACAGCTGACAGAAGACAGATGGTGTGTGCTCTAGTGTGGGAGAGTTTCAGGGCATGTCATGGTTCTTTTCACTGCATACTCATATAAATGAGCTGCTTCACGTAATGAGAGAGCTGGAAGGGACCAGAGAAAACATTTTATCTAACTCTCCCATTTGCCGACAGATCTGAAGAATAAAGAGATTGGCTCCAAGACATGCAGATAATCACAGGCAGAGTTAGGAAGGGAACTCTTGTTAGCCAGGAAGGGAACAGTTAAGAGGTCTTCTGACTCAAGTACAGTGATTTTACCCCCCTAACACAAGCTGAGAAGTGTTCTTTTCATTGCAAGCGTGAAACTGTCTAATTCAAAGTGGCGAAAGTTTAAAGGAGGTGTTATCGATTCATGAAACTGAAACAGTCCCAACAGTATCAAAAGGAGCTAGCTTTTCTCCCATCCTTCAACAACACTTCCTCTACATCGATTCTACTCTCAGGCCTCCCTTGGTAGCAAGATGGTTACAGCAGCTATAGCGTCAGTAGCCTTGTGTGTTCAGGTTCAAAGGAAATGAGAACTTCTCTTTGTTCAAACAGATGCAAGTGAAAATCTTGCCCTA
>NW_011494547.1:354327-377063 GCF_000754665.1 Bison bison bison
GCCCTAACTTTCTCCAAACAGAATTGCGTTTGTTTCTGTTCCTGAAAAATCATCAATGTCAAGGTGATGGTATGCCTGGAGCAGGGTCTCGTACACATGCCCATCCCCAGAGCCTTTTTGAAAACAGAATTTTATTCATTATTTTCAGCCGTGCTGGATCTGCCTTGCTGCCCAGCCTTTCTCTGGTTGTGGAGAGCAGGATCTCCTCTCTGCTTGTGCTGCATGGGCTTCTCCTTGCAGTGGCTTCTCTTTTGCTGAGTGCAGGCTTCAGTAGTTGTGCTGTGAGCCCAGCAGTTGCGGTTCCTGGGTTCTAGAAGCACAGGCTCAAGTGTTGTGGCGCATGGATTAGTTGCTCTGTAGCATATGAGATCTTCCCACATCAGAGATGGAGCCCCTGTCTCTTGCAGTGCCAAGCAGATTCTTTACCACTGAGCCACCAGGGAAGCTCCTCAGCCCTTTTTGAAACCACATGACTGAGAGTGGCGCTGGAGCATTTCCAATAAACCCAACAGGAGAAAAGTAAATGGATGGAGAGTGTCAAACAACACATGCCCAATATATGCATGTAAATAACCCTGTTATAAGTAAGGAAGTGACTAGTGATCTTTACAGCAATTAATAAAAGTTTATATCACTAGATGAAGATATATCAAGATTTGTGCCATGAGTATTGTTCAGCTTAGATACACTTTATTAAGTTATAAATCATTTAAAACAAAAATGCAGAAAAATATTTTAATAACAATGACCAAAACCCTAATATGTACTGCAATTATTGGGAGGAAGAGCAGAGAGAGAAATGTTATCTCATCTGCAGGAGGTAGAAATGGTGATAGCATGAAATCAAGTTTTACTTATCTTAATAGAGTGAAAGAGTTCTTATGCTGCATATTTAACACATTTCATGTACTACTTACATTCAATGCTTTTCACTCTTGCCTGGATTTTCCTTTTCGTTTTCCATAATATCAAACTTTAAGATATTATATGATATGTAATATCATATATCTACATGATATTATATGACATATAATATTATATAATATATTTCTACAATTTTCTGGCTATGTTTATTGCTAGAATATAAGCTCCTACAAGGCAGGGACCTTTGTCCTTTGTGGTGCTATGTCTCAATATGTGGAAGAGTCCCCAGCACAGAGTAATCCCTTAATAAATTTTTGTTATTGCTATAGAATCTGATATGGTGGCCATTAACCACATGTGACTATTTAAATTTTACTTTAAATCAATTAAAATGAAAATAATTGTAAAAGTCAGTACATACGTCACAGTAGCCAAATTTTAGGTGCTCAGTAACCTCATGTGCTCGGAGAAGGCAATGGCACCCCACTCCAGTACTTTTGCTTGGAAAATCCTATGGACGGAGGAGCCTGGTGGGCTGCAGTCCATGGGCTCGCGAAGAGTCGGACACGACTGAGTGACTTCACTTTCACTTTCATGCATTGAAGAAGGAAATGGCAACCCACTCCAGTGTTGTTGCCTGGAGAAGCCCAGGGACGGGGGATCCTGGTGGGCTACGGTCTATGGGGTCACACAGAGTCAGACAAGACTGAAGCGACTTAGCAGCAGCAGCAGCAGCAACCTCATGTGCTAGAGGACAGTATAATGGAAGATACAGATGTAGACCATTGTTACCATTCTAAGAAAGTTCTATTGGATGCTACTCATTTAATAAATGAATAACTATTCAGAGTAAAGAAGAAGACAAGTGAATGCCATTATAATAATTGTCAGGCTGTGAAGTTGACATTTAAAAGTGGAAGACTGTGTCAAATCCTGAAAGACCTTTATGGAAAATCAGAAACAATTAATAAGATCAAGTTTAGAGAAGTTTTTGATAAAATGCAAACTGAAATTTGATTCTAGATCAATAATGTAAAAGCAGAGAGACTAAATGATTCGGGAACAGGTCTGAAAATGGAAATTAGAAAATCTTAGGTCTTTGAACAAAGTACTCAATAGCATAAGTAAAGTCCTTTTCACTTTATTATCTTCATTAAAATCACTTCATAAATATAAGGAGAAGAAGCAAGATACATACTCTCTATTTTCAATTAAGCAAGATAATATTTGTAACCTTAACTAGAGATATATGCATATGGAAAGCTGGCAGAGAAATGGAATATGACACAATACCAGTTTCTTAGTGCCTCACTTTTAATTACAAATAGACAGCCAAGAATGTCACCAGGCATGTGTGGGAAGCCTCCAGCATGGAAGAGAGAAGCCAAAGCAACCTGAGGGAAAGAAAGAACGGGGGAAACAAGAAACAGTATAAACAGGAAAAAATCCTCAGCAGAAAAAGGTGATATTGCATCCATGAAACAAAAGCATGATGCTATGAAAGGCAGAATGAAAGAGGAAATGTTTCGAAATTAAAAATATTTTTTTAACTACAAAGAAAATAACAATGACAATTAAAAAAAAAGATAAGGAAGGAGGACTGAGATAAAAAGTAAAGGGTAGGATCAATCCAAACTCCAAAATCCACCTAATAAGAGTTCTACAAAGAGTAAGTGGGTCTCACTTGTGGCTCAGTGGTAAAGAATCTGCTTGCCAATGCGGGAAACACGGATTGGATCCTTGATTCGAGAAGATCGCACAAGCAGCAGGACAAATAAGCCTGTGCATCACAACCATTGAGCTTGTGCTCTAGAGCCCAGGAGCCACAACTACTGAGCCCACATACCCTAGGTACCTTAGAGCCTGTGCAGCACGACTAGAGAGTAGCCCTTACTCGCCACAACTAGTGGAAAATCCATGCAGCCGTGAAGACCCAGCATTGCCAAAACATACACCCATGGCGGATTCATGTTGATGTATGGCAAACAATACGATATTGCAGTTAGCCTCCAATTAAAATACATGCATTTAAATTAAAAAGTAAAATAAATAAAATTAATTTAAAAAGTAGGTGGAAGATAGAGAAGAATAAATTAACAAAAGATAATAAATTTCCCAGGACCAAATGGTCTATAAATATGAGAAGAAACAAGCAAGAAAATGTAACAGTGTGTACCATCTGACACAGCAATAATAATCAATGCTTAATTTTTATATAGTCACAATAATAGGTTTTAAAATGTGATGGCTCAGTGGTAAAGAATCTTCCTGCGATGCAAGAGACACAGGGGGACACAGTTTCAATCCCTGGGTTCAGAAGATCCCCTGGAGGAGTAAATGGCAACCAACTCTGGTGTTCTTGCCTAGAGAATCCCATGGACTGAGAAGCCTGGCGGGCTGCGGTCTATAGAGTCGCAGAGTCAGGCATGACTGAAGCGACCACTCATCCACGCACACAGGCACACACACCTATATTGACTAATTGGGAGGAAGAAAAGGAGGGGTGAAGATGAACTGAAAAATCTCATCTATGGAAAGAGAAAATCAGTGGAAAATATTTAATGAGTAATTGAAGAAATAGTACCATATGAATGTTACTTGGAAGTATGGTAAAATTGTGAAACATCTCAGTAACTGGAAAGTGGAAAGTGGTTGTTTTATTCTTTTTATATGAAGTTTTAATAGTTTCTATTTGCCTTTTAAAACTATCTGCATGTGGTGATTAGACAGAAACAGTAAACACGAAACATATTAACCTATATCCATTCAGTTTTGCATTTCTACCACTATTAGGGTTGTAGATAGGTCTAACTCTTTTTAAAAATTATTTTTTAGTGCTTATTTCTAGCAAGCTGCAAATAATTACAGGCCACAGAACAAAAGAAGGTAAATTATTCTATCATTTTGTATATATACATGTATATATACATATGGTGTGTTACTAATATCTAAGAATCTCTCCTATTTCTCTGCTCTAATTTTTGCAAATACTTTCCTGTATTTGCAAATATTTTCCAATAGTTTAAAGAACCACCTCTACCTTCCTATTCCAATTTTAAAAAAGATTTTCACTCAAACATTATTTATGCTTACTGATTTGGAAAAGCTTCTTTTTCTGTGTGAAGCTTCGGAAGACAATTTTCTTTTCTACAAGTTAATCTGTAAGCGCCTTAGTGTGGCACTTTCATCAGGGCCTTTTGGACTACACTGGATAGAAGTGTGAAGCCCTCAGTCACATATGCTGGCATTCACTCAGGAAACACTTACAAAATCTTACTGGAACTGCCTCACTCATTGATAGGTTTTTCAAGAGTTCCACTAGAATGCAAGCCCCGTAAGTGCAGAGCCTTCACCCTCTTTTCAACACCATCTCCCTAGCATCAAGACTAGACTCTGGGATGCGGAAGATGTTCAGCAAATGTTTGCATCTGTTGACTGACTCACAGAAGAAATAAAACTTAGTGTTTTAGAGTCAGAAGGTCGTAGATGAAGACCTAGCCCCTGAGACTTATCATATTTCTGATCTTGTCATATTTCTTAAACCATTTGTACATTTCCTCATTTATAAAAGATAAATATGATTCATTGTACATAACTCTTGTAAGTACTAAGCATGAAACACATATAAAATGCATAAAATTATATCTGGCACAAGGTAAACTCTCATTAAAAAGTATCTGTAACTATTAAGGCAGTTAGCCTCACAGGAAAAAAAATAGAATTCATTGATAATCATAAGAAAAGTAAGGTTTGCTAAAACAAATATTTGTGTCCGTAAATTCAGAAAAGCAGTTTCCTAGAGTGTTTGATTAATTGTCAGAAATAAAATTTCCCAGAAGAAAGGGTCCTTCTAATTCCTGTTTTCTTCTTGCCTGTAGGAGAACGGTTGATTAAATTAATGCAACCAATATTTTAAATGCTAAATTTTATAAATATAAGACATGTCCTCTGATAATCTCAAATCACTCATATCTATCTCTTTAAACCTCCAAAGTGGTAATAGGAGGTTTGCTATAGTATGTAAAAACTAGTAAAGAGTTGCGTTCAGTTGGGTCTGACTCTTTGTGATCCCATGGACTGTAGCCTACAAGACTCCTGTGTCCCTGGAGTTCCCAGGCAAGAATACTGGAGTGGGTTGCCATTTCCTTTTCTAGGAGATCTTCCTGACCCAGGGATTAAAGTGTCGTCTCCTGCACTGCAGGCGGATTTTTTAACACCTGAGCCACCAGGGAAAATCAGAAACAAGCCAACTATAGTAAGTCCCCTGCATACAAACCTTCAAGTTACAAGCTTTCAAAGATGGGAATGTGCTTTTACATGTCCAGTCACATAAGTTAGTTCATGCGTCTGGGGTATGTTGTCATGTGTGTGCGTCTTCTACAAGCGGTTGTGCCTTTTTGTACTTTACTGTTCAGTACTGTATAGAGTACAGTAGTACAGTACCTTTATTTCAAGCCCAGATGTCCAGAAGCAAGTGTAATAGCAATAGTGATATAGCTGCTACTATACTAACAAGCACTAAGCCATAATGACAGAAACAAAAGTAAAAATATTTGAGACTGGAGTGAGAAGAGAAAGAAGTAACTGAAGAACCGAAGAGATTCATGACACAGAAAATGGCAACAGGATTTTCTATATATAAATTTAGAGTCATATAAGTCATATAAAAGACTAGAGTCATAGTCATATAAAAGTCTATAAATTTTTGAGTCATAGGACCCAAATGTAGAATGGTACATGAAGGTTGCAGCAGCCATTCAGAATATAATCCAATGCCAACATGCCATCAATGACAAGAAAAAAAGAGTTACTACCCAGATATCATTGGATTTTTTTTTTTTCAGGAAAGTGGATAGAATTGAATCCAGCAAGGAACCAGAATCTGTGTCATCAACGCCAGGCATGAGTGAAACTGCAGCTTGCCCTCCGTCTCCTATTGCTGATGATCCTTCAGCTCTGCCATCTCCCACCTCCTCTCCCAACTCCAGTCAGTCACTCTTCTTGCCTGTTCACTTGATCCAGTCTCTGTACCAGCTGTTGTACTCTACTTCTGTAGCTTTCAAGGTACTGTACTGTAAGATTAAAAAGAGACACTGATGTATAGATCAGTCTTATGGACTCTGTGGGAGAGGGAGAGGGTGGGGAGATTTGGGAGAACGGCACTGAAACATGTATAATATCATGTATGAAATGAGTCACCAGGTTCGATGCACGATAGTGGATGCTTGGGGCTGGTGCACTGGGACGACCCAGAGGGAGGGTATGGGGAGGGAGGAGGGAGGAGGGTTCAGGATGGGGAACACAGGTATACCTGTGGTGGATTCATTTCGATATTTGGCAAAACTAATACAATATTCTAAAGTTTAAAAATAAAATTAAATTAAAAAAACAAAAACAAACAAAAAAAATGTTTTATTTTTGTGTTTGCTTTTTATGTATTATTTGTGTGAAAAATATTATAAACTTCTTACAGTAGAGTACTGTATAGCCGATTGTGTTAGTTGGGTAACTAGACTAATCTTATTGGACTTATGTACCAACTGAATTTATGAAGGAGCTCTAGGAACAGAACTCATTCGTATGTAAGGGGACTTACTATAGGCCCCAACACACCTCTTCCATCTCCTTGCCTTGTATCAGGGCTAGTTACAAAGGTTAAAATCTTCAAGAGACTTCCAGCAGACTATATTGTGGTGGTGGTTTAGTGGCTAAGTAATGTCCGACTCCTGTGATCCCATGGACTGTAGCCCGCCAGGCTCTTCTGTCTATGAGAATCTCCAGGCAGGAATACTGGAGTGGGTTGCCATTTCCTTCTCCAGGGATCTTCTTGACGCAGGAATCAAACCCGGGTCTCCTGCATTGCAGGCAGACGATTTACCAACTGAGATATGAGGGAAGCCTCAGACTATATACCCTCTCACTTTAAACATTTCTCCTAAGAAAGTTCTTGTGCTCACCTGCTTCAGAGTGAGAATCCACAAGGCTAGTTCTTAGAAACTTGGAGTCTCTTGCCTCCTTCCTAACACCTCCCCAGACTGCAGACAGCCCCTGTGTTGAAATATCTGGCCTGTGTCCAATTATTTGCTCTGGTAGATGTTCTCGCATCTCTGTAAGACATTAATTGAAAGCGTAAATTAATGTATTTGACATAGTTTATGCATGACCCTGCCAAGATAGCATTTGAATAATTCATATGTGGTGACTGCTAAAAAAAGAAACAGAAGCATAGAGCAAAATCCTTCATTCTGATGTCAAAATTCTTGAGAGTTCTCACACTTTCCCTAATTGTAGTAGAGATATTTGCATGAGAGACACACAAAAAAATACCATTGAGAAAATCTAGCTATCAACTAGAAGAATTCACAATATTTTATATGGTCGCTATTCTTTTCTCATTTAAACTCAGGCAAAAGAAACATCTTTACAACAAAGAAAATCAAGAAATTTATGAGGAAATTAATACTACATGGCAGACTCTCCATTGATTATAAATGCTTATATACTGTTAGATTTATATTATATTAATGAATGATATCATCAGTTGAAATAGACAAAATGATAAAACAATGACAGCTGATGACATGTTTTGTTTTTTTTTTAATTTGGCCAGACTTTTTATGTTAAAAGTGTGAAAAAGGGGCCATATCAATATAGAAACTATTCTTATTTTTCTTCTTATTCTTATCCTAACCTAAGAACATAGTATGAAAAGCAGAAGAAAATTCTCTTAGTTTTACTGAAAGAAAACATAATAATCTTGTGAGTACAATAATGCATGAAGACATAATAAAACCACAGAATGAAATGAGCTGGGATGGCAGTGGGAAAACTCTGAACACTGAGACGTCACCTAAGCCTTATGACAATTTTCTAAATGAGCTAGAAATGATAAGGAACGTAATAGAGCAAGGTGGAGCTGAAATGGAGTTACTCTAATAGACCAAGAGACCAAGAAAACCACAATGAAGGCAGAAGAAAAAATAATGTACATGAAGAAAAGATCTCTGAAACAAAGGAAGGACTGCATCTGCAGTGAAAGATCATGCACTCTTCCAAGAAAAATGAGTACAATGGCAGTCAACTCTCAGGCACCTCCTGGATGAGTTGCTGTTACTTCCAAGATAAGCCAGGACACAGAGGAGCCATGTCAACCAAGTTGTGCAGGAGGACTGCCAGGAGAATATGAGCCGTTGTCACACTGTCATTCAAATATAGGGAAAAGAGGAAGACACTTTCAAACATGAAAGATCTCAAGGACTAAAGCCCTTCTTGGGGCAAAAGTACATGCAATTAAATCAGGCCAATAAAATCATCAATGGGGAAGCCTTGTTGAAAAGCACTCAATGTGGAGATTCCATCGAGCAATGTCTCTATAAACTTCCAAGAGAAAACGGTATCATCAGATTCTTCATGTGTCTATGCTATTTTCCTCTTATCAAGGCAAGAGGCAGACATTCTCAAACCTTGGGGACTTGGGGACTTTAGAAGCTCTGAATTTCTCTCCAAAAATTGATGGTGAAATTCAGTCATTTCAGTTGAGGTAGGAAATTGAAAGGGCTTCCCAGGTGGTGCTATGGTAAAGAATCCGCTTGCCAATGTAGGAGATGCAAGAGATACAGGTTTGATCCCTGGGTTGGGAAGAGCCCCTGGAGTAGGAAATGGCACCCACTCCAGTATTGTTGGAGAATCCCAAGGACAGAGGAGCCTGGCGGGCTACAGTTAATGGGGTCACAAAGGGTCAAACATGACTGAGCAACTCAATACAAAATAAACACACACACACACATACACACACATATGTATATACAAGAAAAACTTATAAAGGAACAAAGGAAGAGCAAGAATCAAGGTAAGTCAATGACAGCGTGAGACTGGATGCCCCCAGGTCTGAAGGTGTCATTTCAGGTTAATCATTTCATTTGCTTCATTCATCAGAGTACAAAGCCACCCTGTAAAATGCCTCTAATACTGTTTCATCCTCAAAACCTCAGAGAAGAGCCACTCACTTCTGTTCCTGGGGAAATAAATAAGGCCTAGATTCTCTCTCTGGCACCCAAGGCATTGTGGTGTAAAGGCACCAATACCAGCTCTGTGTATCTGACAGCATGTCTTCCCTTTGCACATAGTTTAGTACTATTAATATTTTATTTGGTATTTTGAGAGAGAAAATTAATACTTTCTTTTAGCAAACATCTATTTAATGAGTGCTTACACATAAGAAGTACTAGAGAGTGAACACTATTATCATAAGCTTTGATCTCATTAGGGAGACAAACATATAAGGATCATTAATGCTTTGCTAGAAATTGAGAAATCAATGTGCATTCTTAACTTGCACCACCACATTCCACTAGTCCCAGAGACTGTCTCTTCAAATACAATAAATTCAGCGCCAGCTGGATGTGAAATGTGTTTTTCTAGTGTATTTGAATGTTTAGAAATGTGTTTGGAAATGTGAATAAGTTTTATATTATGCATTATATATATTCTTCTTTGGCAAAACAAAATTAATGTTTTAAAATAGTAAACGTTGCAGTTTCCCATATGGTTTTTTAGAGTTCTTGCTACTATTCGTGTTCAGTGCCATCCAGTTTATTTTTAAATGGATTTTCCGTTGAAGCTGATGTCTAACGCAATTAATGCATGAAGTTAGGGTCAGACAGCATGAATTATTCATTGGTTCTCACACTTGCCTTTATGGTTAAGTCATCATAATATATCATAGTTACCATGGAGAATGTTAAGTTTCTAAAACCCAAAATTATTACCCTTTATAAAGATTCTTTTATATGTAACATAAGTAGATGTGTTATGAGACCCATTATCAAGGAGAAAGAACTACTACTTAAAGAATAAATTTTGATATTATAACTTTAAATAAAACATAATCTGTATCTTTAATTAACTTAGATTTGTGGACATATAAGTTCCTAAGAAATAGAGCACTTTTAAAAGCATTATCTTCCTTCAAGACTAAGTTTAAGTATGTTTATTTTGGTACATTAGTCTATAATTAATTCTGATTTTATATCCCCTAAGATTATGCATGAACACAAAGTGAAGGAAAATATCATATTCAATATGCAAAACAAAAGCTACTATTGTTCTCTAGGAATTTCTTTTATTAACACAATCATTTTAATTTGAGTTTCAATATATCTCAAAGTAGCGATGTACTGTACATTTATATCTAAGTCATGGGTTTGAGAAGCCTGGCAGGCTGCAGTCCATGGGGTTGCAAGAGTCGGACACAACTTACCAACTAAACCACCACCACCATGGGCTTGAAAATGGAGTTTACAGGCTATGGTTCCATCACCCTTAGATTAAAATGTAAAAAGTCCTCCTGACAACCCTGCCAGCCTTGCAAAACTTTCTCTCTTGCACATTGCTCCTCAAGCTGTGCCTCTCCTCTCTACTTTCTCTCCACACTGGCCTCTCTGAAGACTCCACACTCATTTCTGACTTTAGGCTCCTGCCTTTGTTCTTCATTCTGCATACTGGTCAAGCTCTCCCCAAATCACCACACTGTAGCCAAGCCAGGCCCTGAGGGGTTAGTTCAGATGTCACCTTGGAGAAGACATACTACTCTTATATTTTCTTCATAACAAATTACTATTTAAAATTATCTCACTAATGTATTTGTTACTTCACACACCGTAATTACAAGTTAATTATGATCTGTCCCGCAAGCAATGGGACCTAAGTGAGACTTAAACACTGGTTCCTGCCTCTTTTGGCCCCTGTGTCCCCATCAGCAGAGTTAGGGCACATGCTCAACATGGAGTGAGTGGTGATTACATATTTGCCGAATGAATGAACCAGGATTATCAAGGACAGGGATTGGCAAACTTTTTCTGGAAAGGATCTGTTGATAAATATTTCAGAGTTTGTTAGGGATTCTCTCCTTTCCTTTCCTTTCCTTTCTACAACTCTAAAAATGTGAAAAATCACTCTTGGGCAGACTTTACAAAGACAGGCCATGGGGCAGTTTTGCCAATGGCTGGATTTTGCTCATGGGTCACAAGCATGGTGCCCCAATCCCCATCAAGGTGTCTTGTTATACAGTATATTCTTACTCCAGACCTTCGAGTTAGTCCCTAGAGATGGGGCCCAGGAATCTGTGTTTTCCTTAAGGAATTCTCACTCAGTCATGTCCAAGTCGTATCTCTTTGTGACCCCATGGACTGTAGCTCACCAGGCTCTTCTGTCCATGGGATTCTCCAGGCAAGAATATTGGAGTGAGTAGCCATTCCCTTCTCTAAGGGATCTTCCCAACCCAGGGATCAAACTCCAGTTTCCTTTATTGCAGGCAGATTCTTTACTGTCTGAGCCACCTGGGAAGTCTTCTTGATGCTTAGCAACTATAAATTTGAGGAAGAGGGGATTGAAGTGAAGTGAATAAGTTTACTAAGTCACTTAGGAAAGAAAATTATCACAATAAAATTTCATTAAAGCAATACAGTTTACAAAAAAATAAAGTTTTTTTTGTAAAATGTTAAATAATAGCTTAATTTTTATAAAATTTATCACATTCACTTACCCTGAGTTCTCCACATTTAATGAGGAACAGAATTTTATCTACTTTTCTTAGACACCAAGAAGTGGAATTTGTCTATTCTATTCCATTATAGAAATGACAAAAAAAAAAAAAAAACAAAAACAAAACTGAAGCTTAAACTTAAATGAAAAAAATCCCATGGTTTGTATCACACTATTTTCAGACTTTACAGTGGACACCAGCACCGGCTATAAATTTTTTGTTTAGTAGAAACCTAACATGAAATTGGGTCACTGAGAAGGAGAAACTTTTAAGAGGACTTTCTTCAAAGGGAAAAATGTAGTAGCATTTCAGTGAAATGGAAAGTATAACTGTGACTATTCTCACTTTCAATGTAGCAATCTTTCAGCACAGGCTTGAAAAAGTTTTGCTTCTATAGATTTTAGTGTCAAATTGATTTATCATTTACCAGATGCTAGGAACAATGTGAAAGGTAGAAATATAAAAATAATTAAAAGTAACAACTGCACTCTATTTGTAATTGTTCAGTGTCCTTTCTGTTTGTTTGTTTTTTGTTTTTCTCAGTTATATAGAAGCTTGCACTGTATTTTCTCTGATCTGACTTTGAAGGAAATGACAACCCACTCCAGTATTCTTGCCTGGAGAATCCCATGGACAGAGGAGCCTGACAAGCTACAGTCCATGCGATTGCAAGAGTCAGACACAACTTGGCAACTAAACCACCACCACCACCAGTCCAAAGATGTGTGATTAATATAACCTCTCAATTTATTATATCTATACTTTTATTTATTAGCAGTATATATGCCGGGTTACTTGAATGGCTCAGCTGTTAAAGGATCTGCCTGCAATGTGGGAGACCTGGATTCGATCCCTGGGTTGGGAAGATCCCCTGGAAGGGAACAGCTACCCACTCCAGTATTTTGGCCTGGAAAATTCCATGGACTGTCTAGTCCATGGGGTCGCAAAGAGTCAGACATGACTGAGCAACTTTCACTTTCCTTTCACGCCTTTATTACTTCCTGATAATGCAGTGTTTTCACTGATTTCAGTGTTACTTACTGATAACACAGTGTTTTCAACACTGTGTTCAGTTCAGATCAGTTCAGTCACTCAGTCGTGTCCAACTCTTTGCGACCCCATGAATAGCAGCATGCCAGGCCTCCCTGTCCATCACCAACTCCCGGAGTTCACTCAGACTCACGTCCATCGAGTTGGTGATGCCATCTCATCCTCTGTTGTCCCCTTCTCCTTCTGCCCCCAATCCCTCCCAGCATCAGAGTTTTTTCCAATGAGTCAAGTCTTCACATGAGGTGGCCAAAGTACTGGAGTTTCAGCCTCAGCATCAGTTCTTCCAATGAACACTCAGGACTGATCTCCTTTAGAATGGACTGGTTGGATCACCTTGCAGTCCAAAGGACTCTCAAGAGTCTTCTCCAACACCACTGTTCAAAAGCATCAATTCTTTGGTGCTCAGCTTTCTTCACAGTCCAACTCTCACATCCATACATGACCACTGGAAAAAACCATAGCCTTGACTAGATGGACCACTGTTGGCAAAGTAATGTCTCTGCTTTTGAATATGCTGTCTAAGTTGGTCATAACTTTCCTTCCAAGGAGTAAGCATCTTTTAATTTCATGGCTGCAGTCACCATCTGCAGTGATTTCCAACACTGTGTTACCCTCCTCATTTTGTAAATGAGGAAGCCTAGGCTGAAAAAGTATTAGAAAGTCAACCAAGGCCACACTGATGGGAAGTGGTAGAGTTGGGAGGACTATCAGTGGGCAGGCCTAAAATATTTCAATAGAAGAAGAAAAGGAGAGAAACCAGGATCTGGACCCATGCAAAGAAGGAAAGAGGATAAACAAGGTGGGAAAGGTGGAGAAACAAAGATCTGTCTTGGGTTCATATCACCTGAGAAAATTTCTTGACAATGTCCAGCAATGGAGAACAGTGTTTCCAGTTTCTTCTTCCATTTAGTGTCTTTTAACTTCTGCGTGAAAAATAAGTTTTATGATGCTACTTAAAATGAAGTACAGCTTGTCATTTT
Organism: Bison bison bison; assembly: GCF_000754665.1. Taxonomy (NCBI): domain Eukaryota; kingdom Metazoa; phylum Chordata; class Mammalia; order Artiodactyla; family Bovidae; genus Bison; species Bison bison. Next base: position 367,765 of record NW_011494547.1, read on the forward strand.
TCCTAAATTTTGTGTTTTGAAGAAAAAAAGACCTTTCCCTAAACAGAACAGAAACCAACCCTACCCAAATCACATTTATTAAACTTCTTCTATTGAACATAATTTTTACCCTAGAAGACCTGCAACTAAATGTCAGATAGATAATAAGTAATCTAGGCCAAAAGTTCATATTTAATTGTCAGGGACCTGGATTGAACATTCTTTATTGGAATGTTTCTTCAGGAAATAAGTTACTTCATAATAGATTCCAAAACATGGGGTCATGACAACTAAGAGGCCAGAATACAATGTGGAATGTTGATTACAATATGCAGAATCACGTACATATAGCTGGTTCTGCACACACGTGCATGTACACACGAGCACATCCAGCTTTCTTTCCAGAAAATGTTAAGTGTTTAATATTCCATTACCATATAAAAGGATACAAGCATATTCCTATGATTATGTCAGTGTTTCAAAAAGCTATTATTTTATATTAATGCCAGTTTTTTAAAACCATGAGGTAGTTATTATAAGATATAAATGATCTTAAACAATTAAATTCTACACTGCTGGAATGTGTTTATTTCAATAGGAAGATCATTTATGTGATAAAGAGATGATGACAGAAACCTAAAACCATGGCCCACAATTATCAAGATAAAGTATTTTGTCATGTAATAATCTGACATATTAGTATCTCCTTAAAAGCTATACAAATTGAATATTTTCTTTGCAAAGCACAATGTGGTGTCATGATGATCTTCTTGCATGCCCCTGTGGTATCTACTAAGTACCAAAGCTTAATCTGATCAAAATGTTGTGAAGCAACCAAGGATCAGAGAGTAACAATGATGATTCAACCACAGTGTGGTCATATTGTTTGATAGATTGGAATGGAACAAATGACCTTGTTTTACTTGATGGGGAAGAGTGGTTACTGAGTGAAAAGGAAACTTAGATTGCAAAAATAATTTCACAGCAGCTATTCTTCGACTTCCATATGAATTTATTATTATTACTACCATTATTATCCCTAGAACTATTAAATATTTTAATTAACATGTCCATATGAGAATGATACTCAGTTGATAAAATGATTTAAAACAAGCATACAGGCTTGCATTTCTGATAATATCAAAGTGTTATTCACTCAGTCATGCCTGACACTTTGCGACCTCATGAACTGCAGCCCCCCAGGCTCCTTTATCCATGGGATTTTCCAGGCAAGGATACTGAAGTGGGTTGCCATTTCCTTTTCCAGGGGATCTTCTTGACCCAGGAATGGAACCCAGGTCTCCTGTACTGCAAGTAGATTCTTTACCGAGTGAGCTACCAGGGAAGTCCCTTCTGATAATATACTAATATAATATAATAATATACAAATCCTAAAATTTTTATCCCCACAAAATCTTCAAAATATTAGAATATCTTTTAAAAACAGATAACCAAGATTACAAGAAAGTAAAGAGAATCTTCAGAAGGGAATAATGAAGTGAGAATACCAATATACAGTGACTTTAAAAATGTCCAAATACAGAAGCTTGCCCTGTGGACATTTTCTGATCCCCAAGGAGATGGCTCAGATGGTAAAGAATCTGCCTGAAATGTAGGAGACCCAGATTTGATCCCTGGGTCAGCAAGATCCCCTGGAGAAGGGAATGGCTACCCATTCCAGTATTCTTGCCTGGAGAATTCCATGGACAGGGGAGCTTGGCTGCCTATAGTCCATAAGGTGGCAAAGACTCAGACAAGACTGAGAGACTAATAGTTTCACTTTCAAGGAGCTGTAAGTCTTAATGGAGCATGCAAGCAACACAAGACAAGGACTTAAAAGTGGGGAATCCAGTTAGGGATCCTTTATATAATTCGGAGTCCCTTAGAAGTACTATTTCAGGAAAAGTAAAAAAGCTAGGGCAAATTGTCCCATGAGTGGAAATAACACAAGGAAGCTAGTCTGACAAAATGTTTACTCTCAGGTAAAAGGTGAGCATGGGGGGAATCCAGAAGTTAAAATTTACAAAAGTTTACCAAAATAGCCCTACACAGCTTTAACTAAATTATTTTATGATCTTCCAGGAGCCATACCTAGCTACATAACAACAACAAGAAGAAAGGAATTATTCTCTCTTTCAAAGAAAAAAAAAAAACAAACAAAGGAAGGAAGGTTTTTCAATACAGATCTCATTGAACTCTCACAGATACATTAACAGGTCAGACACACAAAATGTACAACAGGAGAGAAGGTACCAAGATGAAGAGTGAAAGTGAAAGTAGCTCAGTCAGGTCCGACTCTTTGTGACCCCTTGGCATTGGGAATAGAGAGATGAATAGATGAATAAGAAAAAGATCCTTAACCAGGGAGTGGGTGGTCCAAGAGCCTGGATCCTTGATACAGTCCATGGAATTCTCCAGGCCAGAACACTGGAGTGGGTAGCCTTTCCCTTCTCCAGGGGATCTTCCCAACCCAGGGATCGAACCCATTGCAGGCAGATTCTTTAACAGCTGAGCCACAAGGGAAGCCCAACAATACTGGAGTGGATAGCCTATCCCTTCTCCAGCAGATCTTCCTACCCAGAAATCAAACCAGGGTACCCTGCATTGCAGTCAGATTCTTTACCAACTAGGCTATCAGGGAAGACTAAGGTGAAGGGTAAGCAGAGGCATTAAAGAGAAGAATAATACTTTCAAAGACTTAAAATATTGGAATTGTTCTTTGAATGTAAAATTATTATGCTAGATATACTTATAGAAATACATCTGAGCCACCAGGAAGCCCACAGAAATACAGTTCAGTTCAGTTCAGTCACTCAGTTGTGTCTGGCTCTTTGGGATCCCATGAATTACAGCATGCCAGGCTTCCCTGTCCATCACCAACTCCCAAAGCTTGCTCAAATTCATGTTCATCAAATCGGTGATGCCATCCAACCATCTCATCCTCTGTCATCACCTTCTCCTCCAGCCTTCAATCTTTCCTAGCATCAAGGTCTTTTCTAATGAGTCAGTCTTCACATCAAGTGGCCAGAGTATTGAAGCTTCAGCTTCAGCATCAGTCCTTCCAATGAATATTCAGGACTGATTTCCTTTAGGATTGACTTGTTTGATCTCCTTTCAGTCCAAAGGACTCTCATGAGTCTTCTCCAACACCACAGTTCAAAAGCATCAATTTTTCCGTGCTCAGCCTTCTTTATGGTCCAAATCTCACATCCATACATGACTACGGGAAAAATCATAGCTTTGACTATACAGACCTTTGTTGGCAAAGTAATGTCTCTGCTTTTTAATATACTGTCTACCTTTGTCATAGCTTTCCTTCCAAGGAGCAAGCATCTTTTAATTTCATGGCTGCAGTCACCATCTGCAGAGATTTGGAGCCCAAGGAAATAAAGTGTGTCACTGCTCCCACTGTTTCCCCATCTATTTGCCATGAAGTGATGGCACTGGATGCCATGATTATAGCTTTTTGAATGTTGAGCTTTAAGCCAGCTTTTTTGCTGTCCTCTTTCACTTTCATCAAGAGGCTCTAGTTCCTTCTCACTTTCTGCCATAAGGGTGGTGTCATGTGCATATCTGAGGTTACTGATATTTCTCCCAGCAATCTTGATTCCAGCTTGTGCTTAATCCAGCCCAGCATTTCTCATGATGTACTCTGTATATAAATTTAAAATGCAGGGTGACAATATACAGCCTTGATGTACTCCTTTCCCAATTTTGAACCAGTTCATTGTTCCATGTCCAGCTCTAACTGCTGCTTCTTGACCTGCATACAGATTTCTCAGGAGTCAAAAAAGGTGGCCTGGTACTCCCATCTCTTTAAGAATTTTCCACAGTTTGTTGTGATCCACACAGTCAAAAACATGACTAAGGAATAAAAGGCTATCATAAATCTTTGCTGTTGTTCAGTCACTAAGTCACGTCTGACTCCTTGCGATCCCATGGACTGCAGCATGCCAGGCTTTCCTATCTTTCACTATCTCCCAGAGTTTGCTCAGATTCATGTCCATTGAGTCAGTGATGCCACGCAACCATCTCATCCTCTGTCTCCCCCTTCTCCTCTTGCCCTCAATCTTTCCCAGCATCAGAGTCTTTTCCAATAAGTCCGCTCAACACATCAGGTGGCCCAAGTATTGAAACCTCAGCTTCAGCATCATACCTTCCAATGAATATTCAGGGTTGATTTCCTATTGGATTGACTTGTTTGATATCCTTTCTGTCCAAGGAACTCTTGAGTCTTTTCCAGAACAACAGTTCAAAAGCATCAAATCTTTGGTGCTCAGCCTTCTTTATGGTCTAGCTCTCTCCATTCATGACTCTTGGAAAAATCATACCCTCAACGATACATAGCTTTGTCAGCAAAGTGATGTCTCTGCTTTTCAATACACTGTCTAGGTTAGTCATAGCTTTTCTTCCAAGGAGCAAGCGTCTTTTAATTTCATGGCTGCAGTTACCATATTCAGTGATGTTGGAACCCAAGGGGGAAACAAAAATCTATCACTGTTTGCATCTTTTCCCCATCTATTTGCCATGAAGTGATTGGATCTGATGCCATGATCTTAGTTCTTTGAATGTTGAATTAAACCAGCTTTTTAATTCTCCTCTTTCACATTCATCAAGGGGCTCTTTAGTTCCTCTTCACTTTCTGCCATTAGAGTGGTATCATCTGCATATGTGAGGCTGTTGATATTTCTCCCAGAAATCTTGATTCTAGCTTGTGAGTCATACAGCCTGGGATTTCACATAATGTACTCTGCCTGGAAGTCAAATAAGCAGGGCAACCATGTGCAGCCTTGATGTACTCCTTTCCCAATTTGGAACCAGTCTGTTGTTCCATGTCTGGTTCTAACTGTTGCTTCTTGACCTTCACACAGATTTCACAGGAGTCAAGTAAGGTGGTCTGGGTTTCCCATCTCTTTAAGAATTTTCCAAAGTTTATTGTGATCCACACAAGCAAAGGCTTTAGCATACTCAGTGAGGCAGAAATAGATTTTTTTTTTTTTAGTTTCCTTGCTTTTTCTATGATACAATGGATATTGACAATTCAATCTCTGGTTCCTTTGTTTATTCTGAATCCACCTTGTACATCTGGAAGCTCTCGGCTCATGTACTGGTAAACCCTAGCTTGAAGGATTTTGAGCATTACTTTGCTAGCATGTGAAATGAGTGCAGTAGTTTGAACATTCTTTGGCGTTGCCTCTCTCTGAGATTGAAATGAAAACTGACCTTTCCAGTCCTGTGGCTACTGCTGATTTTTCCAAATTTGATAGATTAGACAAGGTAAAAAATAACAAAAATAAGGAATTTTTAATATGTAAAGTATAATAATTTAAAAAGTAAAGATACTTGTTGGAAGAGACAAAGAGCAGATTGAAAATTGCTCAAGATATTTAAAAATTGAAAAAAAATCTGAAAAATGATTCAGAATTCATCAAGGAAAAACAAAAAATTTAATAGAAATTATAAACATAAAATGAGAAGCTCTACCACACATTTAATCAAAATTCCTAAAGGAGATAATAGAGAAAATTATGGAGAGATTTAAAGATACAATAGCAGAGAATTTTCCAAAATTGACCAAAGATGCATATTTTCAGATTTGAAAGTACGCATTTAATCATATTACAAAATATGAGCTTCTCAGATGGTTCAGTGGTAAAGAATCCATCTGTCAATGCAGGAAACTAGAGTCATGGGTTTGATCCCAGGGTCAGGAAGATACACCTGGAAAAGGAGATGGCAACCCACTCAAGTGTTCTTGCCTGGGAAATTCGATGGACAGAAGAGCTTGGTGAGCTACAGGCCATGCGGTCACAAAGAGTTGGACACAACTTTAGCTATTGAACAACAACAATCAAACAGTATAAATAAAATGGAATATAAAGTTAGTCATTTTATGATGAAATTGTAGAACCAAAGACAAATAAATATTCAGTTCAGTTCAGTTCAGTTCAGTCACTCAGTTCTGTCCGACTCTTTGCAACCCCATGAATCACAGCACGCCAGGCCTCCCTGTCCATCACCAACTCCCGGAGTTCACTCAGACTCATGTCCATTGAGTCAGTGATGCCATCCAGCCATCTCATCCTCTGTCGTCCCCTTCCCTCCTGCCCCCAATCCCTCCCAGCATCAGAGTCTTTTCCAATGAGTCAACTCTTCGCATGAGGTGGCCAAAGTACTGGAGTTTCAGCTTTAGCATTATTCCTTCCAAAGAACTCCCAGGACTGATCTCCTTCAAAATGGACTGGTTGGATCTCCTTGCGGTCCAGGGGACTCTCAAGAATCTTCTCCAACACCACAGTTCAAAAGCATCAATTCTTCGGCGCTCAGCCTTCTTCACTCTCTCATGGATGTGTCCAACTCTCACATCCATACATGACTAGATGGACCTTTGTTGGCAAAGTCAGCCACTGTTTCCCCATCTATTTGCCATGAAGTGATGGGACCAGATGCCATGATCTTAGTTTTCTGAATGTTGAGCTTTAAGCCAACTTTTTCACTCTCCTCTTTCACTTTCATCAAGAGGCTCTTTAGTTCTTATTCACTTTCTGTCATAAGGGTGGTGTCATCTGCATATCTGAAGTTATTGATATTTTTCCAACAATCTTGATTCCAGCTCGTGCTTCATCCAGCCCAGCGTTTCTCATGATGTATTCTGCATATAAGTTAAATAAGTAGGGTGACAATATACAGCCTTGATGTACTCCTTTTCCTATTTGGAACCAGTCTGTTCCATGTCCATTTCTAACTGTTACTTCCTGACCCGCATACAGGTTTCTCAAGAGGCAGATCAGGTTGTGTGGTATTCCCATCTCTTTCAGAATTTTCCACAGTTTATTGTGATCCACACAGTCAAAGGCTTTGGCATAGTCAATAAAGCAGAAAGAGATGTTTTTCTAGAACTCTCTTGCTTTTTCCATGATCCAGCAGATGTTGGCAATTTGATCTCTGGTTTCTCTGCCTTTTCTAAAACCAGCTTGAACAGATATGCTCAGTTATGAACAGTATGCTCAGTTAGGACCATTGTTTATAGAATTGAGACGATGATACAGTATCCAAGGGCAATGACTGATCACTCTTTGTTCTTTAATAGTGTTGTGATCCTGGGAAATTATTTAACTTTTCTTAACCACTGTTTCTTCATTTTAAAACAATAACTGTGATAATTAAATGAAGTAACATGTAAATTATTTAATTTAGAGCATGGACATTCAGTATATGTTACCTGTTACTGCTTATTTCCCCAAAGCTTAAGTTAATGATTTAGGAAATCACATCAAAACCCATTGTTTTGTTCTTGTGGTTAGAATTAATTTCTCCCTCATTCATAAATTTGCCTATGGACTTCCAGAAGCTAGGTTACCTTTACTAACATCAACTGAATATAAGTCATCTCCTGGTAATACTATGAAATTAACAGATGCTTACTGCTTGGAAGAAAAGCTATGACAAACCTAGAAAGCATATTAAAAAGCAGAGACATTACTTTGTCAACCAAGGTCTTCTAGTCAAAGCTATGTTTTTTCCAGGAGTCATGTATGGATGTTAGAGTTGGACAATAAAAAAGGCTGAGCATTAAAAACTTGATGCCTTCAAACTGTGGTGCTGAAGAAAACTCTTGAGAGTCCCTTGGACAGCAAGATCAAATGAGCAAATCCTTAAAGAAATCAACCCTGAATATTCATTGGAAGTACTGATGCTGAAGCTGAAGCTCTAATACTTTGGATGCCTGATGGGAAGATCCAACTTATTGGAAAAGACCCTGATGCTGGGAAAGATTGAAGGCAGGAGAAGGAAACAACAGAAGATGAGATGGTTGGATGGCACCACCGACTCAATGTACATGAGTTGAGCAAACTCTGGGAGATAGTGAAGGACAGGGAAGCCTGGCGTGCTGCAGTCTATAGAGTCACAAAGAGTTGGACACGACTGAGTGACTGAACAACAACTAAATTAGTACCATTTCCGCAACTGGGATGGAGACACTGACTCTTACATAAAGAAAGAGTGTTGATTTAAATCTAGTTAGTATTCACTATTATGTCTGTGGTATTCATGAACAAAACACTCTATTGCTATGTGATCTAAACACTCTATTACTCTAAAATCTATCACTATTCAGAATTCCTGACCTGTGGCATAAACAGTAAAGCCAATTAATATAATTTAAAAATTGTGATCAAAATAGAAAATAATAAGCGCAGTTTATATTTTTCTTACTGGGATTAAAAAAAAATTGGTAGAAAATGGAAAAAGATAATATAGATCATATTGACAGCCTGTTTTTCTCTAAAAGCATCATACAAGAAAATTATACAGAAAAATCAGGAATATGAACATTCAAACCTTTAAAGGTGTTTGATTTTTTCAATAGTGCTTCATGCTACTCAATCCAAATCCTATGTCTAAAGAAATGCTAATGCCATATTAAAGAATGTTACTTTTCAGCAAACTCATGTAAATATAAGGTACAGAATAAAAGTATGTATTCCAACAAAATTTTACTTTGGACACTGAAATTTTGATTTCATATGTTAAAAAAATTACAATTTTTACATTTAAGCCTTATAAACATAAACATGGGGTTCCTGATGATGGGAAAACCGAGGGCAAGAGGAGAAAGGGGTGACAGGAAAAGATGGTTGGATGGCATCACTGATTCAATGGACATAAGTTTGAGAAAACTCAGGGAGATAGTGAGGGACAGATAAGCCTGGTGTACTGCAGTTCATGGGGTTGCAAAGAATCAGACACAACTGAGCTGAGTGACTGAACAACAACAAAGCATAAATATATAAAAATGTTCTTTGTCTGTGGACTGTACAAACCCAAATAGTGGGAGGAGATTACTGATGGATTTGTCCTGTGGGTTGTAATTTGCAAACTAGATGATGCAAGATGGTATAGTCAGGTCTGCAGCCCACCAGGCTCCTCCGTCCATGGGATTTTCCAGGCAAGAGTACTGGAGTGGGGTGCCATTGCCTTCTCCAAAACACTGCAAAGCACTACTAAATGTGATCAGCATTTAAGGAACCAAATGAACTAGGTATCAATGCATTTTTTAAAAAGGTAAATACAGCACGATACTGGATGCTTGGGGCTGGTGCACTGGGACGACCTGGAGGGATGGTGGGGGAGCACATGTATACCTGTGATGGATTCATTTTGATGTTTGGCAAAACAAATACAATTTTGTAAAGTTTAAAAATAAAATAAAATTTTAAAAAAAAAGGAAAAGTATAAAAAATAATAATAAAAAAATAAATAAAACACAAAGCACACCACAAATACTAAAAAAAAAAAAAAAGGAAAACACAAAGCCA
>NW_011494547.1:377163-378802 GCF_000754665.1 Bison bison bison
GGTAAATACAAAGTGAAAAAAAGGCAAGCAATACACTCATTCAAATGTAATTTTGCTTTTTGCATTGCTGAAATTTGCTGTTTGATATTGCAATACATTCTTAAGTAAATATGGTTATGTTATACATTATTTTAATGTGCATTTCTTGTTTTATTTTTTTTGCTAATGACTTATTACTTGATGTTTATTTTCTATGTATTCTTGGCTATGGAAATAATGTTAGACAAAAAGCAAATTCAAATAATTTTCTTATTCCAATTAAAAATGGGTCGTAAACAACTTGCAACATCAACAATGCATTTGGCCTGAGAACTGCTAATGACATACAATGCAGTGATGATTCCAGAAGTTTTACAAAGGAGATGAACACCTTGAAGATGAGGAGAATAGTAGCTGGCCATCAGAAGTTGATAACAACTAATTGAGAGCCATCATAGAAGTTCATCTATATTTACAACTATACGACAATTTGCCAAGAACTCAATGTTGAGTTCAGTGCATGTGTGCTCAGTTTTTTAGTCATGTCTGACTCTTTGCGACCCCATGATCTGTAGCCTGCCAGGCTCCTCTATCTGTGGGAGTCTCCAGACAAGAATACTAGAACGGGTTGCCATGCCCTCCTCCAGCGGATCTTCCCAACCCAGGGATCGAACCTGTGTCTCTTATTTCTCCTGCACTGGAAAGGAGGTTCTTTACTGCTAGCACCATTTGGGAAGCCCATGGTTGTTTGATATTTGAAGCAAATTGGAAAAGTGATTAGTGGGTGCCTCATTAACTGACCAAAAAGTCAAAAAAATCATCATTCTGAAATGTCATTTTCTCTTTCTATGCAACGAATGTACAGTGTAGTGGTGGTTCAAAAGGTTTTACAAAGGAGATGAGAGCCCTGAAGATGAGAAGTATAGTGGCTGGCCATGGGAAGTTGAGAACAATGAACCATTTCTCAATTGGATTGTGACTTGCAACAAAAAACGGATTGTATACGACAACTGATGATGGCCAGCTCAGTGGCTGGACTGAGAAGAAGCTCCAAAACACTTCCCAAAGCCAAACTTGCACCAAAAGAAGGTCAAGTTGGTGGTCTGCTCAGCAAATTGACATGACGTACTGAAAACTGTAATGCCTGCAGCCAGCTTAGGTCAAAAGAAAGGGCTCAGTTCTTCTCAATGTCTGAACATACATTGCACAATCAATGCTCCAAAAGTTGAACAAATTAGGCTACGAAGCTTTGCCTCATATCCCACATTCATCTGACCTCTCACCAACTAACTACCACTTTATCAAGCATCTCAACAACTTTTTTTGCAGGGAAAATGCTTCCATAACCAGCAGGATACAGAAAATCCTTTCCAAGAGCTTGTCGAATCCCGAAGCATGGATTTTTACACTACAGAAATAAACAAAGCTATTTCTCATTGCCACAAATGTGTTGATTGTAATGGTTCCTGTTTTGATTAACAGAGATGTGGTTGAGCCTAGGTATAATTATTTAAAATTCACAAACCACAATTATTTTTGGACTGTGAAGAAAGCTGAGCGCTGAAGAATTGATGCTTTTGAACTGTGGTGTTGGAGAAGACTCTTGAGAGTCCCTTGGACTGCAAGAAGATCCAACCAGTCCATTCTGAAGGAGATCAGT
>NW_011494547.1:378902-389597 GCF_000754665.1 Bison bison bison
TCTGAAGGAGATCAGTCCTGGGATTTCTTTGGAAGGAATAATGCTAAAGCTGAAACTCCAGTACTTTGGCCACCTCATGCGAAGAGTTGACTCATTGGAAAAGACTCTGATGCTGGGAGGGATTGGGGGCAGGAGGGAAGGGGATGACAGAGGATGAGATGGCTGGATGGCATCACTGACTTGATGGACGTGAGTCTGAGTGAACTCCGGGAGTTGGTGATGGACAGGGAGGCCTAGCGTGCTGCGATTCATGGGGTCGGGTAGAGTCAGACACAAATTCATGACTGAACTGAACTGAACTGAACCTTTAATAACACTTTGATAAAACTATCTGCAGCATACAAATGGTTAACATCCTATATGTAGCCTACCAGGCTCCTCTGTCCATGGGATTTTCCAGGCAATAGTACTGGAGTGGATTGCCATTTCCTTCTCCAAGGGATCTTCCCAACCCAGGGATCGAATCCGGGTCTCCTGCGTCGTAGACAGACGCTTTACCGTCTGAGCCACCAGGGAAGTCATATATACATCAATTGAATGTAAAGAACACAACTTAGGGACTTTCCTGGCAGGTCAGTGGTTAAGACTCAGTGTTTCCACCACAAGGGGGCATAGATTTCATTCCTGGTTGGAGAACTAAAATCCTGCATACCATGTGGCATGACCAAAATATTGAAAAATTAAATAAAAAATATTTTAAAATAAAAAAAAGGAAACACAAGCTATTTAAGAAAAAAAATCCAGGCAAAGATAAATACAAATAGGCATAAACAAACAGCTAATAAAATACAGATAAATAATGAGACTTCTAAGGAAAGTAGGGATGGGTGAGTTCTTGGCTGGCCAGGTGACTGCAGGCTCTCTGGATCCTGAAGATATTTATACTGACTCTTGAGAGTTATATTTGTGCATTCTTAAGAGAATTTTATTGCAGCAGATACTTCCTCCTCTGGTTGATTTGGTCAGGCTGATGCACCACTATTCTAGATGTCCTCCTGTAACTCTTTCTAAAGTTGCTAGTGAAGTTGAATAATCAGTTAGATCCTTTACCAGTGGTCCCCTACCCTTTTGGCACCAGAGACTGGTTTCATGAAAGATATTTTTTCCTTGGAGTTGGGTGAGAGGGCTATGGTTTTGGGGTGATTCAAGCACATCACATTTATTGTGCACCTTATTTCTATTATTGTTACATCATCTCCACCTCATATCATTAGGCATTAGATCCTGGAGGTTGGGAATCCCTGCCTTGAACCACAACTTGCTTAATAAATAGTATCCTGTATCCTGCCTTCATCAATCAAATTTCTTGCAAATTGCATATCATCCAAGCTTCACATACTTTAGATGATTTATCCAAGACTCCTTTGAGCACCCTTGATAGATCACACTTTTGATGTTTGGGTCTCTATAGTAAAAGTTGCTTAAAATGCTTTTTAGGAGCTAGACTTGTCTAGATCAAACTAGTCAGACCACTGACCATTCAACAAACCTGCACAGATGTATGCTGGGTGACCTTTTGATGTCAGAGGACCAAAAACTCTACCCTCAGATTATGCTAATGCTATCATTTTCAGAATATTCATCCCATGAAGTACGTAACTCAGATATACCACACAGAACACTAATTGCTTCACCTTTTTCTCATCTCCAATCATCTTTCTCCACAGCTCAGACTACCTTACTTCCTCATCCCACTAATATCCTAGCCCCAAGCCTTTGGGAAAGTGGATTTGAGATGTGTTCTCCTACTTCCTTGTTTGACTGCTCTTAAATAAGCATTTCGCACCTGGAAACCTCAGCATCTCAGCCTTTGACTTGCTGCGTATCAGGCAAACAAACCTGGCTTGGTAATACTAGGAATACAGCACTTGCTTCTGGCCTTTTTTTATTGGAATCTCTTGATTCATCTAAGTGATCTTTTGGTTAGAACCTAAAACAGCCTCGAACTAGTACAGTGTCCTTCACAAGCTGTGTACATCTGGTCAGTGGCAAACAGTCACACATCAGAAGCCTTGATGGCTTTAGGCTTTGGCCACTAAGTTCAACTCCCTCACTCTGCTGCACCAGCTCCATCATCCTCACACATGCACTACACGCTGTCGTTCCAGCATAGGGAATATGCTTCAAGATCTCCTGCATTCCCCTGCAAGTCCCCCTTCCTAAGTTTAAGGTGAAGATAGAAGATACCTTTCTCCACTCTTTGACCTGCTTGCATTTCTCAGCCTAGCTGAGGTTTCCAAATTAACAACATCTACTTGGTTTTTAAAACACTTCATTTGTAAATTCTTCACAAAAGATCTGTCTTAAGCTCATTTTCATACCTGATGTTAGTTTAACATCTCATTACACATAGTTATTGAACTTTGCATTAACAAACATTAATAAAATTCATATAAAAACTGGCAAAGTGGTTGATCATAAAAATGTTAATTGAAAAAAATTATATATGCCATGTTCTCTGACCATAATGTAATATGATTCAAAATTAAGTATAGCTATTGTTATTTATTTGTTTATAAAAGTCAGTCTGACGTTTCATAAAAAATGTTGGTTACTCCTGAGGTGAACGATAAGTGATAAAGGATTTTGCATTTTCTTTTGGTTATTTCTTCACTTTGCTATTTTTAATGTTTACATTTGCAATTTAGAAATTAATGAAAATAAACAATGGCAACAAAAAGAAAAGTGAAATCTGTCAGCAGAACCTAATACGCAGACAAATCAATAAGATAAGTACTGAACAGAATTCATGGCATTCTGCATTGAGCAGTTCCTAGAGATCTCTATCGGAGCTGTTTCATTGGAATATCAGATCTTAGTAAGGAAAAAATGCTTTTAAATAAAAACATATTTCATAAAATAACAATAGAGTGACAGCTTTAGAAAACTGCTTGAACACTTATATAGCTACACAATAAAAAACAATTGTATTAAAAAAATTTTTATATGGACCATTTTCAAAGTCTTTATTGAATTTATTACAGTATTGCTTCTGTTTCACATTTTGGTTTTTTGGCCATGAGACATATGGGATCTTAGCTTCCTGAAGAGGGTTTGAACCCACTACCCATGCTTTGGGAGTCATAACCACTAGACCACCAAGGAAGTCGCAAAAACACTTTTCAGAAGACCTTCTTCTCTAGTTGATTAAAACCATTAGAAGTCTGGGTGGGAAAAAGCTATTTCACGTGCAGATTGCATTTGATTAATTTAAATCTCAGTATGACTGAATTCTCATTTTAAATGAAACTGTTTAACTAATGGCACATATTTGTAAAGCAAATTTAATTCCAACTGCTTTGGAATTAAAACTACATGAAAGAGAAAATCACAATAATCAGTTTTTCATATGTAGAACTTGAAGCTTCTTGGCCAATGGTACCTCTTAAAACCAATTGAGCTAAACCATCACCATATGAGTATAATGCTTATTTTTGATGCAAAAAAAATTGTTTTATCTATGCATGAACATGTCTATCCAAAGAATAAAATGTCAACATAATTAAAATTATTTTAATGCTAAATTTTAAGTGACAGATATTAGATTATTGTGCATATCATATGACTTCATATTTGCATTCATGCTGAATGTTTAATATAAAAGAATATTCATGTATATAATCAATTGTACATAATCAATCAATTATATATAATCAATCATTATAAACATGGTGATTATAATGATGATTATAATATGATGATACAAATAAAATGAAGCTATAAGTAAATACTAAAATATATACTATCAAGTAGTTTGAAAGTCCAGTATAACATCTATTAGTAGCAAAAATGAAAGTTAAAGCTAAACAACCAAATTACATGAATGCAATAGTATAAAGAGATGGTATTCAATCTTTATCATTTAATTATTAATGGTAAACAATTTGCCTGAAATTAATAAGATTTGTTAAAGACCTATTGCACCATAGTTAAATGGATTAGGAAGATTTTATTCAAGACTATTGCAATAGAGGGTAGAGATTGAACTCAACTCCATTGAACAAAGGGCAGGAGGTTTTTTAAGTGCTGGGATGAGCTAGTAGAAAAGTACTGGAGAAAGCTGAATGAGAGGTTGGTTAATTTAATTAGGTCATCTGTGCTTACTAACTGATGCTTAGTGATCAACATTTCATTCAGCTTCCTCAACTTGAGTCAAGTCATAAGGTTATGGAAAGATACTCTACAGCATGTATCAAGAGGAAAGAAAACTTAAAAAAAGTGAGATGCCACCACACATCTACTAAAATGACCAAAATCCAGAACACTGAACACCAAATGCTGACAAGGATACAAAGCACAAGGAACTGTGATTTACTGCTTGTGGAAATGGAAAATGATACAGTCATTTTTGAAGACAGTTTAGTGATTGCTTACAAAACTAAACATACTCCAACCATAGGATCTAGCAATCACACACCTTAGTATTTGCACAAAATAACTGGAAATTTATGTCTATACAAAAATCTGCACACAAATGTTTATAGCAGCTTTGTTCATAATTTCCAAATCTTGGAAGCAACCGAGATGCCCTTCAGTAGGTGAATGGATAAATAAAGTGTGGTGCATCCAAACAATTGAATATTATACCATGCTGCACAGAATGAGCTATCAAGCCATTAAAACACAGAGAGCGTACGTGCATATTGCTAAGTGAAAGAAGACAATATGAAAAGGCTGTATACTGCATGAGTCCAGCTCTATGACATTCTAAAAAAGATGAAACTATAGTGAAAGTAAACAGATCAGTGGTTGCCACAGGTTAGGGGGAAGGGAAAGATGAATAAATGGAACACAGAGGATTTTTAGGGTAGTAAAAATACTCTGTATGATACTTTAGTGGTGGACACATTTATCCAAACCCATAGAATACACAACACCAAGAGTGAACCCTAATGCAAACTGCAGATTTGGGGACAATGGTGTGTCAGTGTAGATTTAGCTCTTGTAACATATGTATCACCCAAATGGGTGGTGTTGATAATGGGCAGTCTTTGCATGGCTGGGGGCAGGAAGTATTTTATTATCTCTGTATATTTTTATTTTTGCTATAAATCTAAAAATAATGTTAATCATTCAGTCATGTCCAGCTCACTGCATCCCCTGGGACTGCAGCCCACCAAGCTTCTCTTTCCATGGAATTCTCCAGACAAGAATACTGCAGTGGGTAGCCATTCCTTTCTCCATGGAAACTTCCCAATGCAGGGAGCAAACCCAGGTTATCTTTGTATTTTCTTACTTTTGCTGTGAACCTAAAACCACTCTTAAAAAGCTGTCTTTAAAATTTTATTTTAATCAAAAACAACTAAGATCTTTATTAACTGAAGTTTAAAATTGTGATACTTTATAAAAACTTACCATTTGAGTTTATTCAAATAGTTTTAAAGCTAATACTAATATTGGAATGTATAATTTCTTTCAAGTGAATAATTTGATAAACAGTATTCCAGTGTGTATCATCAGTGAAATAAAGAAGAAAAGGATAATGTTCTCATTCTAAGAATCTACTTTACATGGCCTTTTTAAAAATCCAACAAAGAAATCTATCTTTAAATAGGCTATTCAGTCTCTTCCAGATTTTATACATCTACCAAATAGAAGTTTTGGCAACATAGTTCATGCTTTTGGAGTCTATTCTATTACTAAACTGACTTATCTTAAATTCATTGATTATAGTATTTTACATATTATTAAATGTTTGGCCCAATAAATAATTTATAGCCAAGTAGGTGAAGTTTCAGAAATATTATATCTTGGTCAATAAACTATTCTATGACAATATAAATAAAGAATATACCTTTGCCTCATTCCTCAGATTAGGTACGTGGCACATATTTCCAAACATTATAGGAAAAGAGTCATCTTTGGTTTTTACTTCCAGACAGTGAGAAGACAGCCAATTCAGTTTAAAGGGAAAAATGTATTATAGATGTAATGTGTTTCCAGTCCATGGCATCAAGAAAAATATTTTTTCATTTGTACTATTTTAATGTTTTAGCCTTTCCTACCTTATAGTTGCTGGAGGAGGGCATGGAACCCACTCCAGTATTTTTGCCTGGAGAATCCCATGGACAGAGGAGCTTGGCAGGCTACAGTCCATAGGGTCACAAAGAATTAGACACAACTAAAGTAACTGAGCATGCACACATGCACCTTATAACTAAGAAATTTATTATATGTATAAATCATATCTCCTACTATTGAAGTAAGTATTTTATATAATAATTGAAATATCAGGAAAATAGAAGTTGTTTTTAATCATACTCTGTTACTTTCTAAAAACCTTAACTTAATTTAAGTAAGATTTTAACTTTTCTTAACTCTCTGTGATAATGGATTCTTTCATTTTCTTGGAATTGTCACAGTTTCAACACAGTTTCTCATAGATGTTCTATCCGAGCACTCTTACATGAATACTATAGAAAAGTAGAAATATGGATAATTAAAGAAAACTGAGAAAATACTGCTGTGCCTAATTACCAATATGCCTTTACTAATATTGTGACATAGTTTTATTTTGAATTATAATTCCTTTTAAAATGTATCTTCTAATTTTCTTAAAGAGTGTTCTGATAAGTTGTGAATTGCTGCTGCTAAGTCGCTTCAGTCGTGTCCAACCCTGTGAGACCCCATAGACAGCAGCCCCCCAGGCTCCCCGGTCCCTGGGATTCTCCAGGCAAAAACACTGGAGTCGGTTGCCATTTCCTTCTCCAACGCATGAAAGTGAAAAGCGAAAGTGAAGTTGCTCAGTCGTGTCCAACTCCTAGCGACCCCATGGACTGCAGCCTACCAGGCTCCTCTGTCCATGGGAGTTTCCAGGCAAGAGTACTGGAGTGGGCTGCCATTGCCGTCCCCAAGTTGTGAATTATGCCTTATCAATAAAATAATATTATTTTGTAATTGGTTCCCAGTTAATATATATGAAAACAGGTGTGCTATGTAGCAGTTATTAAAAGAAAGAGTTTTTTTACTTAGCAAACTGTTTAAATCAAATCTGTCAATAACCTTATAGTGTATTTCTCAGTAACAAAAACCTGAAAAAATGTGCTATCCCACAGTTTGGTTCCAACTGTCAGTGAAAATTTTCTCATGCAGTGGTATGGCAAATTCTTTCTATGAGGACAAGGCTGTGTCTCATATATATATATATATATTTTACAACACAATGCTTTAACTCAACATATAGTTTTTGAGTATTTGCTATCATTCTATAAAGTGAGGGAAAAATTAGGCTCCTATAACATCTCCAGACAAACTGTGCCCCACTATTTTTAATGTTTAACCCAGCATGATACATTCAATTTGGCTGTTGAATTGAAAATTGCAAAATTTGGTCAAATTACTTATATATCAACTACTTTAAGTAATTCAGTGTGTAGTTAGCTCTGTAGTTAAATCGAAGAAAATGAGATTAATATGTATCTAATAAAATTGTTGTATGGTCTAATGAGACAAAATAAATAAAGAATTCTTAGACATTAGATATTATCCAGATATTAGGATATTTGGATCAGAGTAAGTGTCCTTTATATATAAGCCATGATTATTACTGATACAGTTAACACTATAACATTATTTTATGTCTTTTAATTAAAAAATAATAAGGAATGTATACATACATTTTCTTTCAATATTTAAAAACATGTCTCTTTGATTACCTCAAGAATTTAAATACATATGACTTTTTGTAGCAAAGTTATGTAATTGGTAGCAAAATTATATAATTTGAATTTTAAAAATCAGAAGAGGAAATTGGAAGTACCTCAGATAAAAAGTCTTACTATATCTTCTTTCCCCACACATTATTGGGAGTCCTGGCATGTTCCATTTCAAAAATAGTATACATATTTACACATACATCAATATTCTCAGAAATAATCTTGGCAAGGACACTTTGGTTCAAAGAATAGGTTCTAAAGCAAATATCATATCTGGGTAACTAGATGAATTACGTACTTCATGAAGAACAAAAAAAGCTCTTTAAGAACTACTCTCTGCAATTTTTAAATGACAAGTATTTTACTGTAAGTTTTTGACAGTCCAGGTCCACATGTCCTTATGCTGCTGCTGCTGCTGCTAAGTAACTTCAGTCGTGTCCTACTCTGTGCAACCCCATAGACGGCAGCCCCCCAGGCTCCCCCATCCCTGGGATTCTCCAGGCAAGAACACTAGAGTGGGTTGCCATTGCCTTCTCTGCACATGTCCTTATACACAATTCCAAAATCAAAAGAATTCTAAAAACAGAAAAACGGTTTCCAACCACTATACCAGCGAAAGCTGAAATGACCTATATTCAGTCAGTGACAAAACAAACACTTATGCCACTTTATTAAATCAAGCAAAATCCTGGGGTGGTGAGGGGGGTGCCCAGGATGTGGGTTCTATCTCTGCATCTGGAAGATCCCCCGGAGAAGGATATAGCAACTCATTTCTGTATTCTTGCCTGGAAAATCCCATGGACAGAGGAGCCTGGCAGGCTACAGTCCATGGGGTTGCAAAAAGTGGGACATGACTGAGCACACACACACACACACACACACGGATATGGATATGGATACATATATAGATATAGACATAGACATAAATATAGATATAGATATATCTTACATCTTTTTTATTCACTCATCTGTCAATAGACATTTTATTATTCAGTCACTCAGTCATGTCTGACTCTTTGGGACCCCATGGACTACAGCATGCCAGGCTTCCCTGTCCTCACCATCTCCCAGAGTTTACTCAAACTCATGTCCATTGAGTCAGTGAAGCCATCCAACCATCTCATCCTCTGTTGTTCCCTTCTCCTGCCTTCAATCTTTGCCAACATCAGGGTCTTTCAGGGTCTTTTCCCATGAGTCCACACTTCTCATCAAGTGGCCAAAGTATTGGAGCTTCATCCTCAGCATCAGTCCTTCCAAAGAATATTCAGGGTTGATTTCCTTTAGGATTGATTTGACCTGGTTTGATCTCCTTGCAGTCCAAGGGATTCTCAAGAGTCTTCTCCAACACCACAGTTCAAAAACATCAACTCTTCAGTGCTCAGACTTTTTTTATTGTCCAGATCTCACATCTGTACCTGACTACTGGAAAAACCATAGCTTTTACTATACAGGCCTTTGTAGTCATAGTAATGTCTCTGCTTTTTTAATATTCTGTCTAGGTTGGTCATAGCTTTTCTTCCAAGGAGCAAGTGTCTTTTAATTTCATGGCTGCAGTCACCATCTGCAGTGATTTTGGAGCCCAAGAAAATAAAGTCTATCAGTGTTTCCGTTGTTTCCCCATTTTGTTATGAAGTGATGGGACCAGATGCCATGATCTTTGTTTACAGAGTGCTGAGGTTTAAGCCACCTTTTTCACTCTCCTCTTTCACTTTCATCAAGAGACCCTTTAGTTTCTCTTTGCTTTGTACCATTAAGGTGGTATCATCTGCATATCTGAGGTTATTGATATTTCTTCCTGCAATCATGCTCCCAGTTTGTGCTTCATCCAGCCTGGCATTTCACATGATGTATTCTGCATATAAGTTAAATAAGGAGTGGATATTTAGGTTGCTTCTATACCTTGGCTATATAAATAATGCTGCTATGAACATTGGAGTACATGAATATTTTCAAATTTTTGTGAATCCTTTTTTTTTTAACTTTTTAATTTTATTTTATTTCTAAACTTTACAATATTGTATTGGTTTTGCCAAATATCGAAATGAATCCGCCACCCGTATACATGTGTTCCCCATCCTGAACCCTCCTCCCTCCTCCCTCCCCATACCATCCCTCTGGGTTGTCCCAGTGCACCAGCCCCAAGCATCCAGTATCGTGCATCGAACCTGGACTGGCGACTCGTTCCATATATGATATTATACGTATTTCAATGCCATTCTCCCAAATCATCCCACCCTCTTCCTCTCCCACAGAGTCCAAAAGACTGTTCTATACATCAGTGTCTCTTTTGCTGTCTCATATACAGGGTTATTGTTACCATCTTTCTAAATTCCATATATATGCGTTAGTATACTGTATTGGTGTTTTTCTTTCTGGCTTACTTCACTCTGTATAATAGGCTCCAGTTTCACCCACCTCATTAGAACTGATTCAAATGCAGTCTTTTTAATGGCTGAGTAATACTCCATTGTGTATATGTACCACAGCTTTCTTATTCATTCATCTGCTGATGGACATCTAGGTTGCTTCCATGTCCTGGCTATTATAAACAGTGCTGTGATGAACATTGGGGTACACATGTCTCTTTCAATTCTGGCTTCCTCAGTATGTATGTGGGATTGCTGGGTCATATGGCAGTTCTATTTCCAGTTTTTTAAGGAATCTCTACACTGTTCTCCATAGTGGCTGTACTAGTTTGCATTCCCACCAACAGTGTAAGAGGGTTCCCTTTTCTCCACACCCTCTCCAGCATTTATTGCTTGTAGACTTTTGGATCACAGCCATTCTGACTGGCGTGAAATGGTACCTCATAGTGGTTTTGAAAAATTAAAACAAAACCTGTGAGACACGGGAAAAGCAGTTCTAAGAGGGAAGTTATTAGTGATACAAGCGTATCTCAGAAAACAAAAATTGAAACAACCTAACTTTACACCTAAAGCAACTATAGAAAGGAAAAGAAGCAAAATCAAAGTTAGTAGAAGGTAAGAAATCCTAAATATCAAGGCAGAAATCAATCAGAGACTAAAAAAAAAAAAAAAAA
>NW_011494547.1:389697-408236 GCF_000754665.1 Bison bison bison
AAAAGACTAATGAAATTAAAAACCAGTTCTTTGAAGAGATAATATGGTTAAACCTTTAACTAGATTCATTTAAAAGGAGGGGGAGGGCCAAATTAACAAAATCAGGAATAAAAAGGATGTTACAACTGACACCACAAAAGTAACAAGGGATGATATGCTATTTCTGTGAATAACTATATGCCATGAAAATGGACAACCTGGAAGAAATGAACAAATTCTTAGAAAAGTACAATCTACCTAAGAAGAAGTAGAAAATATAAACAGACCAATTACCAGTCATTAAATTGAATCCGTAATTTTAAAACTCCCAACAAATAAATGAGGGTTTCCCTGGTAGCTCAGACAATAAAGAATTTGCCTGCAATGCAGGAGAGACCCAGGTTCAATCCCTGGGTCAGAAAGGTCCTCTGGAGAAGGAAATGGCAATCCACTCCAGTGCTTGCCTGGAGAATCCCATGGACAGAGGAGCCTGGTGGGCTACAGTCCATGGGGTTGCAAAGAGTCAGGCACAACTGAGTGACTTTCACTTTCAACAAATAACAGCCCAAGAGCAGATGGCTTCGTAGGTAAATTCTATCAAACATTTAGAGAAAAGTTAACACTTATCTTTCTTAAACTACTCCAGAACATTTCAGAGGAAGAAACACTTGGACTCATTCTATGTGGTCACCATCACCCTGATACCAAAACCAGACAAATATCACAAAAAAAGAAAATTACAGGCCAATATCAGATGCAGAAATTCTCAGCAAGTATTAGCAAACCAAATCTAACTACTTTAAAAGGATCATATACCATGATAGAGTGGGGTTTATCCCAGGGATGCAAGAATTTTTCAACATTTACAAATAAATCAAAGTAATACAGTACCTTAACAAGTTGAAGAATAAACAACATATGATTATCTCAATAGATGCAGAAAAAACTTGCGATAAATTTCAAAGTACATTTATGGTAAAAAAGAAAAGTCTTCAGAATGTGAGCATAGAAGGAACCAATCACAACATAATCAAGGCCATGTATGACAAATACTGTTTTTGTTTGAAGGCTTCATTCTCCTAGATCTTTTCAGAATTTCAAAAAGCAGGCTCAAGAAATTAATAGACAATAAGTCATAGGACTTCTGGTTTCTCTTGAAGGAATATAGATAAGAATCTGATATATAGATAATAGTCTCTGAGTTCTTATATAGAAAGCAAGACACCCCCTACCTCCCTGGACCTACTTGGAAGGTGGTGACCACAAACACCCAGACTGCTTGGAGCTAAAAGGTTGAGATTCCAGAGACATCACCCTATTACCTCACCACCAACCAACCAGAAGGAAATCACATACACTGCAGCCCTCACCCCAGATTTTGCTTTTAAAAACTCATTCCTGAAAACCTTTGAGTAGTTCAGATCTTTTAAGCATGAACTGCCCATTCTCCTTGCTGGGTGTCCTGCAGTAAATCTTTATCTGATCAAAATGCCAGCATTTCCATTTGTTTGGCCTCTCTGTGCATCAGGCACATAAACTTGGGTTTGACAACAATGATAACTAATCAATCAGTCTGACAGTGCAATAAAATCTGAACTAGTCTTGTTCCTGCTGATAGGAGCAGCGGGTGGACCAGGTACAGAATGTGGATGAGGGACAGGGTATAGCATCCAGGACAAGAAAACATCACACTGCCTCTTTTTTGGTGAGTCATCTGGGCTCTGGAAAAACTATACAAAAGCTCAAAGAATATCTCTTAATCAGATAAAGATAATAGGTGGAAAAATTTCCCCTGCATTGAAAACATGACAAAAGACCTTGTCTGGGTGACATACCAGGATGATATTGTAATCAAACTTTGGTTTGATTCCACAAGTCACATAGGCAAACCTCTCAAGGAAATTGTAAGTGACTCTAGAGATATCCTTTTTTGGCATAACATCTGCCAAATCACCAAATATTCTACATCACTCACAAGCTACCCTTGTACAACTTGGGGTATTACAGCTGTCCCCATGATTAAGCTACCCAATGCTGTGAACTCTATATGGGTAGATATAAAATCTGGACTTATTTGATTAGGTGAAAGAATCAAGCTTTAATGCTGCGAGGAGCAGATTACAGGCCTCCTATATCAGCCTTTTTATAATCTGCTTTTCTCTCAGAGGCTGACAGAAATGCAAAGGAGATGGAGGTGTTTGGATACTAACAGTATCAATGGTCAAGGTCACCGAACACTCCAGATCTTAGGAATTTCAGGTTCCATTCTTATCTTGTCTGTAAACCATACTTGCCTTTTAATTTTATGTGGCAACAAAGTCTAAAAACGATTCCCAACTAAATGGTAAGGAAGATGTGGACTTGAGCACCTGGCTCCTTCTGTCACTAAATATTCCACCCTAAATGCCAGCCAAGTTACAGTCCTGGGCTCTTTTGTTCATAAATTTTGTCACATAAATGTGCCAGTTGATAAATCATGGAGAATCCTCTTAATGTGTCATAACTCCACATTCTTTTCAGCCTTGAGGATCTTCTTCTCAAGTTTTGGAGATAATGAATTGGAAAAATCGATCTTAAATCTCTCCATGGTAATGGAACAAAAGTTCAATACCACTATGCAAACTTTGAAAATATTCCAGTCAGACGTTAACAGCTTTGACTCCAGGGTGCTCCAAAATCATTGTGTCCTAGATATACCAATGGCCCAACAAAGAGGAGTTTGTGCAATCATTACTGAAAAATGTTGGTTTTATGTGGATCAAATAGAGCAAGTAGTATCTAACATCTATCTAATGAAAGAAAAGATTAGCCTTTTCCCTCAGATAAATGGAGCTCATACATTTTATTAAATTGAACCATTCCCAGGATTGGGGAACTAGTATAATGGGATATGGTGACACGTACACTGTGTTCCTTCCTGTTTGTTCATCCTCCTTGTAAACTACCTCCTTTATTTCCTTTGTAGATTTCTTACTGCTATTTACTAACTTATTTTCTCTCTCCACCGTCTTCAGCTCAGTTTTTTGCATGTCAGATTTCCAAGGAAATTTCAGAGGAGGGAACTAAATGGGCTCAGGGCAGGCCACCCCAAGATGTATCATTGTGGCATGTGAATTATTTGGAGTTGAAAACAAGCAAAGCCCAAAAGATTTAAGAAGAACCTTTGAACTTCCCTCTAACTGCCTAAAAGAATTTAAGATAGAAAGCCTGTTCCAGTAAGGAGCTATCCCCATGGATAGTAAAGTATGAACTAGGTATGGTAGAACCTAGCAAGGCCATTTGATCAAAGTTCTCTCTGTGTCTCCAGATGAACCAGCAAACATTTGCTTATGGATCATTAACTGGCTTTCATTTTTCTGTGAGTTGCCTTACTTCCTTTTGAGGTCCCTGACCGTTTCCTCCTTCTCCTTAGTCCACAG
Source organism: Bison bison bison (assembly GCF_000754665.1). Classification (NCBI taxonomy): domain Eukaryota; kingdom Metazoa; phylum Chordata; class Mammalia; order Artiodactyla; family Bovidae; genus Bison; species Bison bison. The sequence continues at coordinate 393,096 of NW_011494547.1, forward strand.
TGAGGTATAAACCTCATTTTGCCTTACTGTTTGGCAAATGCTTCATGCCTGTATGAACTCCCCATACATACTGTCAATGAAAAAAATGAGAAATTTTATTCAAACCAAATTTGAAGATTATAACCCAGGAATAGTGTCTCAGAAAGTTCTGATAACTATTCTGCTTCTTAGAAGTCAAGGTATAGTTATATATAAGTTTTTTCAGACAGAGGGCTGTACATTATATAATGTATTATTGACAGTTTACACAATCCAGATCTAAGCATTATCATGGCCTCTCACAAGATCAAAGAGGAATGTTATCTTTAAGGTGTTGTCTTGTTGGTGCTAAGAGAGTGTTGCTCTTCATGATTGAGCAGGTATTTTGGCTGATGGAGGAGGTCTGATTGATGCATATCAGTGCATATTGTAAACAATGTATAATAAGGTGGAGAGAGAAGGCCAAAGGACAGAGGAAATTTGTTTCAGTTTTTCTTGTCTTGTGAGAAAATATGATTTTTATTTCACGGTACATAAAAAATTTGATTATCTCCTGCTAATCTGCCTTATATCATTTTAATCACCAGAAAAAACAAAAACAAAAAGAGAGAAAAGGGGAATATTTTTCTCAGCCCAATATGTAAAATGAGTTTCATGAACTAACATTTAAAGTTCCTACTATTAATAACACTAAAAATACATATCTTAAAATCTATCATCATATTATGAGTTAATAAATTTAAACAATTTTGTATATTCCAGGTCAGATGTTTATCAAAAATAATGTCTCACATTAACATGTCTACAATAATAAGTCAAGTATATAATTTTTTTTTTTTGGCTTACAGTGAAACTTAAAATTTGATTATATTAAAGCAGGATCTGTATAGATTGTCTTATTTTTTGTATTTTATTCTTAATTGTATTAATGAAATATTTGCTTACTGTATAAAAATAATACTGAAAGGTTCATCACTACTTTTAGCTGTCTCTTATCCCTAATTTATCCTACCCATGTTACCAAACCAGATCTGTTTGCCTGACACACAGTAAGTCAAATGCTGAGATGTCAAGGTTTATAGTCAAGAAAAGGTTTATTCCCAAGGCCATTAAGGGAGAAAATGGTAGAACAAGTCTCAGATCTGCCTTCTCAAAGTCAAGAGGCTCAGGATATTAACAGAAAAAAAATAGAGTACTCTTAGACATAAGTAAAGGTAATTGGAGTCAGGGAAAAAGTATTCTGCATAGGTACATCTGGGTTACATGCTTCTGCTTATTCAAAATAGAGGTCCTCAGCATGATTGATGAGTGGAGTTTTCTGGTCATCTGAGGTCAACAGGCCATTCATCAGACACAGGCCTAGTTTTAGAGTTGGTGTCCAAATCAACCTTAACTGGGCAGGAAGTGACACCAAGTTCCTAAAGAACAGCAAGTTTGCACAAAGCTGGATATAAGCAGTGAAAGAAAGGGGGGAAATGAAAAGCTAAAGTGAGCTTAATCAATGAAGGGAATTTTACAAGCAAAGGTGTTTTCAACAAGCTATTTGCTCATCTATTATTCTGTCAGACTGGCTTAAGAATTTCTATTAGTTATCAGCTTCTGTCAGCCTATGGGGCACAGTTTCACTCTCCATCCATTTGGTCTCCAGAAATGATGACTTTTAACTCTTGCAGAATTTTATTCTCTGGTTGTTTCTGATTACAGGAAAACAATTATACATGTAAAATCTCTATCTATCTATCTATTGTCTTATTTTTGTGTAGCAAATCATATGCATGCATACATACTTACGTATAATTTTTCCTTATTTTAATTTTTTTCAGAATAGTATTTGTTCATAATATAAAAACAGAAGATATCACTCCTGAATCAAATGGTATACCATGATTATGAATCATCTCTCATATAACTTATGTTGATTTTCCTTGAATAATTCCTTTATTATTTTCTTAGATTTCTCTCTATGTCTTGAGCTCAATTTCAGCGGTTTGAAGCATTACACCCCTTTTTCATAGGTTCCATGTCTTCTTCCTGTTTCCGTTTTCAATCTTTGGGCATAGAAGATAGCATTTGAAATCCTTGTATTTAGAAATGTCTTTATCCTGCATTTATACTTGACTCGTAATTTGACAGAACATAGGATTCTGGATTTCAAGACATTATCAGAATTTTGAGGCCACTACTTCATACATTAGCATTTTGTAACTCAAAGTACACTCAAGGAACCAGCAGCACCATCATCTGAAAGCTTGTTAGAATCAACCTCAGACCTAATGAGTCAAAATTTGCATTTTAACAAGACTTTCAGTGATTTGTAAATACACGTAAATATTTGAGAAGCACTGATCTAACCTGAAGTGTTGCTATTCATTTTTGGTTTTGTTTCATTTGTTGGACTGAAGATGCAATGAGTCATTTACAACTTGAGAATCATGTCATTTGTTTCTGGACAGTGTCCTTGTACAATTTCTTGATTTCTTCTTTGCCATTTTGTCTCATACTTAGAATGTCTCCTAAATGGATGTGGAATCTCCTGGATTGATCCTCTAAGTTTTCATCTTTTCTCTCCTTTTCAACTCTTTTCATCTTTATTATTTCTTAAAAAAAAAAAAAAATGTATTTCATTGTCATCTTCCAACTCCACTGAACTGTGTATCAGCTATCATAGCTGTAGGGCTTCCCTGGTGGCTCAGATAATATAGAGTCTACCTGCAATGTGGGAGACCCGGGTTTGATTCCTGGGTTGGGAAGATTCCATGGAAAAGGGAATGGCTACCAACTCCAGTATTTTTGCCTGAAGAATCTCATGGACAGAGGAGCCTGACAGGCTACAATCCATGGGGTCGCAAAAAGTCAGACAAGACTGAGCAACTTACACATCAAAGTTGTAACTTCAGTGAGCTCTTTATTTTTTCTGATTGGACATCTCCTTGTCTAGATCCTGGTCATAAGATACACCTACTTGCATGGGATGCTGAGAAATTTATTTTTTCATTTTAAGAAGAAATATTGTTTACTAAACTCATGTTTGTCTATGAGACACTTGAAAGCCAGCACACCATTACTCAAGAGACGAATGATCATTGGAAAGCAAAGTTTACTTTATTTAGGAGGCCAGTAAACTGGGGGGAAGGTGGGCTTATGTCTAAAAATCAACTCTGAAGATTGTGCTTGACCATGAAAGTTTTAAAAACCATTTGGAGAGGGGGTCAGAGTCTTCCACTGTGTGCAGACTTCTTCTGATTGTTTGGTGGTGAGGTAACAGGGATTCTGTGCTCAGCCTGAAGTTACCATCTTCCACCTCAATGGGGGCCTTATTCCTACAGAAGAATTCAAAGTTACTATTAAGTATATTCCTTGAGGAAGAACAAGAACTCTGTCCCCAGAACTAAACTATTGTTTCTTGACTGCTCCTACTTAGTTTCTGCATTCCTTATATTCTTTGATAAGCAACTATTTGACTCTGCCCTTTGGAATTCAGGGAATTTCAAAGAGACTAAAGCCTATTTTCTAAGACATAGGGAACACAGAAAGGATTTGTACCCAAGAAGACTCACAGAGTCCTGCTCCATTTCAATGTGACTTACTAAAAATCATTATTCTGTTGCTAAGGAAAGGGAGAAAGTATAATATGGTTGGCAATTATAAGTTTCTGTCACAAGTTCCAAATAACTAACTTATTTCATATGAAATAATACTGTGTTGTCTGTTATTTGTTTGATTTACATTTAGACTCTAATGCTGGGAGGGATTGGGGGCAGGAGGAGAAGGGGACGACAGAGGATGAGATGGCTGGATGGCATCACTGATTCAATGGACGTGAGTCTGAGTGAACTCCGGGAGTTGGTGATGGACAGGGAGGCCTGGCCTGCTGCGATTCATGGGGTCGCAAAGAGTCGGACACGACTGAGTGACTGATCTGATCTGATAAACCTTCTTGTCTTGAAGTTGAGTAAGTGATAACTAGTAAACATTGGAGAAAATTACGTTGAATAGGATAATTATTTAAAAACAAAAACAATGGAACCAAATAACATTTTGATTTTTAAATTCAGAATAGTGTATGTGTGAAAACATTAGTTGATCAGTCATGTTGAACTCTTTGGGATCCCATGGACTGTAGCCCACCAAGATCCTCTGTCCTTGGAATTCTCCAGACAACCATTCCCTCCTCCAGGGGATCTTCCCAACCCAGGATCAAACTCCGGCCTCCTGCATGCAGGCAGTTTCTTTACCATCTGGGCCACCAGAGAAGCCATCTAAAATATATAAGACCTAAGTCAGATTTTACAAATTGCAGTCAGAGAACTGATTTTCATAAAGGTTATAGTAGAGTAAACCAGATACTTTTATTCCCTGAAACAAAATCTGACTCCTTTATTACTGAAAGAATTATACCCTTTGACTGTTCAGATTTGGGAAAGACAGGTGTGTAGCAGTAAGGGAGGAAAGATAAATTGCCTAGTAAGTTTATCAATAAAACCAACCACCCTAACTGTAGTATAAGCCCTGATGTTTGTTGTTGTTGTTTAGTTGCTAAGTCCTGTCCGACTCCCTGTGACCCCATAAACTGCAGCACACCAGGCTTCCTGGTCCTTCACTACCTCTTGGAGTGTGCTCAAACTCATGTCCATCCAGTCAGTGATGCCATCCAACCATCTCATCCTCTGTGGCCCCCTTCTCCTCTTGCCCTCAATCTTTCCCAGCATCAGGGTCTTTCCCAAGAAGTCAACTCATTACATCAGGTGGCTGAAGAATTGGAGCTTCAGCATCGGCCCTTCCAATAAGCCCTGATGATTAGCTTTTCTTTTTGTAACACAAGTGCCTAACTTAAGTTTTGATTGCCAAGGCATACCCCTCAAAGAGACATCCATTTCAGAAATTCATTCAGTGAGACTATCTGGAAGAAACACTTTGCCAGATAAAGAACTAAGCTGCCTTCCCCAACTGAGGCTCGTTTGTTTTAGAGACCTTGGTTGATTTTGATAATTGACCATTTGGGCCACTTTTTTCTCTTCAAGCTTCAAAGCTTCAAATTCCTACCCTTGTATTTAACATTCACCAATAAAGAGTGGTTCAGGAAACACAACCCCAACAAAAGCAGAACCCCAGGCCTAGGCAATCTCAATTTCTCTTTCTCCTGGAGCCCTCACCGTGTGCCCCTTGACATGCCTTGCAAATGCCAGGGCTTGTAAGTAATAAACTCTGTTTTTCTTCAAAGCTTCCTAAATGTGTATTGCTAAAGGGCATCTTGCAATAATAATAAGAATCATAAGGGTCCTGCAGTGTAACCTTGGTTTGGAAAGGGGAGATGTCTGTGAGATGTGATCTGGGGTCCAGGTGAGTCCCTCCAGGCATGTCTAGACAACTGTAGTAACTGAGATAGTACAAAACATGTGGAGATGGATGGATATGGGTGCCACAAGCCCACATCAGCCATGAAGTCAGATTGCATTTCTACCCTTCCATTTGGTCAGCTCTTAACTAGAACAACAGAAATCCTAGAATATCTTGTATTTACATACAAAAATCTGTCATGTGGTAGTGGAACAGTTCTACAATCCTAAAAATTAAACTTCTCAGAGAAGAGAAACAATCAGTGGAGGATGCAAAATCTACCCATTATTTGAAATCTGTTGTATTGTTCCTGAATGCAAAATCCTTATTGGATTAACTAGAGAATATTTTTTAATTTTTAGATTTACTTAAATCACATTGATTTAATACTGATATTTCTAGCTATTAAAATATTTGTTAGAAAAGAGTTGTTGATAGCAAACATAAAATAACTTGACATGGAAAGAAACTTAAATAGAAATTGATTAGTATATGTTCTCATTATGTTTATTTATATCTGTCCTTGTTATATTTAAAACGTGTATGTTCTTTTTCAAAATTTGCATAAACTCCAAAAGTTTAGAGATTCTATTCATAAAGCTTACCTTTATTTTATAGTATAATATACTTTGCTTATGTTTCTGTACAATAGATGTCTATTTTATATTCTAACATCTATTTTGTTGCCACTTGAGTGATCCAAATATAGAGGTTCATTAACACACAGATCTTTAGTCCTGTCTAGTCTTTCTGAGACAGAAACAAAAACAAAAAGCCTAAGAGGAGCAGCAAAATTTAGCTAGGTTCATTCATATTACTGGAAACTATTGCTTCTGGCATAGCAGTTAAAACTTACATTTGTGACTGCCAGAAATAATAAAGTTTTGGACTTATGATGAGGACTTCAGAATTATGCCCCTATTTTATTTTTAAAGGTGGAAGATGTACAGTCAATGAGGCTTGAACTAGTGTGGCTCATTCATTTCAGAAATGTGGGAGTGAAAGAATGTGACTGCAAGGCCCAAAGATGCTATTGTGTGACAGAAATTGGACAAGAGAAAGGAACCTACTAATTGAGCAGTTTATTTTTAAGTACTTTGTGTAAAATGCATACAACTCTCAGCATTTCGGCAACAAAATCAGAAAACTTAAGAGTTACATATATATGTCCTTACACTCTTCAACTTTATTTTCCCTACAGATATTAAATTCCACAGTAAGGTATTCTTTATTAATCACTAGAAAATTCTCAGTTTCCCAAAGAAGCCAATTTACATCAAAAATAATATTCAGAAAGAAAAAAAAAAAACACAGTACCTGCTTTCTCTTCTTTTTTCACCCCTATTATTTTCCTACCATTCATTGTTGAACATTTTTATCTGCAGCATAATCTCTACTTTAACATTCTATATTCCAATAATTCTACCTCTTCCTCTGAGGATAAAAAAGATCAACTAGACAGCTGTAATAGTAATGATTGAATTATTTCTTTTTCTCACATGTTTCCCAACTTTTGCTTTCAATTTCTTTTGCATGGAGGAAAAAATATGAATGATTTTCCACTTTACTGAAAATCATCAGGAACTATTTTCTTCTTCTGTCTCAGGTGTGGCCTGGGACTTCTTAGATGGTCACAATTATGGTCCCATAATTCTGGAATCAAGGCATTTGAGGACACAGTAATATGCTTGTTCCCACACAGAGCTTTTGTAGAAAAAAGATTCTTCTTTATCTTTATTTTTATAAGTATCCAAATGATGCTATAATGAAGTTCCTCTTAAGCCAAATATAGGTTAATTATTTATAGACTCACATACATTAATTTATAGAGGTAAACAGACAATATTTTGAACCAGTAGACAGAAATGCACTGATAACTGGCATACTATTTCTTCAATGAAAGATTAATTTAAAATTTCAAAGAAATCCAATATATTCCTATCAAATCAAATGTTTACATCATTATTAATAAAATTCTACTGCTGCTTGTTTCATTTTAAATCTATTTATTTTATCATTTTAAATTGAACTTAAAATGAAATTGTTATTTAGGGGTTCCCTGTTGGCTCAATGGTAAAGAATATGCCTGCTAGTGCAGAAGACAGGGGTTTGATCTCTCAGTCAGGAAGATCCCCTGGAGGAGTGCATGACAATCCACTCCAGTAATCTTGCCTGGGGAATTCCATGGACAGAGGAGCCTGGCAGGCTACAGTCCGTGAGGGTTGCAAAATATTTATTTTATTATTTTAAATGGAACTTTAAATGAATAGGTGAAGTTAATATATGTAAATATATATATAACATAAACATATGTAAATATGTTTATAAATATACTAATGTGCTTTTCTCTGGGGCATTTTTTTGTTTGTGAGATTCTATCTTGTCAATTACATATGTCCTCAGCAAACAGAGAAAGCTCTGGAAGGAGAGAAGGGTGAAGCGGAAACTCAGAGAGGAGACAGCAGAGCTTGTGCTCCCCCCACTTCCCCCACCTTTCCTGCCAGTGGTAGAGAACTGTAGGGGACTGAAGCAGACCTATTTCTGGGAGATTTGAGAAACCTTTGAAAACCTACTTGGGCTCAGGGACTCCTGATGGCTTTGCCAAATCTTCCTGGCACTGCATATAAATCTAGTCTCCACTCAACCTCCCTTGCCCTCTCCTTCACTTGGGGTCAGTTTGCATACTGGTGTCCTATCTGTCCAGCCTTTTCCAGCTCCCTTCCTGTTTTCTTTAAGTAAGTGTTTCCTCTCATAATATCATTGCACATTTAATCATGTCTTGATGTCTACTTCTCAGCTGTTGTTGTTCAGTCACAAAGTCGTGTCCAACTCTGCAACCCCAGTGACTGCAGTACAACAGGTTTCTCTGTCCTTCACAATCTCCCAGAGTTTACTCAAACTCATGTCCACTGAGTCAGTAATGCCATCCAACCATCTTATCCTCTGTTGCCCCTTTCTCTTCTTGCCCTCAATCTTGCCCAGAATCAGGGTCTTTTCCAATGAGTCCACTCTTCACATCAGGTGGCCAAAGTATTGGAGCTTCAGCATTAGTCATCCCAATGGATATCCAAGGTTGATTTCCTTCACAATTGACTGGTTTGATCTCCTTGCTGTTCAAGAGACTGTCAAGAGTCTTCTCCAACACCACAGCTTGAAAGCATCAATTCTTTGGCCCTCAGCCTCTGTGATAGTCCAACTCTCACATCTATGCATGAATGCTGGACAAACCATGTGGCTTTGACTATATAGGCCTTTGTTGGTTAATTGATGTCTCTGCTTTTTAATATGCTGTCTAGGTTTGTCATAGCTTTTCTTCCAAGGAGCAAGCATCTTTTAATTTTATGGCTGCAGTCACTGTCAACAGTGAGCCAGAATGCGTGGGCCTGTGTCACAGTTCCATCAGTTCTGAGCTGTGTGTCCTGGAGCAAATCACTTAACCTTTCTGTATTTCAGTTTCTCCATCCATAAAATGAAGACAATGGAATCATCAACCTCAGTGGGATGTTTGGAAGATTATATTGGGGACTTTACATAATGTACTTTAGATAAGGAAATGGCTCCAGTATTGCCAGATGGAAACCCACTCCAGTATTCTTGCCTGGAGAATCCCATGGACAGAGGAGCCTGGTGTGCTACTGTTCATGAGGTCACAAAGAATTGGACACGACCAACTAACCACATACATAAACTATTTAGAAGAGGAAGTGATCTAAAGTGAGGCCTGATCCCCCTTCCATGACTCCAGAGCACTCCTGTGTTCGCCCTCACAACTCGAATGGAGACTTGACTTTGCTGAGACAACACGAGAGGCTCCCTGAGTTCCCCATGGTACCTCGAGAGGAATCCCAAGCCTCTCGCCGCAACTCGAGACAAACCACAAGATGTCCACGTCAACGTGAGACGAGGCCCTTTTCTTCTGCAGTGCCTCTAGAGCATTCCCGAGTTCCCTCTCAAAACTTGAGAGGCAGCTTGACTCCCTTCATGCAACTCAAGGGGGCCCAGAGATCCCCATCACAACTCGAGATGAAAGACGAGTTTCCCACCACAAGTCGAGAAGAGCCCCATGTTTCCCACTTCACATGGAGATGAGGGCCCATTCCCTGCTTCAACTCAAGAGGAATCCCAACTTCCCCTTGCACCGCAAGAGGAGGCCTGTGTCACCGATTAAATCTCGAGTGGAAACCCGCGGATCCTGCTGCAAGGAAAAAGGACTCCGAGTTCCCCCTCCACTCCAGATAAGTCCTGATTCCACTGCACTGGCTCCAATGGAACACCGAGTATCCCCTCACAAAAGGATGGGAGACCTGTCTCCCATGCTGATCCTCTTGAAAAAGCCCAAATTCAAAGCCTGAACTCAACCGGAGGCCTGACACCCCTTTGACAACTTGAGAGGAATGCAGAGTTCCATGCCTCAACCAGACGAGGCCTGACTCCCTAGCTGAACCCTGATGGGAAGCCCGAGATCCCTGTCCTCGCCGGAGAGGAACACTGAATTTCCGGAATGAACTCTAGACACAGCCCTATTCACCTGCAGCGACTCGAAAGGAATCCCGACATGCCCCTCACAACTCGAAAAGAGACCTGACTTCTCTGAGGCAACACGAGCAGATCCTGGAGGTCCCTGTCGCAAATCAAGAGGAATCCCAAGCTTCCTGCCGCAACTCGAGAAAAACCACAAGATTCTCCCCTCAATGCGAGATGAGGCCCTTTTCCAAAGCAGTGTCTCAAGAGAAATGCCACGTTCCCTCTGGAAACACGAAAGAGTACTTGACACCCTTGATGCAACTCAGGAAGGTCCCCGAGATACCCGTCCCCACTCTAGAGGAACACCGAGTTTCCCAGCACACCTCAATCTGAGCCCCTTTGCCACTCGATTCCCCTGCTTTCTCTGGAAAGGAATCCCGACGTTCCCATCGTCCCTCAAGAGGAGGCTGGCCTCACAGTGAAACTCGAGTGGAACCCTCGTGGGTTGTGCCACAATCCCAAAGACACTTATTTCCCCATCCACTCGAGATAAGGCCTGATGCCCCTGCACCGATTCGAATGGAACCCCAAGTATCAAGTCAGAACACGAAGGGCCACTGACACCCCGGTTGCATCCTCCAGAAAAAGACTCAGGTTCCAAATCCAACTGGGCAAGAGGCCTGACACCTCATTCACAACTCAAGAGGCAAGCTGAGTTCAGTGCCTCAACACAAGATGAGGCCCACCTCCCCTGTTCAAACTCCACAGAAACCTTGAGATCAATGTCAGAAATATAGAGGAACCCTGAGGTTCCCGCCAAACTCGAGATGAGGCCCTATTTATCCCTGCAGCAATGCGAGAGGAATCCTGAGGTGCCCCTCGCAACTCGAAAGCAGATCTGACTTCCCTGAGGAAACACGAGCGGGTCCCCCAGGTCACCACGCAACTCGAGATGAACCCTAAGATTCCCACCACAACTCCACGAAAACCATGAAATTCTCCCCTCCATGCGAGATGAGGCCCTTTTACGCTGCAGCGTTTCCCAAGAAACCCCATGTTCCCTCTTGGAACTCGAAAGGGAACTTGACACCCTTTATGAAACCCCAGAAGTTTCCCGAGATACCCGTCCCCACTTGAGAGGAATGCTGAGTATCCCACCACAACTTAAAAAGAGCCCCGTTTTCCCCTCCTCATCTCAAGACGAGTGGCGATTCCTCTACTTCATCCGTAAAGGAATCCCGATGTTGCCGTCGCCCCTCAGGAGGAGGCCGGTCTCACCTTGAAACTCGAGCGCATCCCCGGGAGTTGTGCCTCAATTCGAAAAGACCCTGATTTCCCCATCCATTCCAGATACGCCTGATTCCCCTGCACTGACTCGACTGGAACCGCATGTATAGACTCAAAACACGAAGGGAGGTATGACAGCCCTGTGGCACCTCAAGAAAAAGCCCCAGATCCCTATGCCAACTCAAACTTGACAGGAAGCCTGATAACCCTTTTACAACTCGAGAGGGAAGCGGAGTTCCATGTCTCCACACGAGACGAGGCCTGACTCCCCTGTTGAAACTCCATAGGAACCCAGAGATCCATGTCAGAACTGGAGAGGAACCCTCAGGTTGCAGCCTCAACTTGAGATGAGGCCCTTTGCCCTTGCACCGACTGCAGAGGAATCCCGAGAGGCCCCTCGCAACTCGAATGGAGACTTGACTTTCCTGAGGCAACACGAGCGGGTCCCTGAGGTCCCTATTGCAACTCGAGAGGAACCCCAATTTTCCTGCCGCAACTTGAGAAGACCCAGGAGATTCTCTCCTCAATGCGAGATGAGGCCCCTTTCTGCTGCAGAGTCTCGAGAGAAATCCCACCTTCCCTCTTGAGCCTCGAAAGGGTTCTTGACACCCTTTAGGCAACTCAAGAAGTTCCCCGACATACCCGTCTCCACTCGAGAGGAACACCGAGTTTCCCACCACAACTCAAGAAGAGCCCTGTTTTCCCCTCCACATCTCGAGATGACGGTCCATTCCTCTGCTTCGTCTGCAAAGGAATGCCGACCTTCCCGTCGCACCTCAGGAGGAGGCTGGTCTCACCTTGAAACTCGAAAGGAACTCCAGGAGTCGGGCCACCAGTCGAAAAGACCCATATGTCCCCATCTGCCAGGGTCCAGCCCCTGTGGATCCAGGGAATTCGAAGAGGGGACGGCATCGGCGAGAATCAGGAAACAACTGCTTAATTAAACTTTAATTAAGGATATAAAGAGTAATAGAATAAGGATAGCTCAGTGAGGAAATTCAGTGGAGAAAAGAAGCTGAAATAAGGATAGCTCAGTGAGGAAATTCAGTGGAGAAAAGAGGCTGAATAATTCAGCCAGAAGGTAAGAGAAAGAACGACATGGTGAGACCAAGTTTCAGTGAACAAGGCCCGCACTTTATTTTCCAAAGTAGTTTTTATACCTTAAGTTATGCATAGAGGATAATGGGGGAAGGGGTAGAGTCATGCAGCAAGCCAGGCTTTCTTCCTGCAAACTTATCATATGAAAAAGCTTAGGTGATTTGCATCATCTTCTGGCCCAGAGGCCTGTTAACATTTTAAGACCCTTTCTTCAGAAAACTTATTTTTCTCTAAAGGTGATAAGTCAAGCGCCACCCTCCAAAAGCATTAGATAAAGTTGCATTCCTACAGAGCAAAGGTGTGGTGGGCTACAACAAGAAAAAGAATTAACTCAAGGGTCCCAGGTTACAAACATTAAAGCTACTATTTACACCAATTATATTAATCAATACACTGCCAGGGACACAGCAGGTAAGGGATATGGAGACTTAGCAGCAAACATTGGCCCAACAAGTGAAAAACCCTTCACCAATACAATTTCTAATCAATCTCTTAACTGCTCAAAGGAATCTGTATTTAGACAGTTTAGAACATCTCATGCCTCTCACAGTTGGGAGGCTCTGAACAATCACATGTGGCCCGAAAAACCTATTCAGGCAGGCTAGAGGATTTCCAAAGGAGTTTGTAGGTTAAACACTGTCACACCCAGGAATTATTAACTGGAGCTGTAAGCTAACTCTTTTTTTCAGAGAGAGGTAGTGGGGGACAGCCCCCGTAAAGTCAGAGGTGTAGGTGAAAGCACAAAGCAGAAAGTAGGCAGACTGGTTTTGGGGGTAGATGGGGGACTCCTGAGGCTTGTTCCCGCCTTTGCGTATGCCGAGCCTCCTTCCTCATGACCTTTGTCATGGGCGGAGTTCCTCACGCTGGCTCCCGGCAGTGATAGAATTCCAGTTGAGCTATTCCAGATCCTGAAAGATGATGCTGTGGAAAGTGCTGCACTCAATATGCAATATGCAATATGCACTCAATATGCAATATGCCGGCTCCCAGCACCCATCCACTTGAGATAAGGCCTCATTCCCCTGCAAAGACTCAAGTGTCACCCCAAGGATCAACTCACGACACGAAGGGAGGCCTGAGAGCCCCATGGCACCTCTAGAAATAACCCCTGATCCCTACCTCAGCTCAACAGGAGTCCTGACACCCCTTTTCCACCATGAGAGGGAAGCGGAGTTCCATGCCCCAACACGAGATGACATCTGACTCCCCAGGGGAATATCCGTAGGAACCCCGAGATCCCTGTCAGAGCTGGAGAGGAACCCTGAGTTTCCCACCTCAATTCGAGATGAGGCCCTAGTCACCCGCACCAACTTGAGAGGAATCCCGAGAGGCCCCTCACAACACGAAAGGATTCCTGACTTCCCAAAGACAACATGAGAGGCTCCCTCAGGTCCCCATGGCAATTCAAGGGAACCCACACTTCCTGCCGCAACTTGAGAAACACCTTGAGATTCCACCTTCCATGTGAATTGAGGCCTGATTCCCCTGCCATGACTCCAGAGCACTCGCGCGCTCGCCTTCCCAACTCGAATGGAGACTTGACTTCCCTGAGGCAACACAAGAGGCTCCCTGAGTTCCCCGTGGTACCTGGAGAGGAATCCCAAGCCTCTCGCCACAACTCGAGACAAACCACAAGATGCCCGGTCAACACGAGATGAGGCCCTTTTCTCCTGCAGCACCTCGAGAGCAATCCCAGGTTCCCTCTCAAAACTCGAGAGAAAACTTGACTCCCTTTACGCAACTCAAGGGGGCCCAGAGATCCCCATCACAACTCGAGATGAAAGACGAGTTTCCCGCCACAACTCGACTAGAACCCCGTGTGTCCCACCTCATCCGGAGATGAGGGCCCATTCCCTGCTTCAACTCAAGAGGAATCCCAACTTCCCCTCGCACCACAAGAGGAGGACTGTGTCACCAATTGAATCTCGAGTGGAAACCCGCGGATCCTGCTCCAAGGAAAAAGGACCCGAGTTCCCCCTCAGCTCCAGATAAGTCCTGATTCCCCTGCACTGGCTCCAATGGAACACTGAGTATCCCCTCACAACAGGATGGGAAGCCTGTCGGCCCTGCCTATCCTCTTGAAAAAGCCCAAATTCCCCGCCTGAACTCTACCGGAGGCATGACAGCCCTTTGACAACTCAAGAGAAACACAGAGTTCCATGCCTCAACAGCAGACGAGGCCTGACTCCCTAGTTGAACCTCGATAGGAAGCCCAAGATCCCGGTCGCCGCTGGAGAGGAACACTGAGTTTCCCGACTGAACTCTAGACACGGCCCTATTCACCGGCAGCGATTTGAGAGGAATCCCGACGGGCCCCTCTCAACTCGAAAAGGGACCTGACTTCTTTGGCAACACGAGCCGGTCCCTGAGATTCCCGTTGCAACTCGAGAGGACCCCCACGGCAACTACCACCCCTCCCACGATCCTCCCACCACCCTCCATTCCACCCTCCCATTCATCTTCCCACTACCCTCCCACCTTCCTCCCATCACCCTCCCAACCACTTTCCCATCCATCCTCCCATCCATCCACTCACAGCCTCTCACATCATCCCACCATCCTCCCATCCACCCTCCCATCCACCACCCCCATCCACCCTCATCATCCTTTTCATCTACTTTGCTTCCCTCCCTTCTTGTCTTTCCTTCCATATAGTATTTATTGAGGGTCACAGTGACCCTTTTTTCAGAGGGGTGCTGATAGGGAAGCCATATAGTGTCCCTCTATCTTTCTTTGGATGAAATCTCACCCAGAATCACAACACAGAAAGCCAATAAATCCTAGATACCCTAGAGCTCCAAAAGGTCAAGTATATAAATCAGAGATCTAGCTATATTTTATGTATCCCATTTTATGTATAAGAAAACAGGTTCATCCTTTTCCATCCTACTCCACAGGGGTGGGAAGATGAATGGGAGGGTGGATTGGAGGGTGGATGGTGGGAGGGTAGTGGGAGAGCGGTGGGCGGGTGCTGGG